>NC_067403.1:239119420-239421920 GCF_016432865.1 Antechinus flavipes
ACTGCCTTCCTCTGTTGCTCATCTCCCATCTCCATGCTTTTGCACGGGCCATTCTCCATACCTGGAACATCTGTCTTCTTTACCTCTACTTCTTTGAGTCTAGCTCTTTCTTTAAAGTGTAGTCAGAGTACATCATTTACATGAAGCCTTTCCTGATCACCCCAATTGCTAGAACCCTATTTCCCAAACCATCATATTTATTTACTGTGTATAGATTTGTTTTTATTCATTTTCTATTTTTGCTGAATTCACACAATACATATACATACATATGTATTATATATATATAGATGAACACAATGCATATGTATACACATACATTCAAACATACATATAGTATATTCATATGTCCTTGTCTTCCCAAGTAGAAAACAGGCTTCCCTCAAGCAGAAATTGCCCTATGTACTTAAGCTGCCAGTACCTTGGAGAGTGCCTGGAATATACTGAGCCCTTAATAATAAATAACAATTATTTGTTGATTAGTGGATTGATTGATTGCAAAGAGGCCCAAATGTGTAATATCCTGGGTGAGGAGCCATCTTCAAAAAGTAGCAGGGTATAGTGCAAAGGGCATAGCATTTGGAGTCCAAAGACTTGGATTCAAATCCAAGCTCCTCTACTTGCTCACCCAGATGACTGCGGGAAGGTTTCCTAGGCTCTTTGGCTTTACAATTCTCTTACCAATAAGGGGAGGTGATTGAATGAAATCCTCTCTGAGTTTAAGCCAGGGGTAGGAAATCTTTCAAGTGCCAAGGGTCACTTGGATATTTATAACGTCATTCATGGGCCATTCAAAATTATCATCTTATAGAACCAAAGCAGTGGGAGGTTGTTCCACCTAGCTTTCAGCTCATCATCGCCTGCAGTTGGTTGTGTAAATGATTTCATGGGCCCTATTCCCCAGTGGCCAGAGATAGCCCACTTCTGATTAGATATTTACTCCACCTATGTCTAATAATCCTGACAAAAGGAACATTGATATCTGTGTTCATTTTGCATAAGAGTGAAAGTCACATGTAAGATGAAGGAAGTGAGATGTGTTTTAGGGAAGGTAATTATCGTTCACCTCTTTGATACATACTCCAGTCTAAAATGAGAGCACTTTGAAAGGAAAAAGAGGATTGCAGCAGGTACAGTACCCACACATATACACACACAAACCTTTTGAAGGCAGCCAGAATTTATTGTGTTTACCATGTGCCAGGTGCTACGTGCAGGGAAACAGAAAGGCAAAAGCACTAGTCCTACCCTCAAAGATATTCTAATGGGAACACAATGTGACAACTGTGCACAGACAAGAGATGTGGAGGGCAGGAGCCTCAAGAGGGATTGGGGAGGACTGAAGAAGCTTAAAGGAAATCAGCAAAGTCAGGAGATAGAGAGAAGAGGGGTTCTGGATATGGAAGAGAGTCAGTGTCAATGCCCACAGTTATGAAATGGAAGATCCCTTTTAGCTCTAAATCTATTATCCTATAAGCCAAAGAGGGCTAGACTTAATGAGCTCTAAGGTCTATGTTCTAACCTAACGTTCAATGTTCCATTGGCTAAGATCCCTTTCAGTTTTATGTTCCAAGAGCTTTCTTACCTGAACATGACAAACAAGCTAGCATAGTCAGAGACAGTGGGTCCCTGGAGAAGGGACTGGAGATGGGGAGAGGGGAGAAGAAAGGAGCATAGAAATATAAGGCAGAAAATTCCCCATGAAGGACTCAGTATCAAATTTGTGTAGGTCCAGTCCTAAACAAATACATTTAAATTAATAGGTAGAGGATGACAGGTAGCTGTTAAATAGAGAGAAGAGGGAGTGAGGCAAATAGGAGAGAGACAGAGAAAGGGAAGAAAGGAAGGAGAAAGGGAGAGATAAGGGAAGGGAAGGGAAGGATGGAGGCAGCAAGAAAGATAAGTCAATTTACAATGGAAGAAAGACTGAAATTGGGAAAACCTAGGTCCCAGATATGCTACTTATTATCCACATGACCTTGGGCAAGTCATGAACTTCCCTTTTTACATTTTAAAAGGACATAACAAAGTATATAGAAAACTGAGTCAAATTCCTAAAAATAAGTCATTCCCAATTGATAAAAGAGCAAAAGATATGAAGACATGAACTTTGAATGCCATCTGCCTTCAGATAAAGAACTATGGAGATTGAATATGGATTGAACCATTCTACTTTCACCTTTCTTTTGTTTTGATTTATTTTTCCTCATGGTTTTCCCATTTTGTTCTGATTTTCTTTTGCAATATGATTCATATAGAGATATGTTTTAAAAATTAATGTTTTAGATGAAATAATCACAGCTATCTATAGCCACTTATTATTACTATTGGGACAGTTAGATGATGCAGTGGATAGAGTACTGGCCCTGGAGTCAAGAGGACTTGAGTTCAAATTTGACCTCAGACACTTAATACTTACTAGCTGTGTGACCCTGGGCAAGTCATTTAACCCCAATTGCCTCAGAAAAACAAAAAATACTACTTATTGATTGGAGAAATGAAAATTAAAACAATTCTGAAATATTACCACATACCTATTAGACTGGTTAATAGGATAGGAAAGAAAATTGATAAATGTTGGGAGGGATGTGGGAAAATTAAGACATTAATGCATTGTTGGTGGAGTTGTGAACTGATTGAATCATTTTGTAGAACAATTTGGAACTATATCCAAAGGACTATAAAACCATGCATAACTCTTTGACCTAACAATATTGCTACTAGGTCTGTATTCCAAAAGAGACAAAAAATGAAAAGCAAAAGGACCTATAGGTACAAAGATATTTATAGCAGCTCTTTTCTGGAAGCAAAGAATTGGAAATTGAAGAGATGCCCATCAATTGGAGAATTGCTGAATAAACTGGGACATGTAATTATGATAGAATACTATTATGCTATAAGAAATTATGAAAAGCATGATTACTGAAAAGCCTGGGAAAACTTACATGAACTGATGCTGCATAAAGTGAGCAGAACCAGAAAAACATTGTACACAGACGCAGCAAGACTGTATGATGATGAACTGTGATAGACTTAACTTTTCTCAGCAATTCAGTGATCTAAGGCAATTTCAATAAACTTTGGATGGAAAATACTATCCATATCCAGAGAAAGAATTATGGAGACTGACTATGGATTGAATCACACTGTTTTCACCTTTGTTTTGTTCTGTTTTGCTTTTTCTTTCTTGTGATTTTTCCCTTTTGTTCCAATTTTTCTTTCCCAACATGACTCAGTTGGAAATATGTTTAAAATGAAGGGAGAGGTAAGGGAGGAAGAGGGGGAGAAAAAACTTTTGGAACTCAAAACCTTACGAAAATGAATGTTGAAAACCATCTTTACATGTAATTGGAAAAATTATACACTATTAAAATAAAATTTTAAAAAATGATGAACAGGACACTCTCAGATAAACCTGGAAAGATTTCCATGAGTTGATGCAAAGTGAAATGTACCGTGTCCAAAGTAACAGCAATGTGATAATATGATCACCTATGGATAACATGACTATTCTCAGCAATACAATGATCTAAAACAACTCAAAGAACTTATGATGAAAAATACTATCCATATCCAGAGAAAGAATTGATAGTGTCTTAAGGCAGATCAAGAAATACTTTTTAAACCTTCTTTATGTTTCCTGATGATATTTTTTGGGTCTGTATTCTTCTTTCACAACATGATTAATATGGAAATATTTTTGCATGACTATACATGTATAACCTATACTGAATTGCTTTCATTCTCAATTTGAGGGGAGTTGAAGAGGGAAGAAGGAAAAGAATATGGAACTCAGAGTTTTAAAAATAAATGTTGAGAAAAAATTTTACATGTAACAGAGAAAACAAAATAGCAAATTAAAAGATATCTTTAAAAAAGAGAAGGGCATGAGAATGGCCTCACCTAACACTGTTTTGAAGAATCGCATAAAATAATGGAAAGATTTAGAGTTAGATTTCAAATGCTAGTCTTGGCACTTAGAACTGGCATGACTTTGAATAAGCCATGGCCTATGCCTGAGTCTTCATGTTCTCTATGGAAGGCATAGGATAGGTCTCTAAGGTGCCTTATAATTCTTACAGATATGATCCTCCAATGACATGCACAGATAGTGTTTTGTAATGTAGCACTATATTAATATCATTTATTATTAAAGGAAAGGCAGCTTCTTCTTTCTAACTCGACTCCACTTAGATGACTGTTCCTTTGCATTTCTAAATTTCATTTCCCACAGTCCAAGCTTTCCATCAAAGGACTCACTTAGGAAAATGGGAGAGAAGGGAAAATAGAGCAGAGAAGGAGGAAAAAAATCTTCCCAGGGTTACAGCAAAAGGACCAATTAAAAGATACAGTGGCCTAACTATTGGAGAAAAAAATGAAACGTAGGCTTCTCAGGGACTCTATCTACCAAAATGAAGGAGTATCTACCCTTTCATCCTGGGACTAGATGTTCATTGTAATTGAATGATATGCTACAGAATTTTAGACAGCTCCTTTGCTCCTTCTGTTTACCACCTGTGAAAGAGACACAAATTCTTCAGAAAAGGAGAGGAAGAGACTGCTGATTAGTTGTCAAATGGCCCAGAAAAATTATGTGTTTGAACCATAGATCCCTAAGTTCTTAGATTGTTAGAGTTGGAAGGGATCTCATCATAGAATGTTATATAGTGAGCTCTGTAGACTTGTGTTTTTTGTTGTTGCTGTTTTGTTTTTTGCAGGAACAATTGGCCTAGACGTCAGGAACTCTGTGGGCATTAATTTGCTTTGTGATCCTCAGAAAGTCACTTGACCTCTCTCAGTCTCAGTTTCCCTATATGTAAAGTGAGGAGAGAAATTCCTATTTTCTATAAAAAAGGAGACATATAAGAGAGATGAATTAATGGATGGATGGATTGGTGATTGATTGAATCATAAGATTTTAGTATTGAAAGGGATCTTCCATGTCATCTAAAACCCAACTTTCTCTTTTTGGGGATGAAGAAGTTGAAGTTCAGAGATGCAGCATGCATTCATGGAAGAATTTCTGGTCTTGAAAGAAGGATGATCTTGGTTCAGAATCTGCCGATGTGACTCTGGATAAATCAATTAACCTTTCTGTCTCCATTTCCTCCTGTGTAAAATGAAAGAGGTTGGACTCCATCACATTCAAAAGTTCTTTCTGACTCTGGATCTATGATTCTATCATCCTGAACTATCACACCAGGATAATAATACTTTAGTATCTCCCTTATAAGAGGGTAATTATGAAGCTCAAGTGAGATCATGGATGGAAGGCAAACTTTGATGTTTTACATAAATATCAATTATTAATAATTTATAGATAAGGGGACTTATCCAAAGTCAACTAGAAGGATTGGGGCAGGAATCCCAGGAAAAAATCTCTGAGCTTTCTGGATAAAAGTACTAAAAATGTACAAAATGGAGACTCTTCTGGTTGAATGTCTAGAGCCTCCTCCCACATTTCTGTATCTACAGGGATTGTAATAGGGTAAGGAAAGGGGTAGGTCTCACTCAACATTACACACACTCTGCCTTTTATACTTCCCCCAAACTTCCCACCTCTTCCCTATCTACCAACTCTAAAAACCACAAGTCTTCTTGTGGAAGTTAATTCCAACCTTCCTTAAATTCCTTGTGGTTCCTCTCCAACTCCTCACACTTTCTAGTTTTGTGAGGGAGCAGCTGCCAGACTCCTCCTTACACCCTTCTTCCTAGGCTCCCCTCTCCCCCTCCTCCCACACTCACCCACATTTCCCTGTATTTTCTGAGAAGGGAGGGGAGGAAGAATCCATTTTCATTCTTTCCATTTTTATATTCAAAACATTCAGCTTGAAATATTGAAAATTGCAAGGGTTTTAGAGTAAGAATTCTTAATCTGGCATCCTTGAACTTTTAAAAACATTTTGATAATTGTATTTTAACATAATTGATTTCCTTTGTAATCCTATTAATTTTATTTTGTGCATTTAAAACATTATTATAAGATTGGAACAACAGTTTTCACCAGATTGCCAAAAGTGATCCTGAAGTATTTTTTACTTGAAAATAAATGTTGAAAACATTTATTCTAGGGTCAGATGACCTGAGTTCAAATCCCACTCACTTGACCTCATTGGGCTTCAGTTTCTTCATTGACAAAATGATATGGGTTTGGGCTAGATGGCCTTTTGGGCTTGTTATAAATCTAAATCCACACCACTAGGTTCCTAGGGTCTCTTTTAGCACTAACATTTTGTTTGGTGCTCTAAGGTCATTTTAAGCTCTCAATAAGAAATTATGTTCTATGCAGGGGTCCTCAAACTTCTTAAATAGGGGACCAGTTCACTGTCCCTCAGACTGTTGGAGGCCGGACTATAGTAAAAACAAAAACTTTGTTTTGTGGGCCTTTAAATTAAGAAACTTCATAGCCCTGGGTGAGGGGGATAAACGTCCTCAGCTGCCTCATCTGGCTTGTGGGCCATAGTTTGAGTACCCCTGTTATGTTCTCTTAAAGCTCAAACATACTATGTTCTAAGGTCACTTCTGGTTCTGACATCCCATGATTCTAACACTTCAGTTAATTAATTAGTCAACAGGTAATTACTCTAGACCTACCGTGTGTGATCAGTCCTGTATTGGGTATGGGAAAGATAAAGATCTCTAATCTGTGTCCTTCTTACACTTTCTATTTCTTGTATAAAGATGTTAGTTAGCATATCCGGTCCCTCATTAGAATGGAGCTTCTTAAAGGCTTTCTTTGTGTCCCCAGAAGTTAACATATAGCACTTGCTTAATAAATGCTTATTGACACACTGACCATAAATTAGGAACAATCCTAGTTTGCTCTTCCTGTTATCTTGTTAACAAAATTTGAATCCAGCAGGGGCAGGGAAAATGAAGACCTGGAGGGGAGCTCTGATGTGCTTTAGGATGGCTGATCCCTCGCTCTCTGAATTTCATTATGGTTAAGCTCAGTTAATTTACTCAGCATTGATTTAACAAACACTTCCAGCATTTAGACACCAGAGGAGATGCAGAGATGAATAAGATGTAGTCCCTGTCTCAGGATGGAGCTTCTCTCTGATAGGGTTGTGGTGGCAGAACAGTTAGAGTGATGGCAAAGCGGGGCTGGGAGAGGGGAAGATAAGATGTTTGCTGTTGTCGAGTCATCTTGCATTCATGTCCGATTCTTCATGGGGCTTTCTTGAGATACTGGAAATAGTGGAATGGTTTGCCATTTCCTTCTCCAGCTCATTTAACAGATAAGGAAACTGAGGCAAACGGGGTAAGACTTGTCCAAGGTCACACAGCTAGTAAGTATCTGAGATCAATTTTGAACTCAGTCTTTTCTGATTCTAAGCCCAAAGCTCTATCCACTGTGCCAACTAGCTGTTCCATAGGTAAGATGCTACATTATGCCAACTCTTCCTAAAAGGGGAATTAAGGCAATCATGAAACAAGGGCCTTTTCTGTCTATCTTGTTGTCTCTGTCTGTCTCCACTCTCTGTGTCTGTCTCTAGCTGTCCTATATGTGTTTCTCTCTGTGTCCTTGTCTCTCTCTGTTTCTGTCTCTGTGTCTCTCTGACTGTCTCTGTCTCTCTCTTTCTCTCCCTACTCTTTGTCTATCTGTCTCTCTGTCTCTCTCCCTCCATAGTTCCAACTAGCAGCCAATGAAACCTGTACTGTTTACTCTAGATAAGGAGAATGGATTAAGCCTGGAGAAAAAAATGTTGGAAATTCTGTCTCTAGAAACCATTTTCTTTCTGCCTTTAGAGGTCCAGCCTATCAGCCATCCCAAACCCTTTGATTCATCCAACAAACACTTATTAAATGCCTATTAAATGTGCCAGACCTTCAGCTCAAAACTGGCCATATGTGGATTAAAAACAACAAGAACTAGAGTTATTTCATTTGTGGAGTTTGTGGCCTAATTGACTAAGGACAGACAAGTACAGAGCTACAGGTAGAGATCAAAACAAAGCCAGATCCCCTGGGAAAAAAACATGCCCCCTGCCATGCATGTAACCTGAGGCAAAGATCTATTTGCCTCACCCTAGTTATAGTCCTGTTCCTAAGGGATCATTCCCTCAGAAATAGCAGAGACCGATAAACTAAAGAGGCAGTCATCTGGCTCTCCATCTTCCTCGTGTCTTAGAAGTAGTGCTAATGGTTGCCTATTTGGTATGATTTAAAGGCTACTTATATATGCCTCCTTTCAACATCTATCTAGGAAAGTCCTTTCCATATCCAATGTCATTGTGCCTGAACTGCCACCATTAATGATTCATTCATTTGAGCTAACCATTACTCTTGCTCTGTGATTTTCTATTAGAAAACAGATGCTACTGGGGGAAATAATTCAGTAACCTGATCTGATATTTCACCATTTTTTAAAGTACTTCAGACATTATTGTTTACTTCTTTGCCACGTCTGATTCTTCATGATCCCAGTTGGGATTGTCTTGGAAAGATACTGTAGTAGTTTGCTACTCTAGCTCATTTTACAGATGGGGAAACTGAGGCAAACAGGGTTAAGTGACTTGCCGAGGGTCACATAGCCAGTAAGTGTCTGTGGCCAGATTTGAACTCTGAAAAATGAAACATTTTCTTCTCTTCTGGCCCCAAACTCTATGCACTATGGTATTACCAAGCTGTCCAAGTACTTCGAATATCTTGTCCTATAAAATTCTCTTGATAACCCATCTGGGGTAGGCAGAACATGATTCTTATTCCCATTGTACAGATATGAAAAGTAAAGCTCAACGTCATTAAATTTGAAATCTGGAAAAGATCTTTGGGATCATCTTTCTTTTTATAGAACAAGTGGAAAAAATTAAGACCTCAATGGAAAAGTGATCGACCTAAAGTCACACAACAAATTAGTGTCAATATTGGGACTAGAAATTTGGACTCCTACCTCCCAGGTCAGTGACTATGAGAGCCTACCCTGCTTCCTCTAACACCTTAGTGTGAATTTCACTCTAAGAGGAGGAGAGGGGGTGGGTGGAGGCAGCCTGAGAACACTTGTAATCTAGTTTGGGGGTTTGGGGGGAAGCTACTCAAAGCTAAGGACATGGAAAGAGAGCTCAGGATGAGAAACTGAGATCTATAACTTGGCTCCCTTCACAGTCTAGCATGTTAATTTAAATTTTAAATTTTAAAGGAGAGGAGCTCAAAGTATGAAATGGCTCCCTAGGGAGTAAATAACCCCAAGGAACTCCCACTTTGAAGACTGAGAATTAGAAGCCAGAGGTATCAAGTGTCAAAGGGCCCTGGAAGTATTTGATCTTTATTGGGAATTAATAATAATTAATTAATTAATTGCAAATTCCAGATTTCCGCTTCAAAATAGACCCACCCTCAGATTTTAGTAAATATTAAAAAATTTAAGGAATACTTTTTGCACTATTATTTTCCCCGAATTAGATGTAAAGATAGTTTTCACCATATATCTCTGTAAAATTTTGAGTTCCAAGTTTTTTCTCTCTCCCTCCTTCCCTTCCCCTTCCCTATGAGAGCAGGCAAGCTGATATAGGTTATACATGTATAATCATGTTAATTATATTTCCACATTAGTCATATTGTGAACGAAGAATCAGAGCAAAAGGGAAAAATCACAAGAAAGAAAAACAATCAAAAAAGTAAAAATAGTATGTTTGAATCTGTATTCAGACTGCATAGTTCTTTCTTTGGGTGTGGGATATGGATTTTCCATTTTGAGATTTTTGGAATTGTCTTGGATCACTATGTTGCTAAAAAGAGCTAAATCAGTCATGTTGATCATCACGTAACTGTACTGTCTTCTCCTGATTCTGTTCATTTCACTTTCGATCAATTCTTTCTAGGGTTTTCTGAAATCTTCCTACTCATCATTTCTTATAGCATAATAGTATTCCATTGCATTCATATACCACAGTTTGTTGAGCAATTCCTCAATTGATGGGTGTCCTCACAATTCCCAATTCTTTGCCACCACAAAAAGAGCTGCTATAAATATTTTTTGTAAAGAATCATTTTTAAAATGAAATTTTGAATGGGATGACTAAATTTGGCAAGAAGAAACCTGGACTGGAGACTACCCAGAATTCCACAACCCAAACCAGGGCTATTTAATTCGATTCAGTACTCTATAAAAATCATTTATTAAGGGTTCCCTATATAGAAGATACTGGTCTAGATGTTGGAGACACAAAGACTAGAATAAAACAGATGCTGTCCTCAAGGACTTTCTATTTTACTGAAAGCCCGTGTCTCCCTATCCCTACCTTTCCCGTAGGCTTCTGAAAACCTGGTTGTCAAAAAGACACTTAGAACAAAATTTTTCAAACCTTGTGTTGTGACCCATATAAGTTTGTGAAAATAAATGTGAGGGGTTATGAAACTGCAATCTATTATCAGCAAAATGTTTGATTTGTATACTTATTTCATTTTATTTTTTACATTTTCATAACTTTTTACTTTATCAAATACATGCAAAGAGAGTTTTCAACATTCACTTTTGCAAAACTTTATATTCCAAATTATTCTCCCTCCCTTCCTACCATTCTCTCCCATGGACACCCATCAATCCAAAATAGGTTAAACCGACACAATTCTTCTAAATATAATTTCATATTTGTCATGCTATGCAAGAAAAATCAGATCAAAAGGTGAAAGAAAGGGAAAAAAAACGAGCAAGCAAACAATAACAAAATAAGGTGAAAATACTATGCTTTGATCTAGATTCACTCTCTATAGTTCTTTCTCTGGATGCAGATGAAATGCATCTATCCAATGCATTTGGATGGATAATTCTCTATCCCAAATCTATTGGAATTGCTTTGAACCCCCTCATTGTTGAAAAGAGCCAAGTCCATCAGAGTTGATCATCACATAATCTTTTTGTTGCTATATATAATGTTCTCTTGGTTCCATTCACTTCACTTAGCATGAGTTTATGTAAGTCTTTCCAGGCTTTTCTGAAATCAGCCTGCTCGTTATTTCTTATGGAACAATAATATTTCATCATATTCATATATCATAACTTATTCACCCATTCCTCAATTGGTGGGAATCCACTTACTTTCCAGTTCCTTGCCACTCTAAAAACAGCTGCTACAAACATTTTTGCACACGAGGGTCCTTTTTTTGTTATGAGATACAGATCCAATAGAGACATTGCTGTATCAAAAGGTAGGCACAATTTCATAGCCCTTTGAATTCCAATTTGCTATCTAGAATTGTTGGATCAATTCACAACTTCACCAACAAAGCATTAGTGTTCCAGTTTTCCTACATCCCCTCCAGCATTTATCATTATCTTTTCCTTTCATCTTAATCAATCTGAGAGGCATGATGTGTGCATATTTATTTTATATACCTATATGCCTGAGATCACAAAAAAATTTTTCAGGTGAAAAGGAATGGGAAAAGTTTAAGAAGCCCTGTCATACTGACATGAACTGATGGTAAGTGAAATGAGCAGAACCAGGAGATCATTGTACACTGCAATAACAATATTATGTGACGATCAATTCTGATGGAAGTGACTTTTTCCAACAATAAAATGATTCAGGCCAGTTCCAATTTTCTTGGGATGAGGAGAGCCATCTACACCCAGAGAGAGGACTATGGGGACTGAATGTGGATCACAACATAGCATTCTCACTCTTTCTATTGTTGTTTGCTTGCATTTGTTTTCTTTCTCATTTTTTCCTGTTTGATCTGATTTTCTTGTGCAGTAGATAATTGTATAAACAGATTTGCATATATTAATTTAGCACATATTTTTAACATCTTTAACATAGATTGGATTATGTGCCATCTAGAGGAGGAGTGAGGGGAAGGAGGGGAAAATTTGGACCACAAGGTTTGCAAGGGTCAATGTTGAAAAATTATCCATGCATGGTTTGAAAATAAAAAGCTTAATTAAAAAGAAGCCCTGTCATAGAAAACTGTCCACTTATCGTCACAAAGACACTTTTTTTTGAGACCCAGAACTTGATATGGTGAATAGAACACTGGACTCAGATTCAAAGTCTACTTCAAATATTTACTTGTTTCTTCATCTAGAAAGTAGGGATGAACAAACCTTGTAGAAACCTCCTGACAGGCTCGTGATAGTACCCATAAGATATCATGGATGTGAAGCATTTTGCACATTTTAAAAGTTCTTTAAAATGTCTGCTTTTATTGTTACTTCTGCAGGAGCTGATTCTACCAAGGCTGGCAACGGGATGAAGACTGGATAATGAGACTCTCCAAGGAGCTTGGAATGCCTTGATTGGAACTGATTTAAGGTAATTTTTCTCTTCACTTCCTGAAATACCTAATCAGTACCTCCTCCTAGATAAGTGGAGAAAATGATATCGCCTTGTCTTAGTTGTCTTGACTTATTGCCAGAAATTTTGCTATGTAAACAGTAGGTGCTTAATAAACATTTGCTTGAGCGATTTACGTAGAGTGGGACTCAGAAGACATGGATTTCAGTTTTGACTCTTATTATCAATGTGACAATTAAGTTGTTTAATTTCCTTACTGAACTGGATGACTCAGAATTCATGGGATGAGTTGTTTTCACAACTACCTAGGGAGGTAACTGGGCAGCAGGAAGAAAAGGTCCTGGTGAAGCAGGAGGGAACTGTTTCCTTTACTATCTTTCCAGGATGCCAGGGCCTTTGATTCAATTAGAATTCCTGTGAAATTAGAATTTCAATTAGAAATCCTGTGCAAAAAGCATCCCTGTGAATTGTTGTTAATTCCAATAGGAGATCTGGGCTGAAAAAACTGATAAGAATCTAAGCCTGGGAACCTTGGCTCCTGAAGCCCCCACCAAGAATCTTAATCTGATCTGTCCCAGCCTCCCACCTGGTCTGATCTGCTGTGGCTGTCGCAGCCCCCACCTGGTCTGATCTGTTCTGGCTATCCCAGCCCCCACCTGGTCTGATCTGCTCTGGCTGTCCCAGCCCCCACCAAGATGCCCAATATAACAGCTTCCCTCAACCAAGGTCTTTGCAGATGGACCTAGATAGTTCACTTAGCTGCCAGGACCTTTTATCCACTGAGAAAACATTCTCAGTGACAAAACTCCATTTTCCTGATTTCTGTGCAACAATAAACTTTCATTTTGCAATTAATAATTCGGGAATGAGTGAATTCTTTCACTCCTAAAACCTGTGGCCGATTTAAAGGGGATTCTTAACATCTCTCTTATTGCCACTAACTTCTTGACCCCCTAGGAATTGAGACCACTCAAACCACATCACTGGAAAAAACCTGGTTTGAGAGCCAGGAATGGTCTGGCTACTTGGTCCGATTCTGAGACTAGGGTCATTTTGGGAAAGATGATTTCAATCTCTGTTAGTGTCCTTATCTGCAAAGGGGACAATAATAACTGCCCAGCTTGACTCTTTTCAACAATGAGGTGATTCGGGCTAACTCCATAGACTTGTAATGGAGAGAGCCATGTGCATCCAGAGAGAGGACTATGGGAACTCAGTTGGATTTTCACTTTTTTTGTTGTTGTTTGCTTGATTGGTTTTTTCCTTTCTCATTTTTTCCCCTTTTGACCTGATTTTTCTTATGCAACGTGATAAATGTGGAAATATGTTTAGAAGAATTGCATATGTTTAACATATATTGGATTACTTGCTGGGGGGGGGGGAAGAGAGGAAAATTTGAAACACAAGGTTTTACAAGGTTGAATGATGAAAACTCTCTTTGCATGTATTTTGAAAGATAAAATAATTTTAAATGTAATATCATAATTAAGAAATCATTATAATAATAATAACACCTGCCCAAATGGACCTAGCGGGGATTGTTGTGAGACTTATTGAAGTTATTATTCTTGTTCCCCCTTCTTTCTAGAAGAAGTCCAATAACATCCTGAGGGGGGTTTATTGACTTGCAAAAGTGAATTGGGGTAGTGAAACAGAGTTGTGCAAAGTCATCAGCCTCATTATCTCCTCCTTCCATTCATCAAGTCTGGTGGCAAGACATCAGGGCCCTATGCATATGTGAGTAATGGAAAGAAGAGCTATTCCTGAAGCAGAAAGGCAAGTTCAGGGTCTCTCTAAGAAAGAAGACATGATAATGAATAATATGTAATCCAGCACTTCAAAGTTGGCAATGATATGAGCAAGTCACTGGACCTCCCTGAGTCTGTTTTATCATCTGTTAAATGGGACTTTCATGGTTCAGCCAGTTCAGTCATGGTTGACTCTTTGTGACCCCATTTGGGGTTTTCTTGGCAAAGATACTGGAGCCCAGGCTTCCAATTGCTTATAATTCAGGTCCCTTTCCACTAGATCCCCATCCTCCTGTATAGCCCCAGTTCTTACTTCTCAACCCTCAATCTCCAGTGTCCTCATTCCCAAAGTCTCCCTTCCCCCATAGTCACCAACCCCCCACCTAAGACCACACACACACACACACACACACACACACACACACATACACACACCATAGCCCTGTGCTTCAACATAGAGTAATTAATCCAAGGTCACACTGCAACTCACCCCTAGTGCTGGAAGGACCCTTCGATATCAACTAGTCCCAAACCCAAAATTTACAGAAAAGGAAATTGAATCTTAGAGAAATTGTGACTTGACTAAGGCAATCCAGGTATTAAGGATGTCAAGACATAAATCCAGGTCTTCTGACTCTACCGGATGTAAATTGATGAAATAAACATCTGTTAAGCATGCAGGCCATAGATTCACTGAGACAAAGAACGGAATAGAGCGCAGAGCACGGACTGTTAACCGGAGCTCCGGACCCCAATCCAGGGCTTATTTGATTGCCCCTCCCCATCTTGTCAATCCCTCGGAGAAAAGGGAAGGGAAATGACTCTCAACCTCTGAGTAACTTAATGAGAAGAGGATTGGGAGGAAGAAATCTCCCCTCCTGTCCCATAACAAAAGACCAGGGTCCATCCCCCACCCCCGCCCCCAGGCCTGGCCCCTAAAGGGTTTGGGGGAAGGAAGGCGCTCGAATTCCCAGAGGAGAGTGGGCGTGGCTTTGGCAGAGTTGGCTCATTCTTTTCTTCGGTTAATTATCCAGTCTTCTGACTGCTCCCCACAGCTGCTTAGGGAGAGAGGCAGATAATGATCCCGGCAAACTCAGAATCACGGCTGAGGCTGGAGGAGGAGAGAGCGGGGAAATAAGCAAAGAGACAAAAGAGAAAAGAGGGAAGGAGGGAAAGTAAATTGATAGGAAGGAGAAGGGAAAAGAGGAAGGAAAGAAAGAAGGAAGGAAGAAAGGAAGGAAAAAAGATGGGAGGAAGAAAGGAAGGAAGAGAGGAGGGGAAGAGGGAAGAAAGGAAGGAAAAATGGAAAGAAGAAAGAGAGAGAGGGAGGAAGGAAGGAAGGAAAAATGGAAAGAAGGAAGAGAGAGAGGGAGGAAGAAAGGAAGGAAAAATGGAAAGAAGGAAGAGAGGGAGGAAGGAAAGAAGGAAAAATGGAAAGAAGGAAGAGAGGGAAGGAGGAAGAAGGAAGGAAGGAAGGAAAGAAAAGCAACTTGAGGACTCAATTTTGAGGCAAGAGTTTTTAGGAAGAAGTACAAACATGAGTCTTAAGGAACACAGAAGGAAGAAGCCAGGAAGCAGCTAATAACTTCTGCCTAGTCATGAATAAAGAGGGGGGTGGTAGAGGGAGGGTCCAGGCACTGGGCACTGCCAGCTGGTTTCATTTCCATTTCAACAGGATCCAGGTCTTCAGACCTGACATTCTGTGTTGGAAACAATGCAAGAGCTGTCAGGAAGATGTGTCACCAGCTGCTTCCCCTGACAAAGGGAAGTGACAGAAACTGTGATTCCTCCCTCCCAGCTGTCAGCCCCCAGATACTATCTGTCATTGGGACAGCCCCCTCTGGGGCAGGGCTTTTAACCCTCCCCAAGGAGAAGGTAGTCAAGAGATGGTGGAGCAGCTGGGGCACTACAACAAGCCTCCACCTGCTTCCTTGGCCTGTATAGGATGGAAGCATCCCTACTGCTGCCTAGCAGATAAGGAAAGTGAGTCCTGGAGTAGGTGAAAAAGTGCTCCAGCAGTGGAAGGAAGCTGGGAGCAAGTCCCATAACTCCCAGGCTGACCGTCTTTACACTGTGATCCTTTTGGGCAGTCCTGGCAAGATGTTATTTAAAAAGGAAAACCATGTTCAAATGCTACTGTTATTCCTTGTATGATCCTATGAAAGTCACTTAAATGACCAGTGCCCCAGGGACCTTCCTCAACAGCCCTAAATTGCAGAATAGGCTCTGAAAGGTATGATTCCCCCCACTCCCCTATAAAATGCCCTTATCAAATCTGTAAAGGTCAGACGCATTAGTCCTTGGAGCCTCCTCTCATCAGTGAACATTTCCTCTATTCCTAGGGTAACATGGTGAATTTCCCAAAGCAGAACTGAGATTTGAACCAATATGATCTAGTTCTATTAGAAGTACTCCTTGTCCTGTATAGTACTTGGCTAGCAGTCTGTAGAGAACAAGATCCTCAAGGGATAAAGGAGAGAACAGAACAGGACAGGATAGGACAAGAGAAGAGCCCTTATTGTTACAATGATTATTATGATCTAGTACCTAGAACATGGCAGGCATTTAACAAATGCTAGTTGATTGATGAATTGATTGAAGCTGGGCAAATCATTTCATTTCATTGAGACTCAAGAGATTCTCTAATACGCTTTCTTGGTTATATGTGGGTTATGTTCTGTTGCAGGGAAGGAAGAATCATGGATTTCCATTATAATTCCAAAGCTTTCTTTTAGATGATAATTTCAATCAGGTTACTTCCTTAAGGAGCTCTCTGAGCAGGGGTCCAAATGGACCCATTTAATTTCTCCAAGTCTTTCTTTTTCTTATTCTTCTTCCTAGGAAACTGCTCAGCATCTGTAAAATTATGAGTCCCATGGGTGAAATAAGCACATACTTGTTCATCAAAGCCTGGAGTATTGCAATGAGGTATCAGTGGGGTCCCTCTTGAAGTTGAAATGAGAGAAATTGAGGGTCAATGAGCCGTGGTCTTTTTTCACATGATAAGGAAGCTTTCCTCATTGTTCCAAAGCATGTATCAAACTCCAAAATTCTTCACAGGGAAGCATTAAATCTTGCCTGAGAATCTCAGAGCTGGAAGGGCCTTAGGAGCTGCCTGATCCAACTCACACCAGAGCAAAAATATTCTCCATCAATCAAAATAAAGGTGGGGGGGAGGAGAGAGACTATTTGTACAAAGGCATTTATAACAATGGGGACATGGTCAGTTATGTAAAGGGCTGTAATGAGGAAGAGAGTTATTCCCTCTGGTCTTCTTCTCTGAAGTACAGCAATGTCTGTGTAAAAATGTCATTAATAAAATGTCCATTGAAGATCAACTGAGACAGAAATTATTGGGAGCTCAGTATTAAAAAGAGCTTCCTAACAATTAGTGCTATTTCAAAATGGCATGTGCTGCCCTGTGCCCAACACAAGAATTATTCTAATAGACCTTGAATGATGAATATCCCGTGGGGATATCATAGAGAAGAATCTCTGTTTTATGTAGCAGTTGGCCTAGATGCTTCTTACAATTCTTGAAAGTTAATGATTTTATGGGACCTCCTGATATTTCTAATAATGGTCTCCGAGTTTGAGACCTTACCAAAGAGAAGGTAGCATGTCAAACTTTGATAATTAAACATTAGCTACAAGCTAGTCCAATCATTTCAGGGAAAAATTTGGGACTATGTTCAAAGAGCTTTAAAACTGTTTACCTTTTGATCTAGCAATACCATGACAATATCTACACTTTAAGGATGATAGAGAAAAAAGAAAAGGACACCTATTTCAAAAACATTTAGTGTAGCTCTCTTTGTGTACCAAAGAATAGGAAATTGAGGGAAGTTGAGAGAATGCTCATCAGTTGGGAAATGACTGAATAAGAGATGTTATATGAATGTGACAGAATATTATTGTGCTATAAGAAATGATGAAGAAGATAGGTTCAGAAAAATCTGGTAAGATTATATGAACTGATGCAAAGGGAAATGAGCAGAATTGGAGAACAATCTATATGATAAAGATTTGATAACTGTTCAATACAATTATCCACTATAGCTCCAAAAAACTCACATATAATCCTATCCACTTCCCAATAGAGAATCGATAAACTTGGAATGCAGATTGAGGCATTTTTTCCCCTTTTTCCTTTTTTTTTTTTTTTTTTTTTGCTTTTCTTTTAAAACATGGGTAATACAATATATAGAGAATTAACTAATTTATAAGAAATCAAGCCATTCTCCAGTTGATAAATGGTCAAAGGATATGAACAGACAATTTTCAGATGATAAAATTGAAACTATTTCCACTCATATGAAAGTGTTCCAAATCACTATTGATCAGAGAAATGCAAATTAAGACAACTCTGAGATACCACTATATACCTGTCAGATTGGCTAAGATGACAGAGAAAGATAATGCCGAATATTGAAGGGGATGCGGGAAAACTGGGACACTGATGCATTGTTGGTGGAGTTGTGGACGAGTCCAACCATTCTGGAGAGCAATCTGCAATTATGCCCAAAAATTTATCAAACTGTGCATATCCTTTGATCCAGCAGTGCTACTACTGGGCTTATATCCAAGAGAAAGAAGGATAAGGGACCTGTATGTGCCAAAATGTTTGTGGCAGCCCTTTTTGTAGTGGCTAGAAACTGGAAAATGAATGGATGCCCATCAATTGGAGAATGGTTGGGTAAATTGTGGTATATGAATGTTATGGAATATTATTGTTCTGTAAGAAATGACCGGCAGGATGAATACAGAGAGGTTTAGAGAGACTTACATGAACTGATACTAAGTGAAATAAGCAGAACCAGGAGATCATTGTACACTTCAATAACAATACTGCATGAAGATGTATTCTGATGGAAATGGATTTCTTCGACAAAGAGAAGATCTAATTCAGTTCCAATTGATCAATGGTGGACAGAAGTAGCTACACCCCAAGAAGGAACACTGGGAAATGAGTGTAAACTGTTTGCATTTTTGTTTTTCTTCCCAGGTTATTTTTACCTTCTGAATCCAATTCTTCCTGTGCAACAAGAGAACTGTTGGGTTCTGCACACATATATTGTGTTTAGAATATACTATAACGTATTTAACACATATAAGACTGCTTGCTATCTAGGGGAGGGGATAGAGACAGGGAAGAGAAGAATCAGGACAGAAGTAAGTGCAAGGGATAATGTTGTAAAAAAAATTACCCAGGCATATGTACTATCAATAAAAAGTATAATAATAAAAAAAAAACATGGGTAATGTGAAAATGTGTTTTGTATTACTTCATACACATAATTACTTTTTCAATAAGTGGGGGAAGGATGGAGGAGAGAGAGAATTTGGAATTTAAAATAAAAATAAATTACTTATAACCCAAGTACTCCAAGGCTATTTGTCTCTGCACTAATTTTTCTTTTTTTAATTAAAGCTTCTTATTTTTAAAATTTATGCATTAATAATTTTCAGCATTTACACTTACAAAGCTTTGTGTTCTAAATTTTTTTCTCTTCCTTTCCCCTGCCCTCTCCCCTAGATGGCAAGTAATGCAATATATGTTAAACATGTGCATTTCTTCTTTACATATTTCCACAAATATCATTCTATGCAAGAAAAATCAGATCAAAAAGGGAAAAATGAGAAAGAAAACAAAATGCAAACAAACAACAACAAGAAGGGTGAAAATGCTATGTTGTCATCTACACTCAATTCCTGCTCTCTGGGTGCAGATGGTTCTCTTCATCACAAGATCATTGAGACTGTCCTGAATCATCTCATTGTTGAAGAGAGACACATCCATCAGAATTGATCATTGTATAATCTTGCTGCTACCATGTACAATGTTCTCTTGGTTCTGCTCATTTCATTCAGCATCAGTTCATGTAAGTCTCTCCAGGCTTTTCTGAAATCTGCCTGCTGGTCATTTCTTACAGAAAAATAATATTCTGTAATATTCATATCCCATAACTTATTCAAGCATTCTCCAATTGATGGGCATCCACTCAGTTTCCAGTTCCTTGCCACTACAAAAAGGGCTGCCACAAATGTTTTTGCACATGTGGGTCCATTTCCCTCCTTTATAATTCCCTATGGGATATAGGCCCAGTAGAGACACTGCTGGATCAAAGGGTGTGTACAATGTAACAGCCCTTTGGGCATAATTCCAAATTGCTCTCCAGAATGGTTTAATCAGTTCACAACTCCACCAACAATGTGTTAGTGAACCACTTTTCCCACATTCCCTTCAAAATTCATCGTTTCCTGTCATCTTAGCTAATCTGAAAGGTGTGTAGTGGTATCTCAGAGTTGTCTTAATTTACTGCATTAATTTTTAAAGAGTTTATTAATATCTTTTGTTTTATATCACAATTACTTACAGATACTCCATCCCGCTCAGCCAAAAACCCATCCCCTTTAACAAAGAAAAATAGTTAAAGCAAAACTAGTCAATGCTGTAACTACTTTTGTTGTATATGCACCATTTTCTGCCCATAGTTTCCCACTTCTGCATTTGTTCTGCAAGGAACAAATGCAGGTTGTTCATTTTAAGCGAATGCTCTTGGTTTCTATAATTCCACTAAACCTAGTAGATAACAGCATACTCCCCACTGCCTTAGATGAATACCACTAATGGGGTCTCAGTTTGACCCCAATGACAGACCATTTCTTACCTTATTTTCCATTGTTCCTTGACTGAGCAACCTGACTTGGACATTAGGTTCATGCTGCTAGAATTACAGGAGCATAGGAATTAGAGCTATAAAGTACCTGAAAATCATTTTATCTAATGGATAGAGGCCTAGAAATATGATGTACTTTGTTATAGGTAAGATAATAAAGAGTAAAGCCAAGATTTGAATCTCAGTTTTTTTTATTTCAAACCCACGAACCTTTGCAGGGCATCTAGAACACATGCATACCTTCCTAGTCCATTCTGACTCTCATCCCAATTAAGCATGGCATTCCCTGATGTTCTCCCAACTTCTTTCTGAACACCTGGATGAAATATGATCAAATTAACTGCTTCTTTATGATCCATGCCCATCCTTTGCGCATTCCTCACTGGTTCTTTCTCCCCCGTGTTTGTCCTTTCAAATTATAGATTCCTTGAGGGAAAAGACTGTCTGGACACTGCTCTTGGTTCAGTGCCACATGGAGATAAGACAAATAATAGATGTTCTTGGGTCAATTGCTTCAGGCCAGATCATGAAAAACAGTAGGAGAGCAGGTCATGTTGTCCAGAGAGTGAGAGCATGGCAAATTATCTTCTTGCTCCACTCTGTAGCATTAATGGCATTTCAGAACAACTGTCTCAATAATTCCAGGCTCTCACTCTCCCTCCTTCCCTCTCCCTCCTTCTCTTCTCCATCTGTCTCTCCCCTTTCCTTCTTCTCTCTCTCCCTCCTCCCTCTCTCTCTATCTTTTCCTCCTCCCTCTATCTATCCCTTCCTCCCCCCTCTCTCCCTTCCCTCTCTCTCTATTTCTCTCTATCTCTCTCTGTCTCTCTTCTCTCTCTGTTTCTCTCTCCCTCTCTCCTTCTCTCTCTCTGTCTCTGTCTCTATCTCCTCTTTCCCCCTTCCCTCCCTCCCTTTTCCCTCTCTCTCTCCCTTTCTCCCCCCTCTCTTTCTCCCAAACACACACACACACACACACACACACACACACACACACAGAAACAGAGACAGTCAGATAGAGACAGAGACAAAGAAGAGAGAAACAGAGATCGTGTATTTGTGTATAATTTAGAGAGAATAATAAAACAAATATAAAGACCCAAATATATAGAGAGAGTCAGAGACAAGGAAGAAGATGAATGAAAGAGGAAGGAAAACATTGGAAAGGAGGAGAAAAGGTAATAGTAGAAGATGAAGATGGAGGAAGAAAAATGGAGAAAGAAGGGCAGGACTAGAATGAATAACAAAAGAAAGCCAACTCCTCTCAGAGTTTGGGGTATGGGAAAAGAGACAACAAATGTTCATAATTGACAAAATGTCCAAAAGAGGACAGAATACTACGTGCTTATAAGATTCTGAAGTAGATGGCCCACACCCTTCTACGCGATGGTAACCAATTCCCACTCTCATCTTTGTCATTCACCTCACTACTCTCCAAGAGCACTCATACCTTTCAGAACCTTGGACAGGGCATAAACCTATTGATACCATTAAAGCTGGAGAAGCACCTACTATCTGCTCAGTTTTATATTAGACTATGCTTTGGGGAGATATAAGGAAGGGTATAATATGATTCTGATCTAATGGATCTTATGGACTAGTTAGATCACTCCTTCAATATTTCATATTCATGATTTCATTAGTGTAGTTATTCTTTTCATCAAGGCAGGTTGCATTGCCTCCATGCTTTAGTTGATGATGGTCTTAATTAAGTTTCTTATTCATGGAAGGCAATGTAATTGAGGAGAAAGCAAGATGGCCTGGAGATCAGAGATCCTGATTTCAAATTCCACCTCTGAATCTTACCACCTCTAGTACTTTGGAGAAGCTATTTTTTCTTCTTGGATTTTGGTTCCTGGTTCCTTCAAATCCTAGAACCATTATTCTACAAACTTTTGTGAATCAAGGGAAAGAAAAAAAATGGCCAATTTTTCATATCTCCAGAAATTGGTTAACTCATTTGTCAAATGAACAGTTGGACTGGAATATCTCTAAGTTTCTAGATCTCAAATCCCTGAGGAGCCTTTTTTACAGGTGGATCTTGGTCAGCAGACACACAACCCATAATTAAACGCTTAGCTGAGGCCTTTGTGGTGCTGCCCTGGCATTACCTTCCTAGATCCAAAGTCACCTTCACACAATCACAAGACATAAGAAAAGGACATCTCTAAAGGAGTTGTATCACCCACATTAAAATATAGTAATATCAAGAAGTTTATAGAGATATATACAGCATCTGTGGTGAGCAGGGCATCCTTGAAATCTGGAATGATGATGATGATGATGATTAGAATGATGTACTTTACATATGTTAATTCATTTGATTCTTACAACAAGTGTAAATATTAGTTTTAGCTACATTTTACAGATGAGGAAACTGAGGCTGAGAAAGGTCAGGCAACTTGTTCAAAATCACAGAGCTGGTAAGGATTAGAACTCTTGTCCTCCTGACTCCAAAACTGGCAATTTATCCATAGTGCCACTTACTTTTTCATAATAGTCTGGAAAGGATTCATGGAAGGAGTTGGGGCTTGAGCTTATCTTCCTGAAGGCTACATACACATCAAGAGTGGACATTCAGACAGTAAGAGTGGATATCAGAAAAATGATGAAGACAGAAATAACCAAGAAATTGGGGGGGGCAGAGAAGATTGATGTCATTAAAGCAGTAAGGATGAGATAGCTGTTTTCATATTGTTCTGTCTCTTAGAAGAAGGATAGCAATGGATGAGAGGCAGTATGATGGAAATCTGCCTCCGAAGTCAGAAGATCTGTGTGACCTTAGGCAAGTAATTTTACTTCCCTGGGCCTCTGTTTCCTCATCTGTCAAATGAAGGGATTGAACTAGCTGGGTTTGAGAATTTCTTTTAGGTCTAGATCCATGATCCTGTGGAGCTGCAATGGGCTCAGTGTAAAGAAAATTTTTCTAACAATTGCAGCTATCCCAGAGCGACGTGGCCTATTTCTGGCTGTAGTGATTAGACCCTCATTAAGGCCATTTGAGCAAAGGATGGATAACTATTGATGTCAAGCACAGGATAGAGAAAATTCTTGTTGGGTATGAGTGCATGGAATGGCCTCTGATTTCCTGCCAACTCTGAGATTGGTGATTTTGTGAGTTTTGGTTGAAGAGAAGTAGAAAGATCCGTTTGGAATCCCAGGCTGTCTTGTTTACCAAACCTAAGATTTCTAGGGATAGGACCTGCCTTCTCGGTTCTATAACTCAGTGTTTGTCCATTATTGCCCAGGCACAGTATGAGACAGGGATCAACTGCTAGGTCCAGATCAGAAAGGGTCTAGCTGCCAACCTAGTCACCTGATCACTTTGCTGAAGAATCAGACCTTGACCAACTTCTAACTCATACACATGTGTGTATACATGTATGTATATTGTATAAATGTTTGCATATCCATATACATTGCATCACATACATGTGCATACACTGCATTCTACACTCATGTGCATATTGTGTCATAGATCACGGAATACACATTGGGAGTTGGAAAAGACTTTTCCCATCTCCTTAATTTACAGGTGAGGAAACTGAGACCCAGAAAGGCAAAGTGATTTATTTGTCTTCACTGTCCTGGGAAGGGGTGTTTCAGTGTAATTCCTTTGGTCATCTTGGCATCAGAGGACTGAATGTAGAGAATCCTGGCTCCTGTTGGAGCTCGGCATGGGACAGTCTTGTTTAAAAGCATCAAACTAATCGCAGTTAATCAATGAATAAGCATTTTTTAGTCGGTTGGACTGGCAATATTGTGATACCGGGCATATGGATGAACTAGTAAGGACATTTAGATGGCCACTTTAGGCTAACCCTTCCTTCCTCTCTAGCTCTTATTCTTGGCCCTACTGATGTGAAATATAGACATGACCATAGTTAAGGGCTCATATTAAGGAAACAGGCATAAAAGACTAGACAGGGCTGGGCTACAGTCGACATAAAAGGGTTTTTCCAAGGCCAAACTGACTTGCCATCATTCTTAACTCATTCTCTTGACAGAGTGACCTTAGATCCAGGTGATAGTAGATCTCATTTACTGATGTGATTCTGGAGGTTTGGGAAGTCCCAATTCTCTCCTGCCCAGTGACTGATATCTGAAAAATTTTATGTTCTCATCCATTTAAAGGAAAAGTTCTTTTTGTAGACTCTATTTTTTTGTTGTTGTTGCTAAGGCAATTGGGGTTAAGTGACTTGCCCAGGGTCCCACAGCTAGGAAGTGTTAAGTGTCTGAGGTCACATTTGAACTCAGGTCCCCCTGACTTCAGGGCTGGTGCTCTATCTACTCTGCCACCTAGCTGCCCCTTGTAGACTCTCACAATTATGGTATGTTAGAGCTGAAATGATCCTCTATCAACTGAGGTTTGGGGTAGTGATGGGAGCATGATTTATAATGTTGTGAGAGTTTGCAGAGTTGTTTTCCCTCTATATTCAGGGAACTTATGGAGGGGACATAACATGTACATACAAATGCATACATCTATATGTACATAAGCATATATGTGTGTATACATTTGTGTAGTCACATATAAGTGTACCTGCCTCCACTAGCCATCTGGGAGCTTGTGAGCTGCTAGAGAAGCTGGGTCCCTGGGAAAGGACACTAGAAAGCCCATCTGTGGTTACATGGATGCCCCCACTAGCAGTAGCAGCACAGTGAGAAAAGAGACTGAAACATATTCTCTTAAGGATGATCAGGAAAGCCCAGGATTACCTGCTAGGGTAGAACAGAGAAGCTCCTCAGTCAGTCCAAGAATGAGAAAGCAAATGTAAGTCATCGGTTTCAAAGGTGGCCTTGAAGGATCCAAGAAACTATCCCCGCTCATCTTTCCCTAGTTTGCTCTGATGCCTTTTCTTTTTCATTTCTTCTTTATTTTCCTCCCTCCCTTCTTCTCTCCTCTCTTCCATCTTGCTGTCCCTCCTTCTCTCTATCCTTTCCTCCTTCCCTATCTCCTTTTTTCCTTTTCCTTTCTCCTTCCTTCCTCTCCTCCCACTTTCCTTTCATTTCTCCTCTTCCCCTTCTTTTCTTTCCTTTCCCCCCTTTTCTCCTTTGTTACCTCTCCTATTCCTTTCCTTTATTCGTTTATTCCCCCTTCTGCACTTTTCTTCCCTTCCCAAGCCTTCTGCTTTAGCTCCAACCCCCAGAGAAGGAAGGCAGAGCTCTAGGGCCTCTAGGCCCTTGTAGGGGAGAAGATGATTGCTGCTCCAAGCCATTAGCCCTCACATTGGAGATGGAGCTGCTGACCAGCCATTGTACAGCTCCCCTGCTGAGATAACCATACACAGCCCTGAGCTATTTGCTAACCCCAGTCATTCAACTACTGTCTCTGCCTCTGCCTCAGCCCTTCCACGTATTTACATTCAACAGGTATGTTTGGACCCAAAGCTGCAGTTTAGAAAGCAAAATTCTGGATTTGGAAAGATCATGCTCTATCTCAGGTGGGAGTAAGAGGGACTCACAAGACCAAGAGGCTGAAATAATAGGAAAGGAAGGAAAAGAAGGATGGAAGAAAGGAAGAATGGAAGGATGGGAGGAAAAAAAGAAGGAAGGAAAGAAGGAAGGACGGAAGGAAAGAAGGAAGGAAGGAAAAGAAGGATAGAAGGAAGGAAGAATGGAAGGATGGGAGGATAGAAAGAAGGAAGAAAGGGAGGAAGGAAGGAAAGAAGGAAGGAAAGAAGGAAGGAAAGAAGGAAGGAAGGAAGGGAGGTAGGAAGGGAGGGAGGGAGGAAGGAAGAAAAGGAGGGAGGGAGAAAAGAAGGAAGGAAGGAAAAGAAGGATGGAAGAAAGGAAAAATGGAAGGATGGAAAGATAGAAAGAAGGAAGGAAGGAAGGAAAGGATAGAGGGAGGTGAGGAGGGAAGGAAGGAGGGAAAGGAAGGAGAGAAGGGAAGGAAAGGAAGCATTTGTCAATCACTTGCTATGTGCCAGTCATTGTGCTAAATGCTTTACAACATTATATCATTAGTTCCTCATAACATCTCTGTGAAATAAGGGCTATTATTATGCATATTTTATAGCTGAAGTAACTGAGAAAGACATTAAATAATTAGCCAAGTATCAGAAGCTAGTAAGCGTTTGAAGCTAGAACTGAGCTCAGGTTTTCCTGACCCCAGGCCCAGCACCTTACTCACCGGCTGTCTTTGTATGTAGGTCAGTATGAAGGAGTTGGGTGTTGGGAAGTTGGGGGAGAAGGGAGGAATGAGAGCACCGAGCCTGAAGGGGCCACGAAAGGTTACTCCCGGTGAGGCACGAGCTGAGTCTGGTTGCATGAGTAGGAATTGTTGGGGCACAATGGGGGAGGCTATTCCTATTTCCTAGGAAAACACCTGAGCCTAGATCAAGCTTTATCCAGCTTCTACTTCCCTACTTATGGAAAATCCACACCAATTCAACTCAATAAACACTTAATAGAGACAAAATAAAGTTGGGAATCCAGGGCATTTGCTAGGAAGATATGAGATGGGACTCTCAGATCAACATTTTTCACCCTTGAGCTTCACCCTCCATCACTCTGTTGAGCTGTAGCCCCCCATTTCCAATTTCCTATTGACTGTTTTCAGAAGAATGTTCTCTCATTTCTTCTTCCTCTCTAATTGTCCTTTCTCTGTCTTTTTCATTGCTTCATCCTTTTCCTCCTACCTCTAGCCTGGTTACCCTATAAGGCTTTGCCCTGGGATCAGATCGGTTCTCCCTCTGTATTCTCCCCTGGGTTATTTCACCAGCTCCGGCACTAACTTCTTCCTCTTCTTGAGTCTAGCATCTCCAACTTCTTCCTGGAAATCTCAGTCTGTATGTCTCCCTAAAACCTCAAATTTAAAACATCCTATCTGAGGCAATCCCAATAAACTTTGGATAGAAACCGCCATCTGCATCCAGAAAGAGAACTATGGAGACCGAATGTAAATCAACACATGCTATGTTCATTTTTTTCTGTTTGTTTTTTCTTCTGTCATGGTTTTTCCCTGTTTTGATTTTTCTCTTCCAACATGATTCATAAAGAAATATGTATTTTAAAAGTTAATATACCTATAAAACATGATTCATAAAGAAATATGTATTTTAAAAGTTAAAAGTTAATATACCTATAAAAATAAAATAAAAATACTAAAAAAAATAAATAGATGTCCTAGACTCATCCCCTATCTTCTTCCCTCACTCTGCCCCTCCTTCCAGCTTTTCTATTTTTTTCCAATGAACAATCATCCTTCCAGCCTTCAAGCTTGAGAACTAGTAGCATGTTTTCTTTCCCTGTCTCCTCTCTCCACAACCAAGCAGTCACGACACCCCTCCTCCACTCATCCTCACACTTACACGTTCTCCAGATTCCACACGTTATTCTCTAGTATTGCTTTCTTCTACCCATCCCCTCCTCTCCATTCCTTTTCCTCCCTCCTCTTCTTAAAATCAGTAACCAAATCTTGTTTACAGGCTTATTAGATAACAGGTTTTACATCTGGAAGGAACCTTCAAGATTGTCTAGTTCAACCCTTTCATTTTCCAGATAAGGAAAGAGAGTCTCCAAAATCCCATAAATATTAAGTGGCAGAGCTGAGACTTGAACCCACATCTATTGATTGGCTCTGGAATCTGAATCTCATTAGTGTCCACTTCTCTCTGCAACTGACGCCACCATTCTAATTCGAGCTAAGGCAAAGTAGTACAATGGAGAGGCTACTGGTTCTGGGTTCAAGGGATCTCAATGGATTCAAATTTTGGTATCTAGATAAACTTAAGCAAGCCACTTCTCTCTGGGTATTAGTTTTCTCACCTGTAAAATGAAGGATTCCATTGGAAGATCTTTCTTTAACTCTATGATCCCTTGTTACTTTTCAAATCAATCCAATACACATTTATGTGTCTATTATGTGTCAGATATGGTGTTAAGCACTTTTGATTGGACAATAGCAATAGTGCATGAAGGTTTGCATTGGATCCTCATAACCCTGGGGGGCAAGTGCTTTTATTTCCATTTTGCAGATTGGAAAACTGAGGGGCAGAGAAGTCAAGAGGATTCGGCAGATCATACTACTAATAAATGGCAAAATTTGTTTTAGAAGTCAAATCTCTAATGATTCAAGGAACAATGCTTTCTACTACCCCCCAGATCTCAGGGATATCTTGATAAAAAAAACATTAACTGGTCTTCCTGCGCCAACTCTCACACACATCCAAGCCATCTTCCATACACTGCCTGAGAAATCGCCACACTGCCCTGCTCTGATGGTGACACTGTTCTGCTCCAAGTTCTTCAATGCCAGAATTCGTTGGTTCAGTGTTCAATTCTTTTCACAATCTAGCCTCAACTACTTAGGTTCTCACTGTCCTGGGCTACTTCCTCAGCTCAGTGGTACTCGAGGCCCCAGATATACCTGATCTCTGCTACCAAAGGGCCTTTGTCCTGGGTCCCTCCCCTTGAGCATCCTCTCTCCTCATTGACATCCTCTGAAATTCTACCCACACTTCTTTGCGCAAATGCTACCCCCTCACACGAAGCTTCTTCATAGCATATCTCTGGGCACCTGGAGAGCCCAGAACATCTAGAACACGGGGGAGTTCGGGCTAGAAGGGATCTCGGGAATCATTCAACAAGTCATCATTTGATATCCTATAAACCAAACAATAGTGTCTCTTATGGGGTAGCCCTGGACAGCCAGGAGTCAGTTCTTTGCATGAAGTCCTCTGGCGACACCTGGTGGAATAGGGAGCAATGGTAGCCTCCCACTTAGCTCTCAGGGAGGAAGGCTTTTGTCCCATCAGGATGCTCTCTGTGGTCTTGAACTGAGGAGCTGAGCATTTCTTCAGGAACAAAGACCTAGTTTTTCAACAGAGAGACAGAAACTCTCACGGGGAGATTTTAGGCAAGGGATGGAAAACAAAATCAAGTAATTGAAACAAGTGCTTTTCACTCATGCCTCTGAGTAACTCCTTCACAGGGCTGAGGTCAAGAGTACCTGGAAAGAGTCTTGGACCAAGAGTTGGAAGCCGGAGACCCAAGGGCTGGACTAGTATCTAACTCATCAGGTGGTATCTGACCAACCATCTCTCTGCTCTCATCTATAAAATAAAGGGATTGGAGAAGGTTTCATTCAATTAAACAAAAAAAAAAAAAAAGAAGAAGAAGAAGCCCTATTTCTGCAGAATACTAGGTGATATGCTAGGGGAGATGCAGCTGAGAGAAGAAGACTTTCTCCTTGCCATCTCCACCATCAGCACCACCATTGCCATCTCCAGACTATCTTAAAATCGACAAAGTATTATTTTCATAACAACCCCATGAGTTAGATAGGAAGTATCATCATCCCAACGTCTGCCTCCCTTAAATCCAATTCAGTCCAAGTCAAGACATCACTGGTGGGTTTTCTTTGAAAATAAAGGATGAACAACAATGACAAATTAGACTTTGGACTTACTCTCCCAATTCATATGGATTGTTTCTGATACAATGGACTTTGCCACCATTTCTCAGTTTACTTTCTCATCTCAGAAGTTCCCTCAGAACCTCCCTCCTCCTTCCTGGATCCCTCTGCCCCCAATGAATTCTCACCTTGAAACATCCCTGTGCCCTTGTAGTCCGTTTTGTGAGTTCCTCCCAGAATATGCATTTCAGAGAAGATCCCAGACCAGTCATCAAGTATTCCTTTCCTGGAACTACTTCTGACTTTTGGGAATTGCCCATTAGAATCTAAGCTCCTTCAGGGCTATGTTTTCTTCTACTATGTGCCTGGCAGATAGTGTTTAATTAGTGCCTATTAGTTTGTTGATATGTGTTTGTGTGTGTGTGTGTGTATGTATATAATATATACATATATGTATGAATGCATCTAGCACAAAATGGCTGGCCAATATATGGAGAGATACAAAAACTAGGATCTGAAAATTCCATCCCATATATTCAAAGGGAGGATGAGATTTCTCCATTCATGCAGAGTAGCATGAGGGAGGTAGCTGCCCAGCCATTAGCAAACAGAATATTAGGGCAAGATTTCTCCTAACTGAAGCCGGAGAAAGCCCCTTCCCTCTCCTAACTTCAAGAAATTTGTATTGCACTAGAATCTATCTACCCCACTTCAAACACCTCAAAGTCGAAAGAGTAAAATGATCTCTGTTTAGGGCTTCACTTTCTCTTGGCTCTCTGAATGGGGGAACATAGCATCCTCCCATCAAACACTTGGCACTCAAAAGACAATCATGAATAGACAATGTGTTCTGATCAAATTAGTAGTAAAAGGAAAGCAGAAACGGTACAATGATTAGAGTAACCAAATGAAAACACAAGGATAAATGAGTTTGTTAGTTGTGAGATGAAATAATCATGGAGAGAGAAATATCTCAGCAGATGTGGTCTGTTCTTAATACTCTCTAGGCTCTCCTACACCCTATCCCTCGAGGTAATTATAATAAATTTAGGTAGGAATAGGGTTCTGATGCTCAACAGTATCAACATAAGCATGAATATAATGATTAGCATGAGTTGGTTATGTGAATTTGGGCAAGTAGGCTATGTGACTGTGAGCAAGAAAGTCAAACTTTCAGGGTTCTCTAGTGACACTTTTAAGACTATAATTTACAGACCAGTTGCTTAAGTGTATTAGGAGAGAGAATTCCTTACTCAGAACTCCATAAGCCAATAAAATTTCAGGTACAATTAAAATAAAAAGCAGATTATTGCCTACGATCACATCTGTTGTCCAATTGTTCAATTCAGTCCAACTCTTGGTCACCTTGTGGGTCATATCACACCAAAACTGTCCATGGGTTTTCTTGGCTAAGATACTAAAGTGATTTGATATTTCCTTCTCTAGTGGATCAAGGCAAACAGAGATTTGCCCAGAGTCACATAGATACTAAGTGTGTGAGGCCAGATTTAGACTCAAGTCTAGCATTTTACTGAATCATCTAGCTGCCTCCATGATCATATAGGAGACACTGAATAAATGCTTGTTGAGGGACTGATAGATAAATATTGAATATTGATATCAGAAATAGGATGGAATCTATAATCAAATAGGACATGACACATACATAAATCAATCCATAAGTATATTTATTAAGCATCCACTGTGTTCTTGGGCAGCTAGATGGTTCAATGCATAAAGATCCATGTTTGGAGTCAAGAAGACTTGAGTTCAAATTCAACCTCAGACACTTATTAGCTGTGTGATCCTGGTCAAGTCACTTAATCTGTTTGCCTTAATATACTGGAGAAGGATATGGCGAAACACTCTAGCATCTTTGCCAAAAAAAAACCCCTCAGGGACAGTGTGGCCCATTGGGTCACAAAGTGTAGTACACAACTGAACAAAAACAATACTATGTGCTAGACACCTTACTCAATTGTCCAAAGACAAAAAAGATAACCATTTCTGCTTTCAAGGAGATTTTATTCTGTCCAATTACTAGAACAGAAAAGATTATCTTTAAGGTCCATTCTAACTGAGACATTACATGTTCTAGAGTCATTTGCCACTTTTTCTTCTATGTTCTAAATCCTTTTCAGTTCTAACAGTCAGTGAGTCTATAATTATATTAGTCTCTAGTCTCACTTACTTACCCCTGGTCCATATGGATCCTCTTCTTCTATTCCCCAACCAGATCCTATTGTTCATCAAGTCAAGTTATTCCTTGAAGATCAAGAAGGGGCATCCTTGCCAAATAAGAATGCCAAAAAAGGTGGGAGACCCCAGAAAGACTCCTCAATTTCTAAAATGATCCATGTTTCCTGCATCTTTTTTCTCCAAAGAATTCAAGGTCCATCCTGGTTGTGCTCATATATCACCCTCAGTGATAGGAGGGATAGACAGCGCTTATCTTTATTAATGATAGAGAATTGTAGGAGTAGCTAGGTGGCACAGTGGATAGAGCACCATCCCTGAAGTCAGAAGGACCTGAGTTCAAATCTGGTCTCAGTCACTTAACCTCAATTGTCTCAGGAAAAAAAAGATAGGGAATTGTAACTCAAAAAGGGTTACAAGAGAATAGTTTGCCTTATCTGGCACAAAGTCAAATCAATGACTAGAACTCATAACTTCCCTGTCCTGTCATCTCCTAATGGGCAAAAGAGACCATAGGACCTTTGATGAAGAACTGAAAGGATCTCAAAGCCCAGATAATCAGCCCCTTCATTTTTGGGGGATACTAAGGTTCAGGGGGTATCAAATGATAAGTCACAGCTAATAAGCATCTAAAGTGGGATCTGAACCCTGTTCCTTTGAATCAAAATCCTGGATTCACTCCATTATAACACATAGTTAAATCTCCCATAAACAACCTTCTACTATCTCATGTAGTCTTCTTGTGAAGGAACAGTTGTTGTTTGTCCTTTGTTCTCCAAGAAGACCATGATATTAGGAAGGTGTTGCCATATCATGCAAGTGGATGGGATTTAAGTGAGGGAGTGCTGGGCAAGGTCCCCTGCCTCACTTTCCTCTCCAGAACCATCTGGGTCCAGTGGCCAGATATAGATCAAAATGACTAGAAATGGCCTTGATGAAATGGGAGAGCTTGACTTTTTTAAGCTAAAGTCTTCAACAGGTCTCCGTCTGATTGAGACAATACCCATTCTGTGAGCAGGGCTAGGTAGCAATTGAGGCAAAGATTTTCCTTTTTCAACTAGTCCAAAAACATCTAAATAAATGAATGAATGAATTTGGGAGAGGAAGACCTCGGGGTTTCTGCACAAAGCAAAATGACTGGTATTTACATTCAATCTGAGTCGATCAGGCCCCGAACAATGACCAAATAACAGCAGAAAGTCACCTGAAGTCCTGGTGTAAGAGAAATCTCAGAGAATTAATAATCCTGGCGGCTCTGTAGACCCAGACCTGGCCCTACTCTGCCATCTGGTGGCCATGCAGAGCATTGTGCAGAAGGCGCTTGGTAAACCTAAAATTGTCGATTTTTTAGCTTAATTACAGCTTTTGATCACTGCCCTCTTCCTCCCCAGAACAGTGTGGAGGAGGGAAGTCGAAAGGAAAGGACTGCAGCATAAGGACCTAAGGAATAAGAACAAAGAGGGGGTTATCTGTTTAAAATTATAGTTTCAAATATTTAGCTCTGGAAGGGACCTTAGAAGCCCTTAGAAATCTAATCCTATCATTTTACTGATGAAGAAACAGAGGACTACAGAGATTAAATGGCTTTTTCTGAGGCACAGTTACTAGGTGGCAGTATCTGGAAGACTTGGACTTGAATACTATCTCAAATGCTAATCAAATTCACTTAAACTCTCAGCTTCAGTTTCCTACTTGGTAAAAACAAGTGTTGGATTTGATATCCTCCAAGGTACCCTTCAGTCCTAAATCTACGATCCTATGATTTACTAGTTTTGTAACCCATGTCACTTAAGCTCTCGGAGTCTTAGTCTCCTCTTCTATAGAATGGGCATAATTATAACTCAAGTACCTCCATCACAGGGTTATTTTAAGACCAAAATCGGATTGTGTATGTGGTTCAGTGGAAAGAACAGGTTCAAAGCCTGTTCTGCTGTTATTGAATCCCCCGATCTCTATTCCCTTCCAGCCATAGCTATGTTCCTGTGATCCATCATAATATTTTACATCAAAGGTCCCTTTGAATGTTAACAGTGTTGCATGTTCTAAGGTCCTTTTTTTCCAGCTTTAATATTTTCTGCTTAAAGATGAGCAGTTTGATACAACAAAATATCACACCTGCCTGGAAATGCCATCTTTGGTGCTTGGTACTTGGGTGCCTTTGAACAATTCACTTAACTCCCTGGGCCTCAATTTCTTCATCTATACATTGGAATGGGGCAGGACTGGACCAATTGACTTTGAGGTCCCTTCAATTCTAAACCTAGCATCTTTTCTTCCTCTTTTTTTATTTTTTATTAAAGCTTTTTATTTTCAAAACATATACCTGGATAATTTTTCAACACCGACTCTTAAAGAACCTTGTGTTCCAAATTTCCTTCCCTTCTTTTCAGCTCCTCTCCTAGATGGCAAGCAATATATGTTAAACATGTTAAAATATATCATATCCAATATATGTACAATATTTATACATTTATCCTGCTGCACAAGAAAAATCAGATCAAACATGAAAAAAATGAGAAAGAAAACAAAATGCAAGCAAACAACAAAAAGAGTGAAAATGGTATATATATATATATTTTTTTTTTAATAACTTTTTATTGATAGAACACATGCCAGGGTAATTTTTTACAGCATTATCCCTTGCATTAACTTCTATTCCGATTTCCCCCCCACTCCCTCCCTCCACCCCTTCCCCCAGATGGCAAGCAGTCCTTTACATGTTGAATAGGTTACAGTATATCCTAGATACAATATATGTGTGCAGAACCGAACAGTTTTCTTGTTGCACAGGAGAATTGAATTCAGAAGGTATAAATAATCCGGGAAGAAAAACAAAAATGCAAGCAGTTTATATTCATTTCCCAGTGTTCTTTCTCTGGGTGTAGCTGCTTCTGTCCATCTTTGATCAATTAAAGCTCTCTTTATCGAAAAGGTCCACTTCCATCGGAATACATCCTCAAACAGTATCATTGTTGAGGTATATAATGATCTCCTGGTTCTGCTCATTTCACTTAGCATCAGTTCATGTAAGTCTCGCCAGTCCTCTCTGTATTCATCCCGCTGGTCATTCCTTACAGAACAATAATATTCCATAACATTCATATACCACAATTTACTCAACCATTTTCCAATTGATGGGCATCCATTCAGTTTCCAGTTTCTGGTCACTACAAACAGGGCTGCCACAAACATTTTGGCACATACAGGTCCCTTTCCTTTCTTTAGTATTTCTTTGGGGTATAAGCCCAGTAGAAACACTGCTGGATCAAAGGGTATGCACAGTTTGATAACTTTTTGAGCATAGTTCCAAATTGCTCTCCAGAATGGCTGGATGTGTTCACAATTCCACCAACAATGTATCAGTGTCCCTGTTTTCCCACATCCCCTCCAACATTCCCCATTATCTTTCCCTGTCATTCTAGCCAATCTGACAGGTGTGTAGTGGTATCTCAGAGTTGTCTTAATTTGCATTTCTCTGATTAATAATGATTTGGAGCATATTTTCATATGTCTATAAATAGTTTCAATTTCTTTGAGAATTGTCTGTTCATATCCTTTGACCATTTATCAATTGGAGAATGCTTTGATTTCTTATAGATTAGAGTCAATTCTCTATATATTTTGGAAATGAGGCCTTTATCAGAACCTTTGATTGTAAAAATGTTTTCCCAGTTTATTGTTTCCCTTCTAATCTTGTCTGCATTTGTTTTGTTTGTACAAAAACTTTTCAATTTGATATAATCAAAATTTTCTATGTTGTGGTCAATGGTGATCTCTAGTTCTTCTTTGGTCATAAATTCCTCCTTCTTCCACAGGTCTGCGAGATAAACTATCCTATGCTCTTCCAATTTATTTATAATCTCATTCTTTATGCCTAGGCCATGAACACATTTTGACCTTATCTTGGTGTACGGTGTAAGTGTGGGTCAATGCCTAATTTCTGCCATACTGATTTCCAATTTTCCCAGCAATTTTTGTCAAATAATGCATTCTTATCCCAGAAACTGGTGTCTTTGGGTTTGTCAAACACTATATTATTAAAGTTATTGGCTGTTTTGGAGTGAAAATGTTTTATTGTGATCCATACTCAGTTCCCACAGTCCTCTCCCTAGGTGCAGATGGCTCTCTTTGTCACAAGATCATTGGAACTGGTCTGAATCATCTCCTTGTTAAAGAGAGCCACGTCCATCAGAATTGATTGTCATATAGTATTGTTGTTGTATAATAATCTCCTGCTTCTGCTCACTTCATTTAGCATCAGGTCATGAAAGTCTCTCCAGGCCTCTTTGAAATCATCCTGCTGATCATTTTTTATAGAACAATAATATTCTATAACATTCATATACCACAATTTACCCACTATTCTTCAAGTGATGGGCATCCATTCAATTTCCAGTTTCTTGCCACTACAAAAAAGGCTCCCACAAACATTTTTGCAGATGTGGGTCCCTTTCCCTCCTTTAAGATCTCTTTGGGATATAAGCCCAACAGAAACACTGCTGGGTCAAAGGGTATACATAGTTTGATACCTTTTGGGCTTAGTTCCAAATTGCTCTCCAGAATGACATGATCAATTCACAACTCCACCACTAATGTATTACTTGGACCTAGCATTTTATATGTGTTCTGTACACTTAAAATATGTGATATTATTGTCAGCAAGTTCTATGGTATAGCTCTAAATCAAGGACTTCAAGCCCTAGGAATAGGAGAAGATTATGGAAGACTTAGGAAGAGGAATAGTTTTAGTCAGAAGAAAAAGACTGGTTAAATTTTGAATATATTTACAAGTGAAACTTGGATGTCATATCCAGGCAGAGACAATCAGCAGGAAGCTAGAGATAGAGGACTACAGTTCAGGAGAGAGATCCATTTGGGAGATATCTGCACAAAGATTATTCTTGTATCTCTAGGAACCAAATCATAGGTGTCATGCTTCTCAAATTGGCAAAGACATGGGGAGGGCTTTCTAATCCCATGGATGACAAAATGAGCCTCCAAAAAGATCTTTTCAGGCCAGAACAGTGGATCAAATCTATTAGGATAAAATTCAATAAAGGAAAAAGGCCATTGTATATTTAGATTCATAAAATCAATTTTTGTTTTTACATGTATTGGGAAAAAATAAAATACTATTTTTTAAAAAAGAAAGAAAAAGCAAAAAATCAATTTTATAAATTCAAGTCAGGGTTGTCATGGCTAGACAGAAACTTCTCTGGAAAAAAATGTACATGTTTTCAAAGACTTCATAGTCAGCATGAGTCAACAGTGTTATATTATTCTGTAATAAGAGAGATACAATGTTGGGGACTTGAGATGTTAGCCTTGATGTATTCAGCCTTCTTTGTGTCACAAAAAGAGTCCTGTGTTTAATTCTAAAGACTATATTTCAGCAAGAATGTTAATAAACAGAAGGATGAATGAAGAATCGGGCTAAAGTTTGGGGATTAACGGGGATATACAATAGAAGGACTAGGGGTTAAGAGATCACTTGTTCTCTCTCTCTCTCTTACTATCTACATAGGATTAAAATTGAGAAGGGAAAGAAATAAAGCCAGAGAAAAATGAGAGATTTGGGACCAGAGGTGAGAGTTAGGATGAGGAGCCCATTTAAGAGGGTTGAGGCAATGGGGGAGGTAGAAGAAAAGGAGATCATGAACAGAGAAGGGAAATTCAGTTCAGTATTTTGGAAATAGAAGGGGAAAACCTCATCCTGTCTGATGCTGAGTTCTAAGATGATCGTGGTAAAGTAGAACAAATGGTGATAGGTATCAACAAGACTGAATAACCTGAAGTCCAGAGTTTTTGAAGATCATCAACATGACAGATGAAGTCTAGAAGAATAAGGACTAGAACTGGGATGGAACCGACAATAGGGAGACAAGAACTGAACTCATCAGAAAAGGAGAGAGAATGACTAGAAGAAATCTATACTGGATTACAGTTTCTTTTCCAGTAACAGAATTAAATTCCTCAAAGGCAAGAACTACTTCTTTTTTTCTCTCTTTATCCCATCAGTTAATATGGCACCTGGCTTATAGTGGATCCTATATTAATATTTATTAAATGGAATGGGATTGAATCTAATCCATCTTCCATTCAGATACCAATGTGATTTTCTTAAAACACAAAATTAGCCACATCTCACTTCTACTCAATAAATGACTCCCTGTTACTTCCAGAATTATAGAGTTAAAATCTTCTGGGTGATTTTTAAAACTTCTTCCCAACATGGACTCTTTCTATTTTCTCACTCTTATTCTTTATTCCCCTCTACACACTCTGGTTTAGCAACACTGACCTCTAGAGTCTACAAAACACTCCTATCTTTCAACTTTGTACCTTTTCCTTGGTTCCCCCTCATGTTCTCTTTCCGCATCTCCAACTTATGGATTCCCCTTCAAGACGAAGTTCAAAATCTACCTTCTTCAAAAGGCCTTTCCCAGTCCAGTCTATGTATCCCATAGCCTGCTTGTGCATTTCCTCCGAGATTATCTGTTATCCACTCTGTCTATGCTTTGTGTGTACAAATTGTTTTAATGTTGTCTCCTCCCATTAGGATGTGAGCCTTTCGATGGCAGGATTAGTGTTGTTGCTTTTCCTCACATCCCTAGCATTTAACGCTGTTCCTGACACATGATAAGTACTTATTAAATGTTGATTCATGATTCACTGAACTGAATTGTTGACAACAACATGGCTTTATTCAGGGAGTAAGTTTCACAAATGTAGAGATGCTTCTTGAGCAATATTGGCAGAGGTGAGATCTAAAAGTGGGAAGCAAGGAATAAGCCAATTCTTCCTGGCCTGTGTACCAAAAAACTTGAGAGGAGCAGCCAACCCCGAGAAGATAGCCAAGGCTAAAGTGACCTAGGGAGAAAGCCAGATCTCAGTGAGTGCCAGAAAACGTCAAGAATATGAGAGGGATCTAATTCATCAACAAGAGAGCAAGGCTTCCTCAGGACACAGTAGAAGGGAGAGACAGAAAACTAGAGGGAGAGAGGAGAACTAGGGATGAACTGGAAAAAATGAACAACGGGAAAAAGGGGATTTAGATTCTCACTTTACTTCATCAAAGATCTTTTTCACAAGGATGAGAGAAAATCAGAATTTACTAGCCTCAGCTAAGGAATCCTATCAAACACTGAGAAGCATCCAAACTCAATCGGCCTGGATATTCTAGTTAGAAAGATAATATAAAATCAATGTCTCCCCAAAACAGCCCTCCATTCAATGAGAGTGAGGGAGAGATTTGGAGGGTACAGGCTCATGTCTGACAAAGGGGTTTCAAATTAAGGAGATCTCTCCCTTTTTCTTTTAATCTTTGTTGAAAATTTTTCTAAAGCCTGTCATTTCTTATAGCACAATAGTTTTAATTGAGTTCATATTTGTTGATAAGTTTTTTTTTTCACTTATTTCTGACTTTTTATGATTCCTTTCAGGGTTTTGTTGGCAAAAACAGCCATTTTCTTTTCCAGCCCATTTTTCAGATGGTGAATGGAGGCAAATAGCATTAAATGACTCATCCAGGGTCACAGATGTAGTATCTTCTTGATTCCAAGTCCATTTTGCCACCTTCCTGTCCCAATTCATTCATATACTATACTACAACTTGTTCAGCATTTCCAACTTAATGAATAGTCCCTCACTATCTAGTAAAGTCTCTCACTTGAATATATAGCCATTACAAAAAGAGCTGCTATAAATGTTTTTGCACATATAAGATCTTTTCCTCTTTCTCTGATCTCTTTGGGGTATGAGTTAAACATTGATGTAATTGAAAAAAAGGGCATACATGTTCGCTAAGTTTTTGTCCAAAATTGCTTTCTAGAAAGGTTGGTCCTATTCACAGCTCCATCAAAAGTGTATTAAGATGCCTTTTCTTTCCACGGTCCCTCTAGTATTTATCACCTTCTTTTCTTTTTGGTCATCCTTGCAATCTGATGGGAGCTCAGAATTACTTTAACTTGCATTTTCCTGATAATTAGTAATATGAAGTATTTTTAAATGGCTAATAAATAACTTGGGTTTTTTGCCAATTTATTAGTTGGGAAACAGTTTTTATTCTTATCAATTCAAATGTATTCTTTACATATCCTGGAAATGAGATTTATAGCAGAGAAATTTGCTACAATGATTTTTCCTTCCAACTAAATTTCTTCCCTTTTATAAAAGTTTTAGCTTTATTAGATTTGTGGAAACACTTAAAAATTTTGTGTAATTAAAATTTATATCCACTTAATTTTCCATGGCCCTCTGGTTCTGCCTTAGTAAGAAACTTTTCTTCTATCCATAGATCTGACTGGTAGATTTAACTCAATCCAAGAAGCATGTATGAAGTGACCATCATGGGTCTGTCTCTGTGCTGTGACTGAATATAGAAGAAAAAGGAGAGAGAAGAGTTGAAAATCATTCTTAAGTCTGAATTTGGACAAATGGAAGAATGATTGTGCTCTCAAAAAAAAAACTATGGTGAGTATTTTTATTTTGAATTTTAAACATAATGAGATTGGGATGCCAGTAAAACGTCTATGTGAAGTTCCATCAGAAACTTCCAAATGAGGAGCCAATTACACAATATACAAGATGATAATGTCAACAATGCAAATGGAAAGACCAGCCAGGAAATAATCAGAAGCAGATGTTGTAAAATTACAACGAATTAGTGTGACTCCAAAAAAGAGACAGAAAAAGACTACATGACTCCACCACTTTGCAGAGATAGGAGGTGCACCAGGGCAGCACATTGCATGGATTTTCAGATTTTTCCAATATATTGGTTGATTTTTTTTCCTAATTTTTTTCTTTTTATAACTTTAAAAATGTTTTTATATAGGATGGTTCTCTGGGAAGGGGAAGAACACTGGGAGAGATTTTTAATTTATTAAAAACAATAAAGAGAGTCAGAGGGATATGTAAGGACATTAGCTAAGAAAGAATTGAGTACCCATACTCTTTCAAATGCTAACAGCAATTGTACTAAGTAAAGTAAAATATGTCTATGGGAGTCTTGGGCAGGGAAAAAGAGAGCTGGAGGTTTGAGTTAAGGTTGGAGACCTGGGAATCCCAAGCAGTGTGTCCTCAAGCAAGTCAAAGGTTGGAAAAATAAATAGAGAGGAAGGATTAACAACCCAACGTAAGAGTAGAGTGAGCTAACAATGATGATAATAGCTTTTTATATAGCGTTTTAAGGTTTGCAAAGGGCCTGGCAGATGGTATCTCATTTGCTCCTGAAAACAACTCCAAGAAGTGAGAACTATTATTATCTTCATTTTACAGATAAGGAAAGTGAGGCTGAGAAAGGCTGTGATTTATTCCAGGTCACACAGATACCTAGTAATTAAGGAAAGATTTAAACTCAAGTCTTTCTCAATTTGAATATAACTCTGTCATTGTTAGAATGATGGCTTTTTATAGCACTCTTAGATTTTTGGTAACCCATTAGAAATATTCCTTTTTATTCTCTACACAATCCTGGGCGATAAATGCTAATATTATTATACCCATTTTGCAGATTAAAAAAACTGAAGCAGACAGAAGTGACTTGTTCAGGATCACACAGCTAAAATCCTATTCTTCCTGACTCCAAGTCTAGTCTTTTGTCACTATACCACCTAACTATTTCCCTAAACTTCAAAAGACAGTTGTTAGATCTACGGACATATCAGCAAGCAAACCTGTATATTTATAATATTTTGTACACACACACACAAACACGCACATACACACACATACACACACATAACCAATTATCTCCCTTAGCTTTATGAAGTCTGAACTTTCTTTACCCAGAAAGGGAATAAAGTTACTTACTGATTCTATTTGGGAGAAAAGTTGTAAACTGAACTGCTTCTGGAAAAAGAATGATGCTTTTAGCCTTTCAGTCAAGCAATCAGTAAGTGCTCCTCTGTCTTGAGATTTTTTTCCTCCTCATTTGACTTCTTGTGCATAATGGCAGTGATGATGACAATAACTCAACTACAAACATGTCAATAAAGAAGCATACAATAAATTGCTTGGTCATGAAAACTTGTTTATTAGAAACAGAGAGCTTTGGGCTGGTAATTCATGACGAGACTATCACCAGCAGAAAATAAAGAAAGGTCAATTTTAAGGAGTCCAGATTCATGGGTCATTGAAAAATATGCATAGAAGCAATAGAAGTTGTATGACATATCCTATAAATTGGAAGGGGAATAAAAGAACTTTTCTTAAATTTCTACAGAGACTCAAACCAGAACTGTTCAGTGAATGTAGCCATAACAAGTATTCACCATCTCCAAGCTATTTGAAATAAAAAGGTTTTAAAGAATAGAGAATATGGGAATATAGGAAGAAAACAAAGTCGGTTGGGAAAACAATAATTGGGATGTGAGGTAGCATCGTGATTTATGGAGCACTAGATCTGGAATTCAAATTCAGTCTCAGAAACTTCTTGATTATGTGATCCTGGACAATTCACTTTACCTCTATTTGTCTCAGTTTCCTCATTTGTAAAATGAGGGTAATAATAGCACCTATCTCCCAGGGTTATTGTGAGGATCAAATGAAATAATAGTTATAAAAGTGCTTAACACAGTGCTTGGTACATGGTAAATATTAAATAAATATTAATTGTTGTTGTTGTTGTTATTCCCATAATTGTGTTTGCAAGTGGAATTGTCCCAAAGATGCTTTCAGTGAGCCTACAGAAGATGAGCTCACATCAGTATAATGGCACAAGATTACAAGGATTGTCCTCCTTCATGATAGTCTGCAAAAAAGTAAATATTTTAAAATAGCATAGTAGGAACTTATTCCAGGACTGTTTCTATGTAACCATTTCTATTAAGATGAAAAGGGAATAATTATATGGCATATTACCATCACCATGAGTTTCATTGATCATCATCAGAAGAAGTATCAGTAATAGACAGCCAGCTGTTGAGTGAGGAAGACTTGGGTTTTTGTCCCATCTGGATAAGCCCCCTAACTCTTGGGGTCTCTCTTATAAAACTATAAGGCTATCAACCCTGCATTTATAAAGGGAGTTCCTTGTATCAAACAATGAAATATTGTTGGTCTTATTATTATGCTTATCATATAGCATTTTCAGTTTTTCAAAATCTTTCATCACAACACAACTATTCTGGGTCAAAAAGACCTCAAATCAGTCCAATAATTCAATTTCAGGGCTAGATCACACTGAGCTTCTAAGTGTGGAAGACTGCTGTGCCTTTCTCATCTCATTAGAGAATCCATCATTGCAGTATATATCTATAATTCTAGCTACCGCAGTTAGTGATTCTCTTGAGCTTTGGAGTTCTGAACTGCAGTGGGCTATGGCAATCACTTGTCTGCATAAAGTCAGACATCAGTATTCTGAGCTCTCTCAGTGATCTCTATCTCAACAGCTCAAACCCCTCCCTTCCTAAAAACCTGATTAGTCAGATAGTTTCAATTTTTGACATTTTTAGAGGCATTTACTGAAGAGTCACTCCTTTCTTCTGTGGAGTTGCATGAAGACTTGTTCTCACCTTCCTGCAAGGATTTAAAGCACCCACCAAGTCACCTAAAAGATTATACTTCTTTCAGATGAATTCTTGTTCACTGTAGTTCTATTTTTTTTAACTAATGCTTTTTATTTTCAAAATGTGTACATGGATAATTTTTCAACATTGATTCTTGCAAAATTCACTGTCATTCTAAAAAGATGATTTCACCTTTTTGTATCATTAAAAATCAAAGTACCTCCTAATAATCCCACCTTCCTCCTTTTAAGAATAAGGTGTCTGAACAATCTCAGGAGAAAATAAATCCTATAAATTAAAGAGGACCTGAATCATTCCCTTGGATCATACAGAACATTCTTGGGACCAGAGTTAGATGGGAGGAAGAGGAATAATAGAAACCTCAAGACTTGAAAAGTTGCATATGACAGATGGAATAATTAAGGGCTAGAATGGACATCAAAAAGCATCTCTTTATCAAGAAAGTCTTCCTGAAGACCAGGTCCAACACATCATTAAGCTACAGAGCCCTTCCTCTTCTTGGGATAGCTCTAATGTATCAAAGGCAACTTCTCTAAGAGGGCAATACAACCAGTCTCAATAACCAGGATATGATGATAAAACTTTTTTTAAAAATCCATTCTAATTGCTTTTGAATGATATAGAAGATAGGAAACCCAGAGAACATCAGGGGGAGGGACCGAAGCTTGAATTCTTTTCTCACTAACATGAGTACCCCAGGAGCAGAAGCAATGGTACAGGCTTAAGAAAGAATGATGTTACTCTGCGAGAGCTTCAATGGTAGTTTCCATACAAGTGAATTCTACTGGCCCTGTAATCCCATATCCTGAATATATACCAGCTGCAAGGAGGACAAATTACTTTCCCTGAGATAGACAAGATGGAAGAAGTGATTCACTCTAATCAACTAGGCAGAAGAAGAATGAGCACCATGTAGGATCATACAATACCAATCCCTCAAAAGTGGATGCTCGAGGGCAGCTAGGTGGCAGAATGGATAGAGCCCCAGCCCTGAAGTCAAGATGATCTGAGTTCAAATGTGATCTCAGACACTTAACACTTTCCTGGCTGTGTGGCCCAGGGCAAGTCACTTAACCCCAATTGCCTCAGGGGGAAAAAAAGTGGATGTTCTAGTCAGCATGAACAAGAATTAATTTTAACAAAAACAAAAGTAATTTCATTGTCTTTAGTTAAACAAAATCATATGTACTCATTGTCATCCATGTCCATAGTTTCAGACCCAATCTTTGCCATTTTCATGAAGTTATCAGCATTATTATTCGGTTTAGCAAAGAGTATATACTATTTCTAATGGGTCCTAATGTGTGCCATAGTTATATGAAGTGGGAGCCATCAGCAAAATTTCTCTATTGGCCCTGACTCCAAAAAAGACAACTTTTAATTGTCCAATCCTGTTCTCTCTGGGCCCCAGACAGCTCAACTAGACCTATGTCTGTATCCAGGAATTGGCATAAATAAAAATCCTGTCTGCACCATCCCTCAAAATTTCCTCACATCCCAGCCATACAGATCACAGCTTGGACTTCTGGGGAGATTTGCCATCAGGGTGTCCCCGGTTACTGGATTAATGGCCACTGAAATCCAGTTGTTATGTATAATCTTTCTCATGATGGGTGGAGCTGTCAGTAAACCAGGAAAAATTACATTCCTCAAGAGCCAAGTCTTTGCAGGCAAGGGGGCCGATCGGGCTGATGGAAAGGGCAAAACATCGGGGTGGATACTGACGGTCTGAGACTCTGGCTAAGTCAGAACCTGTTCTTAAGTATAAATAACACCAGAGGGACTTGGGCGTGTACAGTCTTGAATATACCATTTTCATTTAACAGTGGAAGTCTGCTGTGCCTTTCCCATTTCATTAGAGAATCCATCTTGCATCATTCAGCTTCTAATGGACAACTCTGGAGAATGGGAAAAGTTATGATTATGTGTCTTCTGTTCAGCAATAACTAGAGTCAAATCACAGGCAAGCGATTGGTTTTCAAAAATTTATGGATAAGGGCAGCTAGATTTCAGCCCCAGCTGAAAGTCAGGAGGTCCTGAGTTCAAATCTGGTCTAGCTGTGTGACCCTAGACAAGTCATTTAACTCCAATTGCCCCAGGGAAAAAAAGTATATGGATAATGATTACCTCCAGGATCTCACAGCCCCAGAAACCTTATTATGATCAGGTGGCCTCTTGGCTCCTGCCAACTACAAAACTTAGCCTGGACATTAGGGAGAAAGAGTTCCAACAACACAAGCACCTCCATTACTGCAAGGACTCCTGGAAAGAGACTGCTGGTATGGGACCCACTTTGGACAGAAGTGGACTTGTAAACGAGCTGGTAAATGGAGACCTTCAAAATAGCCTACTAGGGAATTATCAGTTTCCAAATCCTCAAGACTCCATTGAAACGTTTATCTTGCTTTTAAGATTTGGGGAGAGACTGTCAGAAGATTATTACAGATTGTTTCTAAAATTATATTTGAGTTCTCCACTTATGGAATACTCCCCAAAGCACGACTGAGTGAGGACAAGGAACATCTGGGGCCTCTAATTGTTCAACTTACTCTGTAAGAACAATTCCTTCTAAAGTCTCTATATGATATGATGTCCCCAGTGGACTGTACCCTCATTAACCCTTTATTCTAATTATTAAATTGCTGTTTAAACTTTTCTTTCAATAAATCCAATTCTATAAATATTTATTAATCACCTACTATGTGCCAGTTACTGTGCTAAGCACTGGTGATACAATTTTTTAAAAAAGAGTTTCTGTCCTCAAGGAGATTACAATGTAACAGAAAATATGCAAAAAGGAAGCAAAAAAGGGACAGGAAGAGGAGGACACCAAGGGATATCATGTTGCATGGAGACAAAACCAAGCAAAGTTACAAGGAAAGTGGAAAACGCATATTCCAACCCCCTATAAAAGAAAGCTTTGGGAGGAGTTTAGTGCTCTACTCTTCAGCCTACAAAGAGAAGTCTACAAAGTAGACCGGGAGAGACAAGGAGGAGCTGGGTTAGCAGGATAGTGACGAGATTTGGAGTGATCAGCTCATCCAGGATGGGATATCTTGTTCCATGGAAGCAAAGCTGCAGAAACAAAGCAGAAAGTAGAAATAGACTGTGGAGTCCCTATGAAGAAAGTCAGTTCCAGAGAGGTATTTGGGACGAGTAATGGTATAGATCTGAAGCTTTCTTTCCTGGGGTACCATTCTCCAATCCTCATCTTCACTCTTGCTCCTGTTTTATTCCAGGGTCTGACACATTCTCCAGCAAAACCTCTGAGTCAGGGATCATTCTTCATTAACATTAACAACTTATCAGTCTTTGTCCCCATTAGCATTGTTCTTTTCACCTATGTTGTTACTAAAACTACAAATAGTTTCTCAACCTTCCAGGCTCAGTCCTTTAAAAAATTGATAGTGTATTTATTTCTGTCTCCAATTTCTGGATACACAACTTATTTTCATTTTCCTTATGATTACATTCTAACTTCTCTAAAGCTAGAGGATACTCAGTCTCATATTATATTCTTCATGTGAAGTTCTTTGAATTCCCATTAAGCTAACCCTACAGGATCAATGGAAGCCTCTTCCCTATATTTTTGAAAGAGCTCCCCAAAGACACTTAAAATTGCTGCAGCCACAAGATACCAATTTCCTAGTCATCAGTCACCCAAATCTCTTTAGTTCTACACTACCTTCCTCCCAATTTAATGATGAAGTCAGGTACAAAGTCATTGCAATCATTTACCTGGGCGAATAAAGTGGGATGTTTGGAGGGGACAATATTTAGGGGTATCAAAAATAAATTTAGAATAAAGAATTTCTCATAGGATCATGGAATATAAGAGCTGAAAGTGACTTGGAAGCAAAAAAAAAAAAAAAAAGACTGAGGTGGAAGAGATTTTGGAACCTAGAATATCAGAGCAGGAAGAGACACCAGAACATAAAACAGAATGCTAGGGCTAGAAGTGAACTTAGGACAGAGAAAATAGAATGCCAGAACTAGGAGGAGCCTTAGAACATGGTATATAAAATTCTGGAAATGGAAAAATCTTAGAAAATAAAATGTGAGAACTGGAAGGAATTTTAGACTATAGGGGTGGCAGAGTCAGGGGTGAAAATGACCTTGGAACACAGATCATTAGGAACATGGGAATGTTAGGCAAGTTTAACAGGACTTCATCTAGTTCATTATTTGACAAATGAGGGAAGAGAGTCCTAATGAAGATCTTGTGTGATCTTGGACAAGTCACTTAACCATGTTTACTTCAGTTTCCTCATTTTAAAAAATAAGCTATAGAAGGAAATAGCAAATAATTCCAGTATTTGGGGGGAAAAACACCAAATGGCATCATTCAGTCATGATTAAATCACTGAACAATAATAAAAAGAAAAGACATTGCTGTAATTATTCAGTAAGTTAGTGAAAGAATTGGGACTAGAAGATATAAGGTGTCCTGACTCACTCTGAACTGTTCATAACTTAGCCCAGACCTTTAACTTCCTCAGCACTCCCTATACCCTGCAACCCCTCCCTCTTTCAAGTTGAAAAAGTGGAAGATGAACATCTGGAAGCTTCTTCCTGATTTTTCTCCTTTTAAAGATAGCACCCAGGGAATTCTCCTCAAAATTTTCTTCCCAAATACTTTCCTGGACTTCATCTTTTTTTATAAACCCATCATTCTACAAGATTAAATCAACTTGGAAACCTGCATCTTCTTGCATGGTTCCTGGAACACAGGAGCTTAATAAAAGTTATTTTTTTTTTAAAACTCTGATTCTGTCCCCATATGAGGTAGGGAGGGAAAATGTTGCTATTCTGAAGTATAACCGAGATCTGAAGCTTTCTGCTGGTCTCCTCTCCTCTGTGGATCTATCTGTGTGTTTCATACCAAAAGTTCACACAGCATTAATGCAAAAAACAATCTAAGACCGTCAGCATTTTCTGAAACTGTACCTAAGACTGTAATGTCACTTGTGACCACATGGGAGAGCATGGTTTGGGATGATTTCTAACTTCAGTAATAATTCCTGACCATACTCAAGGCTAATTCTCTGTCCCCAAGGTCCAGCCACTAATTTGTTAAGGACTTTACAAGTCAAGAGGGAAGACAAAATGGATCCCAAAAGATATACAGGAAAATGAAGATCATCTGAAAGGAAGAGGGAACTTTCCCCTTAAACTTTCTCCTCTTCCTAACTTTCCCACAGCTACATAATACACTATTTCCCTCCCTTTCACCTAGGCTTGCAATTCAGATGTCATACTTGATTTTTCACTTTCTCTTATCTGCCTCCTTTGTATCCAATCTATAGCCAAGATATATTCTACCTTCATAACTTCTTTCATATATGTCCCTTCTTTCTTCTGACACTGTCAATGCCCTGATGCTGGCCCTCCTCATCTCATTTTTGGTCTATTATAGTAGTTCTATGTTTCATCTCCCTATTTCAAGCCCACTTCAGTCCCCTCTTATACTCATCTGTCAAATTAATCTTCCTTAAGGGCACATCTGCCCCTAGCACACATTCACCTCATTTAGTACCTCCAATGGCTCCCTATTACCTACAGAATCAAATATAAAATTCTCTGTTTGGCATTCAAAGCCCTTCATAACCTATATTCCCTCTGCTACTTTCTAACTTTATAAACTTTGTTCCTAAACTACAGTAAAAGTTTGAATTCAACAATATGTTGCTTTCAGGAGATGCTATAAAAATGAGACACACAAAGGTAAAATAGACCAGGAGTAGAATTTATTATAGAAAACAATATAATGGAGGATTTATTATATAAATTATATATAAAAATTTATTATATAAAAACAGTGGTAGTAGTCATGATCTCAGACAAAGTTAAAGAAAATAGATTTAATTAAAAGAGAAAAAGAGGAAAATTACAGCATGTGACAGCCATATTATTCAATAGTGTTTTAGACCTTTTAAAATAATTAGTATAAAATACCTTAAAGTATACATACCAAAAAAGATACAGGAACTATATGAACATGACCATAAACATAAAACACTTTTGTATAAATAAAATCAGATCTACATAATTGAAATAATATTTACTATTCATGGAAGGTAAAGTTAATATAATTTTTTAAAAGATACTTTTACCTAATCAATTTGTTCACTGTCACTCCAATTAAATTATTAAAATATATCTTCCTGAATTAGGAAAAAAAATTCTTTGAAGTTCAATTGGAAGAACAAAAGAGCAGGAGCTTCAAAGAAACTGGGGGCAGGAGAATGGATCTAAAGGAAGCAGATTCAATAATGTCAGACCTTACATTATTTTATAAGATGAGAGCATTGTTAAAGTATAAAATGTATAATTTTGATTACTTTAAAATTAAAATTTTTCTTGTATAAACTAAACCTATACAACCAAAAATAGAAGGAAAACTGGGGGGAAATTTCACAATGTCTCAGATAGAATGTGATAGGGTTGGAATATTGCTATAATATATGATATAAGTAGCTGGTTGATTGAGAAAAGCATGGACTTATGAAGAAAGATAAAATCCACCTTCAGAGAGACAAATGACAAGAGGAAATAAGCACATATGTGTATGAGTGCATATGTTATATTGTTTCTATAAATATATATGTGTGTGTATATCCACATTTAATTGTCATCTTTATGGGGACAGAAGGAAAAAAAAATAAAAGTAAAACACGCACGGCAGAAAACAAAAGAAAACCTAAAAGGAAGCAACAAAAAGCTGGGTAGCTTTGAAAGCAATTTATAGTATTTATTATATAGATTTTGAAATGGAAATTTTTTGTTTTATCTTGAATCCTCTCTTATGTCCTGCTGTGTACATAACCATGTTTGTTTTTTTTTCTTTTCTTAGTTTGTATTTAAGTCTAAAATACATCAAAACATATACCAAAAAAATCTTGTTCCTTGTCACTCTGTAGGGAGCATTCCCTCCCATAATCTGCAATCTGCTGACATTGGCTTCCATGCTGTTCCTAGAACAAGATCTTCTAACTCCTTACTGTGGGTCTGGCTATCACCCATGCCTGAAATTCTTTGTTTACCACCTTCTTCTTTCCTTGGTCTCCATCAAATCCTAACTAAAATCCCAACTTCTAGAAAAAGACTTTCATATATTTACTCAAAAGAACAGTACAGGAAAACAGAGGGATGGACAGCTTGCACTTTTCTTCCACAAGATACTTCCCATTCTCTCTAGTTGCTCATGTTTACCTTCTCCCCCAAAACAACAACATGTATTTATTTTGTATATGTATGTATGGGTGTATGTACTATATATATTGTAATGTTTATTCTATATATAAATATTCATTCATACATACATATGTTTATGTGTAAACACACACACATATATTTTTTTTTCTGATGTACATGTTGTTTCCATACAATAAAATATTAGGAACTTGGGGACTTTTTTTTTTCTTGTCTTCATATTCCCCATACAGAGCCTGGTATATAGTAGGTGTTTAATAAACATGAAATGAATAAACTGGGGAATCCCCAGTTCAACTGGGTCATGGAGGGTTCCAAAGAGAAATGATACCTGAGCTGAGCTGATGAGAAAGAAATCCATTCATTCCAAGCATGAGGATGAGGTCTTATATAAACACACAGAGAAGAGCTGATGACTTAAATTCAGGACCAGCTAATAACTTGATTAAGAGTTATTAAAGTATAGTGGAGAGGGCAATGGACTTAGAATCGGGAAGATTTTGGACTCCCATCCTTCTTCCGATATTTACACTAGTAAATGCCTGGTAAATTATTTGTTGTGGGACTCCAAACTGAGCTCTTAACCTCTTTGGGAAACATTTTCCTTTCATCTACAATGAAGGGGTTAGTCTCAATACCTTCTAAAATTCTTCAGGTCCGAAATCTATGATTCTATCAATGTTCTGTAAATCTAGAATGTAAAATTTTAAAAGGGTGATACTAAAAAAATTAAGAAAAAGAAGAAAAATTTTGGTGGCTCTTAGGAGGTTCTATTTTATATGGGAATATATATGGAGTGATGCAGAGGGACAAATTCAGAACCAAAATCATATAAATATAACCATATAAATGAAAAGGGCAAATTCATGTTAAACATACAGGATGACTTCGTTACTCCCATATAAAAGTTCATATGCACATTATATGGCAGGCACTATACTAAGCACTGAAGAGATAAAAACAAGGAAAAAGAAAGATAGTTCCTGCCCTCAAGGATCTTACTTTCTGATGAGGGTATATTTACCATCATTTGCACTCACTTTTTTATTCCTTATTTTATTTCTTTATTATTGTTTATGTATGTAAATATACTTATAGATGAAAATTAAAATGTATTAAAGAAAAAAAGGAGTTTCTATTTTAGCCTATGTTAAGGACCATGCCTAAGTGAACCATAAAGGGCAGGTCAATTCTCCGAGATCCTCCACAGCTGTGAACATCTGAACGCATTGCGGGGCAGCCTTTGCTGACACAGGTGTTGCTTGTGGACTGGGAAAATAAATTGGAGGCAGAGGGAAGAAGAGAGAAGTCAGACAACGCAATTGCCTCTCAATCTCCTTGAATCACCATCATCCTCTCACAAGAGGAGAAGAAAAGGTCTATCAGAGGTAAAACAAAGTTACGTATTGTGTTCCTAACAATACTAGAGGCAATTGTGAGCTGTTGAATGTTTTTAACAGGGGGATGATATGGTCAGATATAAGCTTTTAATTTGTTTGCTGTGCAGAGATGGATTGAAGAGGGGCAGGACTGGAAACTGGGACCACAATCAGGAGACCTTCACAACAACACAAGAGAGAGAAAGAGGTAATGAGAGTCCTAACTAAGCACCTTGGCCAAGTGAGAAAATCTGTGCCTTTGTTGTCTGCCAAGTCCTTATATACATCAAGAAGAGTCCTCTCAATTTTTAGCTTTAGCAACATCTTCATCATGAAGAGTGGATTTGACAAGAGCATACAGGGGCTTCTGTAGTTTCCTAGAATAACAGCTTTAGAACTGGAATGGATCTAAGGAGTCATCTGAACCAACCTCATCATTTCACAGGTAAGCAAATCAAAGCCCCAAAGTCACATAGGTTGTGTAAGAGCTGAGATTCTAATGTTGTTCCTCTAACATAAGGGAATATGGAAGTTAAAATTATCCAGCCAAAGCAATTGATTAATTAGCAGCATTAAATCAGAGAATCATTTGTGGTTGGGTTTGTTTACAGTTACAGGTTTCCCTGCCCTAAATGTCTTCAAACAGAGCTTTGATAGTCCCAATGGATTCAGTCTATCTGGGTATTATTATCCACATTTTTAGGTGGTAGACCTTTCTCCTGGTCACAGTTCCAGGGTGGAGAAGAGTGCTCATACCACAGAGCACAGGCCAGGAGAGCAGTGACCACACCTCTCTGGATCATATCACCTTGAAAGAACTGAGGGCCTGAAGATAGAGACCCAAAATAGCTCTGAAAAAAAAAAGCACCTGGCAGGAATGAAGGTCTCTTGGAGAAGGATGAGGAAATGAGGTTAGAAATGTCTGTTCTGCCTCTCTTGCAGTCACACATGACTATAGCCCCTCACTACATCGTGACCCTTCTCTCCAATTGGGTCATCATACTTTTACATGTGGGTGCTCTGTCTGCAGGAATATAATTTTGGGTTGTTTCCATTTTGTAAGATATTTTGGGACATGGATGACTAGATTTTTTCCTAAGAGCTGGGACAATTGACTTTTTGTCCTCAGTAGTTTTCATTTATGATTTCTTGAAATGAAGCTCTGGAGAAGATAATTTTTCTAGACTGGTCCAATGCGATTCAAAGTGCTACTTGAGTCTGCCTTTAAACACAAATCACTCTAACTTTCAGTAGATGGACACTGAAGTGTTCAGAGCTCGTACTTTTAGTGTGAAAGCTTCCTAGCTCTTTTCAAGAGCCCTCTACTACCTTTGATATTCACCTGAATCACAAACTCTCACCTGTGGGCCCAAGAGGCTGTAGCATATATAGCAGCCACACAATGGTAAACAATCTTGGGCAGGCAGACTGAACCAGGTTCAGGGGAATCAACAGTTCTCAAACCTATAGATGAATTAGAAGAAGAATAAGCCCCCATAATGCTCTTGTCTACCCCAAGCATGGAAAGCCTTCCCCTGGCCAAATGAGAAGAATTTGTTTCAACAGTCAAGAAGCAGTTAAAACAGGGGCCATGGTGGATGTAGAGCTTGGCCAGACATCAAAGACACCCAGGTCAACTACCACATCTCCAGCGAGCACCAGTCATCCTGACGTTGCCCTGCCGCTGGACTTGGATGACTCAGAAAGAATGAGGCTGTTGACTGCAACTCTGCTCGCTTAAATCCAATTCACTCCCAAGCCAAGATGATATCATTGATCCTCTTTGAGAATGAAGGACGAACAACAATGGCATTGTGAGACGCACTACATTCCAAATGCAGGCTTGCCAGGGGAGGATTAGTTTTGGGGTAAAACTTCTTAACAGTAATTAATTCTTCTGAAATAGAAGGTAACAGACTGACTTCAGCATCTTGTTGAAAAGAATCATGTTCTGGGTGTATGTTGGAGCCTCTGTAATCCTCCTTGTGAGCAAAGTATTACAAAGGCAAGTGCAGAGTATCTGAAATCAGAGGCTGGAAGTATGAGTCTCAGCTCTTATTACCTGTGTGACCTCAGGTAAATGACAACACCTGTCTAGGGACAACTTTCCTTATCTGAAAATGAAGGGGTAAAAGCCAATGACTTCTTACATACTTTCCAACTGTAAATCTATGCTCCTTTGAACTATATTAGCCAGATTGTCACTATAACCAGGAATATAAGTAGTTAAGCAGAGAGGATGGTCCTAGCAGGATCAAAGGACCACAGTGGGACTTCTAGAACCAGGGAGAGCTCCCAGAGGTCTCTGCCCTCAGGTTCCTATAGTACATGCTGTGACTACAGAACTGAGCTAAGAGTATTGATAGAAGGGAGAGCAAGAGAGCCAGGTAAGGTCTGCCAGAGGCATGGGGTAGAGGTCCAGGGAGTCTGCATACTTCCATGACTTTTCCCCTGTATGTCTGTATTAGCCTTTCATTTTGTGTTTCCCTGACGTAAGTCTTATGAATCAAGCTCCACTGCAAGCTACCACAGGATTAGGAGTGGTACTTAAATGTAATTTCAAGAAAGAGAAAAAGAGAGGAAGGAAGAAAAGAGGGAAGGAGAAAAGGAAAAAAGTAAAGGAAGGAGGGAAGGAAGGAAACCTTAAGGAAAGTAATTTTTTTTAAAGTAGGAAAAAAAAGATGAATAGCACTTTCATATCTCAAACCATATCATAAATCAATAGTTATCAAAACTATTTATATTAATTTTAATTTTTTTTAAAGTAGGAAAAAAAAGATGAATAGCACTTTCATATCTCAAACCATATCATAAATCAATAGTTATCAAAACTATTTATATTAATTTTAAATTTTTTTGTAAATCAATTGAACAGACTAGATAAGCAAGAATCAAAAAAAAAAATAATTCAACTAAGTAGTTGAATGTTTAATAAACCTAAGAACATAAGCTTTATAAGTAAAAGAATCTCTAAGAAAGACACCTAGGAAAAATAAAAAAGCAGCTTATTTTTTTTTAATTAAGGATTAAATTAGAATCTTATACCATATACTTCTGAGTTCCAGATGGTTGTGACATAAATATTTAAGACAGCAACTTTTTTGTAAATGGAAAAAAATTAATCCAGATCCCTTTCACAAATGGGATTGGGGAAGAGTGCTTAATCAAACAAGGCATAAAAGAGACCCCCAAAATAAGAGAAGTTCAATGACATGAAATTGAACATTTTTGCATAGGAAGGATTGAATATTTCTCACTGTTGTCAGTTATCATCACTTCCACCCTATTTAACATAGTTCTACCCTTTCTTTAATTGCCCTCTTTCTCCCAATGTAGATTTTTAAAAAGTTCATTTGAGTGACTTTTGCCTTCCACACCAACCTCATTTTATTTTGAGCTGAAGTCATTTTTCCAGTCTTGTATTATGCTTTTGTGTTCACCCTCTGTTAGCTTCTCTCAGTTCCACTTCTGTAAATAGCTGTTTTTGTCTTTGTTTTTAATCTAAGTGGCAGCATTAGGAACTATTCTGGTCATTGGCAATTACCTGCTGACCAAACTCATTGATGCAAAACCCTGAAATACATAACGAATTGGGAAAATGGCCCTGAGTGACCTATTCACTAAAGAACTAGCTTGCTCAGAAGAGTTGAGCTAAATAAATAAATCAGGCAATGAATAACCTTTTATATTTTTATACTTTCTGTCATTTCATGACCAGATGAACTGAGGAGAATTTCTCAGATGGCCAGCCGAGGCATGAAGAGGAACCTCTTATTTCTTTGAATAAAGGCCCAAAGTCACCCATGTTAAGAGTCACAATTCTGCCCACGAATCTTTTTTCTTCCTTCACATCCTCAACCAATACTCAAAAATGCCAAAGCACAGATATGTAATCTATGGCAATAGGTAATATGTTACTTGCCTACTAGCATATCCAGGATCCCCAAAGTTCCAAGGAACATTGATAAACAAGTAACAGAATAATAGTTAATATTTATTAACAATATAATAAATTTATATGACATAATATGAAAAGGAAAATTAATATTTATATAGTGCCTACTGTGTGCTAAGCACTTTACAGTTGACATATCATTTTGTCTTACAATTGTGAGAAATAGATACCATTTTTGCCTCCATTTTTCCCCAAACAAAAGGAGGAAGTTGACAGGCTATCCAACTGGCTCCATATCATCACTCTAATCTGAACATAGACTTGGAGGACCATAGCATCCCTCTTACTTCCAGCCTTTCCAGGGGTCACTGTTAGCTAGACAAAATATCCATAAAGAAACATTCTTTGGCTAGTTAAATCTTATACAAGGTTTGGTTTTTTAATGTTTTTTCTTTCCTTAGTAAGAATTTTAATTGGTTGCATAGTCACTTGTGTACAGAGGCCCTTGCTACCAAATGTAGTAATTGAAATGGATGTGAAGAAACCAGTAAAGCCTCTTTCTTATTAAACTCCCAGAAGTCAGACAAATAGCTCCCATTCAAATTGATGCAGTGAATGGTTCAACTAATTTAATTGAAGAGTTCTTTGTATGTCCACACTGGTCTTTTCAGAGAATTATTACTTCCTTTTGTGTCTTCAGTATTACATTAAGGATTTCTCATCTCTTTTTGGCTGACTCATCTTGTAAAATTTTAGTCTGAGGGATCCTATTTTTTCTACCCATAAATCCTTTGAAATCTCATCTCCCCAAGTCATATGGGTCATATGAACAACAAAATGAAGGACTAGAGATTTTCTCTAATCTTCACAACTTCTGAAATCTCCTATCCCCCAAAAAAGTTATTTGTAATAAGTAAAGTAATTACAGCTTTCATCAATAGATTAAGATCCCCAAGAACCCTAAGGATGTAACAACTTAATGAAACAGCAGTAGAAACGGCTAACCTCTAATCCCTAACTTAGTCACTTAGCACCTGCTTCCCACTATGAGCCACCACTCTCTGACAAGACTGCACAATGCTTCTCCTGGGTTTGTTCTTAGGGATGTACTCAGCCATTTCTTTGTTGTTATAGTCTCTGACGGCACATCTCCTGCTCCAGCCTTCATTCTACCTTTCTGTGCCAACAAAAAATGGAACTCAATTTTATCCTAACCTCTGTGGAAGAAGTGAAGGGAAACACAAACATGTTCTGCTTAAGACTGAAGGAATTGGGGTAGAGGACCATTGTGTGTGTTTGCAGCGGGGGTGCATCAGACTTGAAGGAAAAGCTAGTTGTATCCAACTGGGGCCCATTCTGTCCTCCCAGAAATCATTTGGAACAGAGATTGAGACCAATAAAGAGCAAATTACTCATCATAAAAAGATCCAGAGGTTAAAGATCTAGTCTTTGGAGAATCTGCCATCAAAGAAGAAGGGCAGGCTTGAGGAAATTGAGCAATAAGGAAATATAGTGTGATTAAAATAACCAAAAATTTGGGGAGGAAGAAAATCTAGTTCAAACCTTGAAGATAAACAGATAAATGAATAGGAAATTATTAATAACAAAAACCTATCTAAAAGAATACAAATATCTGAATAAAATTGCAAAGATAGAAGAAAATGTAATTGATGATTATGAGAAAAAAGATCTTGTGAATTCCCAGGAGAGCATAAGATGTAGCAAGATGTTCCCAAATAGATCAAGAGGAAAATGAGAATTGTGAAAAATAGAATTTGTGGTCTGCATATCAAAAATAGTTGGTGTGTTAAATAAAAACTTGAATCCACAATTGATAATCTCTCCAAAGATGCAAAAGAAAATAATTGATAAGAATACAAATCCACAGAATTTAAAAAAGAATCTAAAAGAAAGAAAGCAAAAAGCACAAAATCTACATTATCTGAATATAAGAAAAATATGTTGATCTTGTCGACAAGGTGAAAAAATTACTTTAAGGATCATAGGTTTCATATAAAAATTTGAACAACAATGCCAAAAATAATACAAGAAAACTTCCCAGTATTTATGACTACAGAATAGAAATGCCAATGGAAAAAAAATACAACTCACCTCTCAAGGAAGACTATGGAAAGGTCAAACATTTTATACCCCAAATTCCAAGACATAGTAGTTAAAAGTAACAGTTCCAAAGACAAATAATAAAGTCTGTATTCAAATATGAAAGAAAGGGAATTAGAACAACAATTCTGCACCCACTGGAAGAGCAAAGGAACTCAAGATAGTATATCCTCAAAACCCAAGTCTAATTATCAATGAAAAAAGATAAAGGTTAAATAAAAGAGGCACTTGAAAAAGAAAAAGATGTAAGCTGATTATTTCCTTTGTAAATATCACAAACAAAAGAAACACAGGAAAAAATTTCAACAGCCAGGGAAATTACAGGTAGTGAAATAAATAAATTACCCCTCCCCCCAAAAAAGAAGGGGAAAAATAGAAAAACATCTGTCAAGTTAAAAACAATAACTATAACAAAATAATGAGGGATCATGAAAAGATATCTTTCTAAAATATTCAAGGAAATAAGATAAAAGAGAAATTTAAATAGTGGAGAAAAAGGCTTGAAATATTCTAGACTAAGTTCAGAAAGCTTTTTCTATATGTGAATCAAGTTTTTGTGGGAATAAACTGAAGAGCTTATAGTGTCATAAAAGGGAAAGTATGAAGAAGGTAAAGAGAAGTATATAATGCACCTCCATCAAGTCAATGATAGGCAATGAAGTTCTATAGTCTCTCAGGAATAAGAGGGATTATGAGAGAATGGATGAATTGGCAAAGTTAGGTATTTAAATGGAGACTAAGAAAAGGGGGAAACAAATAAATAAGCATTTATTAAGAATCCTAAGGTTTGCAAAGCACTTTCCAAATATTATCTTTTCTTATCCTAAAAAAACTCCTGGAATGTAGGTACTATTATCCGCAGTTTTACAGATAAGGAAACTGAGTCATCAGAAGTAAAGTGACTTGTGCAGGATCACATAACTAGTAAGTTTCTGAGGCAAGTTTTGAACTGAAGTCTTCCTGACCTCAGCATTCTATCTACTACAATACCTCACTATTTTAATTTGATGCTAGAAGCAGGGTCCTGCTAAGGAACACTCCCATAGTGAAGACTGATATTCTGCAATATGACATAATGGCTTTACCATGGCTATAATCTGCAGGGATTTGGTGCTTAGAGAGAATGTTGCCTCTGAGAAAGATCTATGTCACCAGGGACAGCATCCCACTCTTGGAGAAAATAAAACTGAGTTCCTGGGGACGATTGGCACCCAAAAAGATGGGAAGAAATAAACTGACAGGAAATATAATGGCAAGTGGGAAAAATTACCATGAGGAGGCTGTAGATGGTAATAAACCACATAAGAATATTTCTATCTTTGAGCAACATTTCCCTACCATCGCCTGTAGTTACTGACACTTTTAAGAGTGAGCACAATTAGAAAAAGGAAAAAAAAGACTCATGAGAGCAGAAATCTACAAGGCAAAACTGTTTAAAAGAGGGGACTCAAAATAGGTATTTTAGGAGTTTATTTCCATAAGGAATATAGAGACTTAAGACAGAACAAACAAGCGTAAGGAACATGAATCAGAGTTGTTATTCAGTTACTCAGTTGAGTCCAACTATTCATGACCCCACGGATCATAACCCACAAAGCCTTTCTCTCCTTCATTATCTCCTGAAGTCTGTCCAAATTCATATTCATGTTTGTTAAGGCTATCCATCTCATCTTCTGCTGTTCTCCTTCTCATTTGCCTTTAATCTATCCCAGCATCATTCATTTTCCAGTGAATCCTATTCTTTTCACTATGTGACCAAAGTCAACTTCAGCTTCAGTATTTGTCCTTCTGGATGAATAGTCAGTTATTTTTTTTAAAATGTTGACTGATTTGACCCTCTTGCTGCAGAGGGAACTGTCAAAAGTCTTCTCCAGATTCATAATTCAAAAGTGTCAGTTCTGCAGCACTCAATTTTCATTATACTCCAACTCTCATAGCCATATATTGCTACTGGAAACATTATAGCTTTGAATATATGGACCTTTGTCTCTACTTTTTAGTAAGGTTTCCTGCCAGAGAGAGGTACACTGCTCATTGTGGTCCAACTCAATTGTTGATAATGCAAATAGGAGTAGAAAAGGGTGGAACATGTGCAAAAAATGTTTGTGGCAGCCCTCTTTATAGTGACAAGAAACTGGAAACTGAGTGGATGCCCATCAGTTGGAGAATGGCTGAAAAAGTTATGTTATGTGAATGTCATGGAACATTATTGTTCTATGAGAAATGATCAGCGGGATGGTTTTAATGAGCAGAACCAGGAGACCATTATTCATGGCAACAACAAGATTATATGATGATCAATTCTGATGGACCTGACTCTTTCCAACAATGAGATGATTGAGGCCACTTCCAATGATCTTGTGGTGAAGAGAGCCATCTACACTCAGAGAGAGAACTGTGGGAACTGAGTGTGGACCACAACATAGCATTCTTATTCTTTTTCTTGTTGTTTGCTTACATTTTGTTTTCTTTCTCATTTTTTCCCTTTTTGATCTAATTTTTCTTGTGCAAAAAGCTAATTGTATAAACTTGTATACCTATATTAGATTTAACACATTTTAACATGTTTAATATATATTGGATTACCTGCCATCTAGGGTAGGGGGTGAAGAAAAGGAGGGGAAAATTTGGAACACAAGATTTTTTAAGGGTCAGTATTGAAAAAATAACCATGCATATGTTTTGAAAATAAAAAAACTTTAATAAAAAAATTTAAAAAGAAAAAGAAACCTTTTTCTCCCTCCCCCCCCCCCCAAAAAAGAAAGGAGGGTGGAAAAACTCAGAAGCTTATATTGTTCATATGAGAGAATACTATATCTGGTGCCCCAATTATCAATGGCAGTAGTTAGTTGCCAAACTTCCCAAACCTGTCCAGATTTTCCATAGCTTTCCTTCCAAGGAGCAAACATTTCTTAATTTCATTACTGCAGTCACCATCTGCAGTGATTTTTGAACTTGAAAATATAGAATCTGATACTACTTCTATTTCATCTCCCTTTATTTACTAAAAAGTGATGGGACCAGATGCTGCGATCTTAGTTGTTTGTTTTTTTCTTTAATGTTAAGTTTAAAGCCAGCTTTTACATGTTCTTCTTTCACATAATCTTGACATAATCAAGAGGTTTCTCAATGCTTCTTGTTCTATCAGAGAATATACATCTAGGATAGTCAGAAATGGAAGAAAATTAATGAAGAGAAAGAAAAAGGAATACCATTTTTGAAAGGGCATTTGAAAATGAAAGATATTTTTTAAATAAACTTAATATAATAAATAATTAAGATAATAAAAAGAGCAAAATAATTAGGGAATTAAATGAAAGGAAGAAGGAAAAGGGATTTAAAAAGGTAAATAAAATTCTAAAATTAGGGAAAATGATGACAAATAGGGAGGAGACTTGAAGATGAGGGAAGCAAAGGCTAGATAGATAGATAGATATAGATATAGATATAGATATATAGTTGCCTGAAATATGAGTAAGCAAAAAGAATTGAAGAGAATAAGTATTGTCTTTTTGGTGGAAGAGAAACAAGAAAATTGTAATTTGGCTGGGGGGGGGGAGGAGAAGAGGGAGGGAGGGGAAGAGAATCAAGTGGTGAAATAAAATTTTCATAGGTTTAAAAGGGAATGAATCAAACAGTCTAATTTTTAAAGAGAATGATTGGATAAGAAAATAAAACCACAACCTGTAGCTTATATGAAACATCTGAAAAACAAAGATGTGCATAAAATAAAAATTAAGGGAACAAAATGTATTATGTATCAGGGAAATCTAAAAAAGCACAAGTTGCAATCATGGCTCTAACAAAGCAAAAGCAAACATTTACAATATAGAGATAGAAATGAAACTGCATTTTGCTGAATGGAATCATAGATATCAAGAAATCAGTGTCAATATTAAATTAATGCTGTTAGCAGCTATAAAAGGGAAAATGACTAAATTTCAAGAACACATAGAAAGTAATACACTGGTGTTGAGGCTTTAAAGTATCCTAGTTTTAGACAAATCGAACAGAAAGCTAAATACAAAGAAAAATACTTGAATAAACTGGTAAAGAAATTAAAGCTATATGTCTTGTGGCACTTCTAAATAGGAATACTAAAGAATCTATTTATTTCTCAGTACTATGTGGAGCTTGGGACAAAATTTGACCATGTATCAGAACAGAGATATTGCAAAGTGTTAAAAGACACGAATAATAAACACATTAAAAAAACACATACACATACAATAAAAATAGTAAGCCATTGAAGAAGCACAAACAAAAGACACAGATTCAAATAGAGAGTTAGCAATGACAGCCTGAATGATGAATAGGTCAGATAATGGATCATAGAAATGATTAATAATTATGTGAAAGGAAATCATAGTGATGAAACAACATACCAAATTTATGTGATGAAGTTGAAGCAATTTCCACAAAGAAAATTACAACCCTAAAACATAGATTTACTAAATAAAAAAGGAAATGATTAATAAATTTGAGGAAACAAACATAAGTATTTTTTAAAACAGAAAGCTAATAATTCAAGTCAAAATAGGCACAAAAGAAGGTTAATAAAAATTAGAAGAGAAAGAAATTGGAAACTTAAAAGATTATTGAAATGATAAACAAAATTTAAAACTGGGTCTTTAAAAAAACTAACAAAATTGAAAAACCCTTAGTCAATTTGATTAAAAAGGAGATTCTAAAACCTCATAAAATAGCTAATGAGCAGCATAAAATTACAACAAAAGCAGAAGAAATAAAACTTCTTACAACCTACTAAGCTGTTACACATTAACAAAACCGAGTATACAAAAGAAATAGTACATTCAAAAATATAAAGCACTCAAAACTAACAGAAGACCAAGTAGATACCTTAAATATTCCAATATCAGAAAAGGAAATAAAGCTACCAAAGGAAAAATGTTGGGTCATTACAGATTCACAGCAAAATTCTATCAATTTTTTAAATTATTAATATCAATCATACACTGATTGTTCCCAAAAATTGAGAAAGAAATAATTATAACATTAGAAAATATATTGTCTTAGTAACTCATAAAACAAAGATGGAAAACTATTGACCAATATAACAAGTCAATATGTTTCCACAGAGCTATAAAAAAAGTCAGTTTACAAAACAGATTACAGCCATTCATCCAAGAAATCATTCATTATGACCAATTTGAATTTATACTTGGGATGCAAAGGTGGTTCAACATTAGGAAAACCATCAACATAATGAATCATATTAAAAACCAAAATATCCCATACAAGATGACAATCTCAATAGGTGCAGAAAAAATCCCTCAAAGTTCAACTAATTCATGGGTTTTTTTTTTAATGTTTCTTTTACTGTACAAAGCATAGGCCAAAAATGGATCCCTTAATATAATAAAAATATCTATTAAAAATGAAAAATGAACAAGAATTATATGCAACAATAACATGCTAGTTTTCCCAATAAATACAAAACTAAGATGCCCAGTATCTCTATTATTATTTGATATAATCTTCCAAAATCTAACAATAGTAATAAGACAAAAGAAAAATTAAAAGCACAAAAATAGGCAAAGAGAAAATAGAACTATTTTTACTTAACAATGGCAAGATCATTAATTTAGAAAATCCAAAGCATCAGCAAAAATACTGTGAGTGGTAATGGTTTTGCAAAGATTCAGTGAAGAAAATAAATCCACAAAAATCAACAGTACTTCTGTGTTACAAAAATTGGGACATCCTAATAGAGAGGGGAATTCCACTCAAAATAACCATCATATATATTTAATTCATGAGAACCAATTTACCAAAATATTTGTATAGATTCTATCACAAAGTACTCCTTAGAGAAATAAAGAAGAATCTATATAGCTAAAAAAATTAGTGCTCCCAGCTGGGTCATGCCAATATATTACAAATGACAATTCTAATAGATGATTTACAGTTTTAATGTTCCATCAATTCAACTACCAAAGGGAAACTTTTTATAACTCTATAAAATAATAACAAATCTTATTTTGAAAAATACCTAGACTATCAAGGGAAATAATGAAAAACAATATGGGTGAAGTGGACTGGCACTTCCAGATCTCAACTTATATTATAGAGAAGCAATTCTCAAAACTATTTGGACAAAAATATGTAGAAAGTGCCTCAGTGGAACAGACTAGCCAAGGGAAAGTCAGAAACAATGGAAATCAAACTCCAATGTTCAACAATCCAGAAAACACAAGTTATTCAGGGAAAAATATCTCTATTTAATGAAAGCTGATGAGAAAATTGGAAAGCCAGAATAGAAGATTGACTTAGACTAGCTTCTTACATATTCCACAATACTTTCTAAATGGATACTTAATTTTAATATTCAAAAGCATGTTGTTAAAAAATTAGAAAAGAAGCAGATCATCTGCCATTCACAGGTCTGATATAATGTAAAGAAAGCAGAGACAAAAACAATCTTGCACAATGACTACAAAACAAAAATAAAAGAATAAATTTTTCACCCCCCAAAAGGATAGAGACAAATTGTTTTAATTACGTGAAACTGACAAGCATTTACACAAACAAAATTAATGCATCCAGGAAATTAAGGGGAGCAATAGAATGGGGACAAAAATTTTATATCAACTTTTGCAGATAAGAGTTTGGTAAAGATAAACAAACAACTAACAGATAATACTAAGTCATTCCCCAGTAGATAAATACACAAAGACCAAAAAAAGGAAAAAAAAGAAAAAAAGAAAAAAAAAAAAAAAGAAGAAGAATTGAAAAAAACTAGCAAGCATAATGATCTCCAGATCACTGATAATAAAAGAAATATAAATTAAAATAGTTCTGAATTTTCACTTCACAATTTGCAAATCGGCAAAGATGATCACAAATGGGACTAACTGATATTTGAGGGTTTGTGGGAAGATAGACACAATTAGTACATTATGGTGGAGCTGTGAATTAGTACAACCATTTTGTGAATTAATTTGGTATCATACAAATGAAGTAAGTAAAATACCCCATACCCTTTTACTCAAAAATTCCTTATATAACCCAAGATATCATTAACACTAAGTGATTTCTAACACTTTTTTTATGGTGGCATAGAAGTAGAAACAAGATACTCATCAATTGATTTAACAAATTATATATATATGCAAAAACAATCTTACACAATGACTACAAAACAAAAATAAAAGGAACCACCAAAAAACAAGCAAAAGTAAATGTTATAAAATTACAAATAAAAGCATGGTTCCAAAGAAGAAACATGAAAAGATGCCTAACCTCACTCCATTATAGAGATTGAAAGTCTACAATTATAGTAAATTGCATTTATTTTCACACATTTTAAATGTATTGGTGATTTTATTGGATTTTTTTTTCCATCTTCTTTTTCTTTTTTGCTCTTTAAAAATATTATTTTGTTATATGGAAAGATTCTCCTGAAGGTGAGATGCTGAGAAAACTTCTGGTATGTAAAAAACTAAGCTATATTAATAAAAATTATTTTATATAAAAGGACAAGTTCTTGGGCTATTTTTGTATTTGTATCACCAAAGTTCAACATAGTGTTTAATCTGTGCTCTTTAAATCTAGAGTGAGTATCAATCTATGCTCAGATTTCCTTGCCTTTTCTATTATTAAACTCTACAATAGAAAGTAAAGGAGCAGTCCTTTTTCCCCAAGTCTCTCATCATTTCCACCCTAATAACTAGATTCTCCTTGTTGGTGATAATCAGATCTAGAAAAAAATTAACTCTTGTCAATAGCTCCATTTGAAGAATGTGATTATCATTAATGAGAATTGACAGAATTCCAATAGACTTGTGATAGAAAATGCCACCCATACCTGGAGAAAGAATTATGGAGTCTGAATGCAAATCAAAGTATTTTATTTTTTTTGCTGTTGTTTTTTCTTTCTCATGGATTTTTCCTTTTGTTCTGAGTTTTCTTTTACAACGTGACCTATGGAAACATATTTTAAAAGATTGTATATGTTTAACTTATACCAGATTGCTTGTGGTCTTAGGAATGGGGAGGGAAGGGAGAGAGAGAGAAAAATTTGGAACTCAAAATCTTTCAAAAATGAATGTTGATATTTAACATGTATAAGACTGCTTGCCATCTAGGGGAGGGGGTGAAGGGAGGGAAGGGAAAAGTCAGAACAGAAGTGAGTGCAAGGGATAATGTTGTAAAAAATTACCAAGGCATATATTCTGCCAATAAAAAGTTATAATAAAAAAAGAATGTTGAAAGCTATCTTTATATGTAATTGGAAAAATAAGATATTATTAATTGGAGTGGAGGGAAGAAAGGACTGCCACCAGAACTCTCTGACTCCACTCATAAGCTCATTCTTTCTTTTTCATGTAATAACTCTGTGTTGTGAATTGAAAATATTACTTTCTCTTATTTTAAATTATTATCATCCCTAGTGTATGTACTCAAATGGGGGATTTATGCTGTCAGATGGTACACTTTGAACTTTGGTACCTGAAAAGGTAAATAAAGAAATTAAATTAGAAAAAAAAATAAAAACAATAAGATTAGTCTGTGAACATCTACATGTGGGTTTCCTCTTGACAAATATCCATAGATTTGGTTGGATCTTTAGCAAAGGTATTTATTCGGGTTAACCCTAGAATAGTGATTATAAACAATTTCCCCCAACAAGTATATTTGAACACAAATATACTCAGAATTTAAGAAGATAGGAAAGGAGGCAGAAACTCAAAGCACAATGGTAGTGGAATGTAGAGAAGGCAGATTGCTAAGGCAATTCATGACTGTGGAACTTCAGGGTCTTGATATCCTTTGTCTCTCCAGAGGGCCTCACAAAGTTTGATACAAGGAAATCCATTCCTTTCTTGGGTTTGCACTTCCTGCGGTTCTTTGGTTTATCTTATGAGCCTTTGAATGTCTCAACTATTTTTCTTCATTCACTACAGCATCTCTCTATGATTCCCATAGCTCCTAAAAATATTTAGGGGAGAGTCCAACATCAGGCATTAGGGTTGGACTGGGTTGAAATATGATCACTTTTGGTTAACTCTAGATTTGTCTATGTCAAGGAAAACCAGGCAGAGTCAAGTAGGAATTATTTTTAGCTTGGGGAAAGTAGCACAAACCAGGTCCAAAGCAAGCATCATCAAATCTTTGACTTCCAGTGAGCAGGAGCAATACTTCCTCAAGTATAGAGATTTTAGGAGAAGGAAAAAGCCAGGATTCTAGCAGAAAGCTGATATTGGGGATGTTACAGGGTAAATTAGGGAAGTGCTCACCTCTCCTACCATTTAATACTTTCCTATTTCAACTAATTATTCTTCATGTCATAGTGCTAACTTGTGATGTTTCTATGCACCTGAAAAATTGGAAGTGCTCCCTGTGCATTTGATATCATAGCGTAAATATCCAATTGCCAAAGTTATGGCTCTGATCAGAGCAAGAGACAGAGAGACAAACAGAAACAGAGAGACATAGATAAAGAAAGTGACCAAACAAGAGAGAGAGAGAAACAGTCATGTATAAATCCAAATATGTGCCCAGAGCATTCCCAGAAGAACTGAGAAGTGTAAATATCTAGGAAGGAAAAGAATGGTTTAGGCTGGCAGAGACATGTAATCAAGGCTAATGGGATATAATTAAAGCCAGGAAAATGTTGGCTGAACATTAGAAAAACAAACTCTCCACCAGTAAAAGCTCTTGGAGGTCAGACTCCAACTCTCTAGCAGTGGGGCTGAAAGCAAAGCTGGATCAGGAAGTGGGCACTTCCAGTGTGAAGGGTAGAGATCAGCTCTTGTGGCCCATTTCAACCCTTCCTTTTGTAGAATACAGAATGATTGTAAAAGGGAGACTCTTGTTGTAGATATTAAGTGCCTACTTTGTGCCAGGGATTATACTGAAAGGTATTAAAATAAAAAATAAATTAAAAGGTCCCTGTCCTCAAGGAGCTAATGAGAGGAGACAACATGTTATTAACTATTTACAAACTGGATAGACAGGATAAATTGGAGATAACCTGAGAGAAAGTACCAGCATCAAGGGGAATTGAGAAAAACTTCCTATAGAAGCTGGGACTTTAGCTGAGATTTGAATGAATCTCAGGGGAGACAGGAGGCAGAGATAAGGAAGGAGAGAGTTTCCATTATTAAGGAATAGCTAGTGAAGTGCTTAAAGGAGAGAGAGAGAGAGTTTTCTATATGAGGGACAATAAGAAAAACAAATGATCTTTATAAACTAATCAGAAAATTTTTTATTTAGTTCTGAAGGAGCTCCTGGAGTTGTTTAAAAAGAGAGATGACACAGGTAGGCTTATTCTCTAGAAAGATTAATTTTGTAGCTGAATAGAGGGAGGATGCCCTGGAGTGGGAAAGATTTGTGACAGGAAAACTAATCATGAGATGATAAGGTCTGCTTTAGTGGGGTAGCAGTGTCAAAAGACAGAAGAGGGCTTGTATGAGAGATATTATGAAGGTTAAAATGGCAAGACTTGGCAACTGATTATATATGAGGAGTAAAAAAGACAGAAGAATTGAGAATAACACGTGACATGAAGGCTATGGTAGCCTCCACAGTAATCTAGAAAATAAGAAGAATCAGAGTTTGGGAGGAAAGAAAATGAGTTCGCTTTTGGACTTGTTGAATTTAAGATATCTATGAAACATCCGGCTCAAAGATACCCAATGGGCAATGAGACTAGAGATCAGGAGAGATTAAGGATGGACCTCATGAAGATTCGGAAAAGGATATTCAATTTGCCAATTAAGAAATCATTGTTAACTTCTGAAAGAAGTTTCTTTTGGGGGATGAGAAAGTGAAAAAGAGACTGAAAGGATGGGACATGGAAGCATTGGTTGTAAATGACCTCAAGGTATTGGCTATTATAATATAGGATGAGACTAGACACTGGACAATAGCTATCTGGGTAGACAGATCAAGAAAGAGTTGTTTGAGGATGAGAGAAATATGAGAGAGTTCCTAGGTCTTAGAGCAGAAGCCAGCAGGTTATTGTTGTTTGTCCTTCCTTTTCAAAGAGGACCAGAACATGAGGGAGGTGATAGCATGCAAATGAATTGCATTGAAGTGAGGGACAACCTCACCTTCTTCAAAATCATCTGAGTCCAATGGCCAACTATAGATCATGATTACTGGATATGGTCCTAGACACAATGGGAGACCTTGACCTTTTAAACTAAATTTTTTAATAAGTTTAATAAGTTTCAGTCTTACTGAGGCAACACCCATTTAGTGGTTAAGGCTAGATAAGGATTGAGGCAAAGAATGGCTTCTTTTATCTAGTTAAAAAAAAAGTCCAGTCTGGGAGGGGAAAACACTCAGATTTTCTGGCCTAAATAGAAACAATTGCTATGTACATTCACTCTGAGGCATTCAGGGCCAAAATGATGACCAACTGTGACTTGGTCTGGGACCAATCAATGAGAGCCAGAGTGATTTAGCCTAAATGACAGTACTTAAGAAAGCAATCTAGTCCTTGGAACCCAAGATAACTTGTAAGATTTCAGTGATGAAAAGAAAATTGCATTCTTTTGGGCAGAGTGCCTGTAGGTCAAGGTATGATATCTTATGAGTAAAGAAAGAAGAAAGGAAGTAGAAGGAGGGGGAAAGAGATGCAGGGAGTGGGGAGGGAGGGAAAGAAAAAATTGTGTTGTCCAATTGACCAATTCTAGTTGGGTCCCCAGTGGGGCAGCTCTACTCATACAAGTGTTGTTTGTCCTTCATTCTCAAAAAGGACCATGACATCAGGTAGATTATGCCATGACATGCAAGTGAGTTGGTCAAGGTAGCAGTCAGTAGGCAGAGAGGTCATGAAGAGTAGTGAAGCAGCAGGGATGATAGGGGGTAAGCTGCCAGAGAAGGGATGAACTAAATAATTTGCTAATGGAGAGGAGACAACTTTTGCAAGAAGAAGGATTCTTTCATAGGAGACAGGAATGAAAGAAAAGGGGGCGATGGAATCTGAGTGATGTTGGCTGAGAGAAAAAGGAGAAGAAGGAGCTCTCCGCAAATGGTCTCATTTTTTAAAGTAATGCTTTTTTTTTTTTCAGTTGAAGTATGTTGAGGAATCATGGAAGTTTTAAAGAAGTATGGAAGAGGGACAGCTGGGTGGCGCACTGGATAGAGCACCAGCCCTAAAGTCAGGAGGACCTGAGTTCAAATGTAATCTCAGACACTTAACACTTCCTAGCTATGTGACCCTGGGCAAGTCACTTAACCTCAATTGCCTTAAGGGGGGAAAAAAAGGATGGAAAGATTTGGAATCCTTTCTGCAGCAAGTAGAAAAGTGTTTTTTAATTAGAGAGATGTAAAAGAATTTCAATTATTATATAACCCAGGTTAATAGCGAGTCATCATGGTGGCAGGATTTCCCCAACTTCTTTCACTCATGAATAGGAGGGATGAAAGCAGATGGTGGAAAGTAATCCAAGGCTAACACTTGCCAGGGCTTGATCTATGATAAAATGTCAAGGGTCCACAGTAGAGAGTTGGATATCAAGAAAAAGAGAAGAAGGAGAGGAGGTTGTGTCCCGTGCTACAGGGATGATGGTCTGGGGAAGAATTGAGTGGTAAGGAGATGAGAGGACACAAAAGTTTATGATCACAAAAAGGAATTTCAAAATTCATGCACATAAATATTGAACAAAATCAAGGTTAAAATCAACAAAATCAATATCTCTCTGTGTTTAGCAAAAATGGAGTGAAGCAGTAAGTCATGGGAAATGAATATACTGAAGAACTGGGAAGTTAAGGTGCTTAAAATATTGTCAGTATGTATGTTGAAATTCCCCAGTATGATGGAAAGAGTTGGAAAGAATAGGAAAAATTGCAAGTCAGTGACTGAACTCATTGATAAAAGAAGAAACGAGTGTCCTAGAGGTGGATAAATAACAGCAAGAAGAATCTTGATTGGATGGTAAATGTGGATTGAATGAACATTAAAGATAAATCTAAGACCAAATCCTACCAGTGACCCATAGTAAATGTGTGATTGTAATCAAGTCATTTCACTCTTGTCATCAATTTCATCATGTATAAAATGGGGATAAAAATTGGGTAGAGAGTCAGCCTTAGAATCAGGAAGACTTGAATTCAAATGTATTACCTGAAAGTCTTGTGATCCTGGAAAAGTTATTTGACATCTCAGTGCTCTAGGCAACTGTCTAAGCTTATATAAGGTGCCAACTAAGTCTCCTTCCCAGAAGATCTTTATACCAAAAATACCTACTAATTGGTTTGTGCTATGGCTTAAATGACTCAATTAATTATTTATTTCTTAAGCCACAAATTAAATAAATTAAAGGACTATATAAATGGCATCTACTACTATTATAGAACGTCAGAGCTGAAGGGATCCTGGGAGGAACCTTAGAAGATGGAATGTCAGAGCTGGAAGAGGCCTTAGAATATAGAATGTCAGAGCTGGAAGGAGCTTAGAACATAGAATGTCAGAACTGGGAGGGAGCTTAGAACATAGAATGTCAGAGCTGGAAGAGGCCTTAGAACATAGAATGTCAGAGTTGGAAGGAGCTTAGAACATAGAATGTCAGAACTGGGAGGGAGCTTAGAACATAGAATGTTGGAGCTGGAAGGGGCCTTAGAACATAGAATGTCAGAGTTGGAAGGAGCTTAGAACATAGAATGTCAGAGCTGGAAGAGGCCTTAGAACATAGAATGTCAGAGTTGGGAAAGAGCTTAGAACATAGGATGTCAGAACTGGGAGGGAACTTAGAATAAAGATTATCGAAATTGGGAGGTACTTTGTACAAGTCTAGTCAGAGAATCACTAAATCATAGACTAGGTTATGTTGAAGAGACTTCAGAAATCAGCTGATCCAAACCCATAATGCAGAGATTACCAGTAGCTCATAATGGTGGAATCATACTTTCTAGACTCCACATCCTCAACAAATGGTCACCAGGCTTTAACTGAATTCCTCTAGTGGGGAGGGGAAGGCAGGGGTGGCCAGGGTTTTTGGCTCTCAAGGCATCTTGGTTGGGCTTTAATTATAGAGAAATGTTTGCCTTTATCAATCTTCAATCTGTTTCTCTCCAACTTTCATACTTAGCTTTTTGTCCCCGAGGGCCAAGCAGAATGAAGCTAATTCTTCTTCCATCTGACAGACTATACATTTTTATGACAGTTACCTTATCCTCTTATATAGACCAAACATGCCAAATTCCTTCTCCCAGTCTTCTCAGATAATGATCTTCAGGCCCTAGGCCATTCAGGCTATTCTAAGAATTCTCACTTCTGTTTCCTGAATTCCCTGGCTTTTTTCAGGTCTCAGATACAAGAAACACTTCCCAATCCTCCATTTGAATACCTTCCCCCTCCTCCCCCCCCCCCCGGGCTTATAACGTCTTTATTCTGTTTATATCTTGTTTTCACATAGTTTTTTGAGGGTGGATGGAGGTGGGGATGGGAGTGAGGGTTCATGGGTTGGTTTTAATTGGTTGATTCTTGTCTTTTTACTTTCTTGGTATCACCAGCACTTAGCACAGTGCCTGGCACATAGTAATTGATTAACGAATGCTTGTTGACTTGATTTGACTTGTCCAATATCTTCATTTTTACAGAGAAAGAAGCATATAACACAGTCAATTATAATGACAGTTCTAACTAGAAATGAGATTTTCCAACTTCTACAAGTACTCTTGCCATTACATCACATTGCCTCTATGAGGTAATGGCTTGTTTTAACCCATTCCTTCCATGCCCAAAGTTCAAAAAAAAGTGGAAAACATTTTATTGAATTCAGATTATTTGAAACTGAGGGAGAAGGGAGTAAAGAGTTGCAGATTAGAATGTACTGACTGACCCACACCTGGGAAAATGGGTCTATGTAGCTGTGAGAGCCAGAAAGAACCTAAATGACAATAAGTCAATGAAAAGTCCCAGATTTTATCATACTAATTACTACTACTGGCTTCCTCTTGAGTTGGAATTCTATGTTTTAAAAACCTTTTCAACTTTGACATTCTGGCTGTTTTTTTTTCTTTTTCTCATTACCTGTTCACTCCCAGGATAGGGGTATAAACCAGTAACAGGATCACCTTTATGCCAAAATTCTAACTAATATCAAGACTGATTCGTCATATAAGCTTTCCCCTATTTGTCCTTATTCTGACTCAAAATTAGCAAAATCATTGCTTCCCTTCTTTTAATTCAAGTAATTCCAGAACAAGGTCTGCCCTGAAGGGGCTCTCCTCCTATCTTTCTTTCTATCCCACCTTCTCTAAAAACTACTTTCCTATGTCCTGATATCCACTGTGTGCTTTAGAGCCCCTGTTCTGTTGTTAATAAACTCTCCTCTGTGATAGATCCTTTTCTTCTAAACATCTCTCAGCTTCTGAAGTTACTGAAAACTGGCTTCCTGCTGAAGATGCTACATCTCTGCCACCCACTCCAATGCTGGCCATTCTTCCTGGCAAACACTCTGACACACTTGGCCAGGAGAAGGATTTGGCACATTTCTTGCTCCTCACTATTGCTTCCCACTGTTGCTTCCATACTCTTTCTCTGCAACAATCATTCAGCCAACTCTTCTTTGAAGTTTATTCGATCCACATAGCCCAATTTAAACCAGTATTGCAATTGCTGGTCCCCAGATCATTCTCTCTCTTCGTTCCACAGGACCCGGTTCAATATTTTACTCAATATCTTCATCCTTCCCCTTGTTCTTGATAATTCCCATGGTCAATCTTCATGACCCTTAACTCATCAATCATTCTAATCCCCAGGGTCACATTCTTTATTTTACTTCAGATACAAAGTATAGTTGCTCATACCTTCAATTTCATTGCCATCTCTATACTTTTCACCTTCAAGATCTTGAACTCTGAAATATCTCCTTGCTGATAACAATACGTATCATTCTTTGACCCCTATACTGGGAGCTGTCTTCTAAACCAGTTCTCATTCCCATTTCCAGCACGCCCATCCAACTTCACTTTCTTAAGAATCTATCATTCTTAATACCATGGTTAACCACTTCAAGTATACACTGGTTTTCACCCTTTAAAAATTTCCTTCTTTGTCCTTCTGCTGTTTGCTCCCTAGTAATTCTCATTCCTTAATCATCCCTATCATCTGCCTTCTCTGTTCCTACTACTGAATTCAAGTGGAGAAAGTTCCCAAAATATGCTGATTGGAGATGAATTCATGTAATCTAGTCTCAAGCCTAATGATGGAGGAAACTCCTTTTATTCACCTCTGATGAATTCCCAAGATATTCCCTTCAGTGTCTTCCCCTCCCCTCAACAACTCTACTTTCAAAACTACTTCCCTCTAGAGGTGGCTTTAACTCATAATTTACTGGGAAGGTTGAGGTTGCCCTTCATGAGTTGTATTGTCTTCTCTATATTTCAAAACCCCTTTTCACTCATTCTCTCCTTAAAATCTTAACTGAATTTTAGAAGATACCATTATCAGTCCTCCTGATTTATATCTTGCCACTGGACTCTGATGGTTGAAAAAGAGAGTAGGCTGATGACGTTGCACAGCCTTGACTAACAAATCCAATTCACTTTTATGATGTCATTGATAGAAAAAATAGCAGTAATAACAACACAGAATGGGATGATTATACTCCACTTGTAGCCTTGATCCAGAGAGATCTCCCCAAAAGAATCTATCGGTTAAAAAAAGCCATTTGTAACAACACTTTTATGGGGGCAAAGAACTGGAAAATAAGGCGGTAACTCTCAATTGGAGAATGGCTGAAGAAATTATAATATTATTGTGCCATAAGAAATTTTAAAAAGGTGGTTATTTTAGAGAAGCCTGGAAAGACTTGTATAAACTGATGCAGAGTGAACAGAAAACCCAGGAAATAATTTATAAAACAGCTTTGAAAGACCTAAAAATACTGATCGATATAATGACCTGAGGACTAATGATGAAGCATACTTCCCATCACCCAGCAGAGAGGGATAGACTCAGGATGCCAAGTGAGACTTTTTAAAAATATATATATTTTGATATATGAATTTGTTTTGCCTGATTACACATACTTGTTACAAAGGTTTTGCTTTTCTTTTTTTTTTTAAGGTCTTTAACTCCAAGCTGCTGAATTTGAAACCTTGTTTATAGTATCATGCTACCCAAATAAGTGTATGTTCATCTTTGATTCAGTTCAATTCACCAAGCAGCTATAAAGCACATAATATGAGCCAGTAAGAGGGGGGAAATAGATTTTGTTCATTGACTAAATTAAATGAAATTTTAAAAAATTAGTAATCTGGCTTCCTAGATCTACATTGGATTTAAAATTTTCCCATTTTCAAAGTAAAATGGGGATTCAAGTCACATGAGATAATTATAACCATTTCCAAATACCCAAGTCTATGTGGAGTTATTGAGAGGTTCATAAGGGTTACATAAATGAATCATTGATGGGTAGCCTTTGTGATTGCATTATTCCAGCTGGAGGAGTCATGACAGTGAGGATAAATGAAATCAAACATTGAAAATGAAAAGGAATCAAGGACCTTAGCAGTCTATAGACTGATGAATGAATGTACCACTTGAATCATAGAACTTAGAGAGCAGGAAATGACCTTCAGAGATCATTTATTAGAGTCCCTGTCCTTGGACTCATATCATCCCCACTCTTGCAGATAAAACAAATGAATCTATGAGAGGTTAAGTGACTAGCTCCAAGTCTCACAGCTAGTGAGTGGGAGGCTATGGTCTATGGGGTTTTATGGAGTTAAGGTTTAGGAACAGTGCAAATATTATTCTCATCATTTATAAATGAGGAAATTGTTGATGCTGTTTTTTCTTTGTTCTCCTAGAAGATCAATGACATCAAAAGAGTAATGTCTTGACCTTTTCAAGGTCTTTTCCAGGTCTGTCTGTCTGAGCCAAAAGATGGTCTAAATTACCATGACAACAATATCAGTTTGCTAAGGGAAGACTCTCAAAGTTTCTAGCAGGAACAGAAATAAATCGCTAATTATATTTATTCTAAGCTATCCAAACCTAAACAATTAGCCACAGAAACTGGGACTTGGGGATATTATTGGCCATTCAATGAAAGCCAGAGTGATTTGGGTTTAAAGGCTTTATTTGAATCAGAATGAACTTTTTTAAAGTCTTTTTTCAGAGTTTTATTTCAAGAAATCATAAATGAAAACTGCACGGGGCAAAAAATAAATTGACCTAGTTTTGGGGGAGGGGAATAATAAGAGCAAATTGAGGCTCATTAAACAGACTTGCCCGGGACAAAGAACTAGTAAGTATAAGAGATAGAAAGTCAAATTCAGGTTCCCTGGTTCCAAGTCCTGAACTCTTCCCACACCACAGAAATCAGAGAAGAAAAGAAACAGAGAACATGATAATCGTGTTCCAGCACCTAATGGTACACCTTGTAGAAAAGAGATTCAAATCATTCTATTTAGTTGCAAATAACAGAACCAAGATGAATGGTAGTGGTAGCAAGAGGCAACTCCAGCTATATGCTAAAGAATGTTTCTTGATTGAAGTTTTGTTGTTGTTCAGTCTTGTCAGACTCTTTGTGAGCCCATGGACCATAGCAAGCCAGTCCTTTCTATTTTCCACTATTTTTCAAAGTCTAAGTTCAAGTATGTTGTTTCCATGATACTATCTATCTCATCCTCTTCAATCCCCTTCTCCTTTTGCCTTCAATCTTTCCCAGGATTGGGGTCTTTTTCAATGTGTCATGTCTTCTTGTAATATGGTCAAAGTATTTAAGTTTCATCTTCAATGTTTAATTTTCCAGTGAATAGCATCAATTAATTTCTTTAAATATTGACTGATTTGATGGAACTCTCAAAAGTCTTCTCCAGCTCCACAATTTTTTTTTACCCTCTGTTTCTATGACTTCTGGGCAGTTCTCTTTGATAATTTCCTGGAAAATAGTGTCCAGGCTCTTTTTTTTTCATCATGCTTTTCTGGGAGTCCAATGATTCTCAGATTGTCTCTCCTGGATCTGTTTTCCAGGTTTGTTGTCTTTCCCAGAAGGTATTTCACATTTTTTTCCATTGTTTGATTTTTTTGGATTTGCTTGACTGATTCTTCTTGTCTCCTCAAGTCATTCAATTCCATTTGTTCAGTTCTTATTTTCAATGAAGTATTTTCTTCACTCACTTTTTTAATATCTTTTTCTAATTGTCCAATTGAGTTCTTTTGTTCTATGGAATTTTTTTCCATTTCGCCAATTTTATTTTTTAGAGAGCTATTTTCTGTTTCCAGTTCACTAATCCTATTTTTCAAGGATTTTATTTCTTTATCCACTCTGTCTTTAAATGAGTGGGATGACTTCTCCAGACTCTCTTGCCAAGCCTCCCTCTCCTTTTCCCATTTTTCTTCTAGCTCCCTTGTGAGAGCCTTTTTAATTTCTTCTATGAGGTTCATCTGTGCTGAGGAACAGTTGATCTCCTCCTTTGGGGATTCACCTGGGGACTGTTTGTTTTTAGTCTCCTCAGGATTTAGAGTCTGCTCTCTATCTGTATAGAAGCTGTCAAGGGTTAAAGTCCTCTTCAATTTTTTGCTCATTTTGTCAGAGAAGAATCAAAGACAAACTTTCTTGGCGAATTTCAAGGATGTCTTCTCTTGGTAACTATTTGTGGGGTTTTTTTCAGTCAAGCATTAATTCAGAGGCTTGTAATGAAATGGATAGTGAGAGAAAATGAGGAGCTTACACAGCTGTGTGCCTCCTCTCTGCCATCTTGGCTGGAAGTCCCCTCCAGCTCCACAATTTAAGAGTCAGTGCTATAATATCCAGCTTTCCTTGTAGTTCAACTCTCATAGACATGTACTGATACTGGAAAAACCATAGCTTTAAACTATACCAACCTATGTCAGCAAGGTGATATCTTTTAGTCTGTTGTTCAGATATGCCATAGCTTTCCCTCCAAGAAGCTCAAGCCAGTTTTTTACACACTCCTCTTTCATCTTAATTCTTCTTTACTTTCTGACATGAGAGTAATGTTTTTACACATCTGAGATTGTTCATGTTTCCCCTAGCAACCTTAATTCTGGCTTTGGACTCATCCAGCCTGGCATTCCTTAAAATGCACTTTGCATATAAGTTAAATACATAAGGTGACTGGATGACCACATCTCAGGGATGGTGAGGTATACTTTCATTTTTTGGTAAGAGTATGACTCGATGAGTTTTGAAGTCCCTTTGAATTTTAAAATTCTGGGAATCTCTGATCTTTGCAGAAATACTTGGAATAGGTTGGGGTGGGAAACAGTGACAAGGGAAGGAGAAGCTCTTGTGTAGCCTAAGTTTCGTCATATGGAGAGAAGCTTATTCTATCAGTGAAAAGATGCCATTTCTGGAATGTGATGCAGCAGCTGTTTAAACGAACTCAGCAAGAAATGCATCAGGAAACATAATGCAAAAAGCAATAAAATGATCTATGAAGGATAGGGGGGGTAGGCCCATAATTGCCCATAATTGAGGACAAGAATTACCCTTGCCTCTCTTTGCATCCCCGGGTTTTAGTACAGTGACTGGAACATAGCTTATGCTTATTGATTGATTGATTGAAAAGGCAAGAGAGATGGTACAGCTTCTCAGAATATAACAGTGATAGGAAGCTAGATGGAAGTAGAAAGCCATTTGACTTTGTTGAACTTCAAAGTCATTCAACCCTGACCTTGAATCAGTCTCTCTGACATGCTCAAAAGACTTTGTACTTCTTTCACTTAAATTGTGATAAATCAGTAGGACCAGCCTTATATGTTCTGGGTATCACAAAATCCCCAATCTCCCTCTGGGATAGTTTGCTTACCCAACCTGAAATCATATTGGTAGGACTGGGCATTCCCAGAAAAGATAAGACTTGAAACTACAACCTAATCTTCCTTCCTTCCTTCCTTCCTTCCTTCCTTCCTTCCTGCCTTCCTGCCTTCCTGCCTTCCTGCCTTCCTGCCTTCCTGCCTGTCTTCCTTCCTGCCTTCCTTTCTGCCTTCCTTCCTTCCTACTTTCCTTCTTCCCTTCCTCCCTCCCTCCCTTCCTCCCTCTCATCCTTCCTTCTTTCTTCCTTTCTAATTTCCTTCCTTCCTTCCTTCCTTCCTTCCTTCCTTCCTTCCTTCCTTCCTTCCTTCCTTCCTTCCTTCCTTCCTTTCTTCCTTCCTTCCTTTTGTTCCCTCCCTCTCTCCTTCTCTCCTTTCCTACTTCTTTTCCTACCTCCCCCTCTCTCCATGCTATTTCCCATTTATACAAAAGGAATTAACATACCACTAACGCTTAAATATAAAAAAATTAATAAATAGAAAACCTAACATAAGAAAAATAATTTGTTTTTCCCTCTGCTTCTTCTTCTTAAACCACAGGAAAAAAAAAGTAGAAGGCAATAAAAGCAGTCCTGAGAAGTTTCCTCTCTGAGATTGTAGATATAGCACTGGAGAGAAATGAGCCCACAAAGCAGGTCTCTTCTAATAGGCTCCAGCAGCTTCAAAGTCTACCAGGCTTTAGTGAAATTCAGCTAACCAAACCCTTCTCAGGGTGCAGTAGTCTGGCATCTGTAAACAGTTTTTTCATCAATCCCTTAACCAATTTCCATTTCTGTGACTTCTGATCTTGACTTAGTTGTTTCTCCTGCTTTTAGCTCTACCTAATCTTTCTCCTCTTTTAAATATCTTCTTTCTAATAATTATTGTTCTGGCTGGCATTCACTCATGTCTGACTCTTCATAACCCTATGGACCTTTCTATTCTATATTATCTCCTAAAATCTGTTCAAGCTAATATTCATGCTTCCAAGACACAATCTATTCATGTCCCCCTTCTTTTGCCTTTAGTCTTTCCCGGCTTCAGAGTCTTTTTCAATGAGTCTCATCATGTGACCAAAATATTTAAGTTTCAACTTCAGTATTTGACCATCTAGTAAATAGACTGAATTAAATATTGACTGACTGGACCTATTTGCCATTCAAGAGATTCCCCAAAGTTGTCTTCAGCATTACAATTCATAAGAGTCAGTTCTGCAGTGGTCAGATTTCCTTATAATCCAACTCTCATAGCTGTACATTGCTCAAACCGTAGCTTTGATTACAAACCTTTGTCGGTAAGGTGATGTCTCTGCTTTTTAGTATGCTGTTCAGATTTGTCATAGCTTTTTTTTCCCCAAGGAGTTTCTTTTAATTTCATGGCTGTAGTCACCATCTGCAGTGATCCTTGAGGAGAAGAATATAAAATCTGATACTGCTTCCATTTTTTTTTCTTGTTCTATTTGTCAGGAAGTAATGAGAAAAGTTGCCAAGATCTTTTTTATTTTTTTTTTGCTGTCAAACTTGAAGCCAATTTTTATACTCTTCTCTTTCATCTTCATCAATCAACTTCTTGATATTTCACTTTCTGCCATTAGAGAGATATTGTCTGCATATCAGAGATTGTTGATGTTTCTCTCAGCAACTTTAATTCAAGCTTTTGGTTCCTCCAACCTGGCATTTCATCTGTTGTACTCTGAATTTAAGTTAAATAAATAAGATGGTAACATACAGCCTTGTTCTATTCCTTTTCCAATCTTACACCAAACATTTGTTCCATTTTGGGTTTCAATTATTGTTTCTTGGCCTCAGGAGGCAAGTAGGATGTTCTGGTATTCCCATCTCTTTGAGGACTTGTCACATATTATTATGATCTACATTGTCAAGATTTAGTGTAATCAATAAAGCAGAAAATTTTCTGGAATCCCTTTGCTTTCTCTATTATCCAGTGAGTATTGGCAATTTGGTCTCTAGTTCTTTTGCCTCTCTGAAAACTGGCCCATTCTTTTGATAAATCTTGGTTCATATACTGCTGAAGTCTAGTTTATATAATCTTAAGCTTAACATGTGAAATGAGTTCAATTGTTTAATAAGTTGAATATTTGTTGAGTTTTCTTTAGGATCAGGATTTAAACTGACCTCTTCTAATCCAGTGACCACTGTTGAGTTTTCTAAATTTTCTGGCATAATGAGCGTTGCACTTTAACAGCATCATCTTTTAGATTTGAAATAGTTCCATCACTTCTACTAGCCGTTTTGTTAGGTATGCTTCCTAAGGCCCACTTGACTTCTTTCTCAAGGATATATGGCTCTCCACATCATTGTGGTTGTTGGTGATGTGTAACTCTTTCTTGTTTAGTTTTCCTGGGTATTCATGCTATCTCTTCTTCGGTTAGGTCCCTACCATTTCTGTCTTTTATCATGCCCATTTTTGCATAGTGTTCCCATGGTGTCTCTAATTTTCTTGTCTTTCCCATTCTATTGTTTTCTCCTATTTCTTTATATTGCTAATGTAAGGAAACATTATCTCTTCTTGCCGTTCTCATGAATTCTGCATTCTTCTCTGAATATCTTTCCCTTTAACTTTCCTTCTTTCCTCAGCTAACACCTCATCAGAGAACCCTTGTGCTTTCCTTCTTTTCTTTTTCTTTGGAATTTTTATTGTTGTTGTTGCCTCCTGTACAATATTGCAAACCTTTGTCCATAATTCTTCAGGCATTCAATCTACCAGATTTAATCTCTTAAATCTATTTATCTTTTCCATTTCCTTTTCATAAGGAATGGTATTTGATTATACTATATGGTCTGGTAGTTTTCCCTTCTTTCTTCAATTTCAGTCTGAATTTTGTAATAAGAAGCTCATGATCTAAGCCAGTCAATTCCAGGTCTTTTTTTTTTTTTAAACTAATTATATACTTTCTGTACAAAGTATATAATTGATCTGATTTTGATATTGACCATCTGGTGACATGTATGTGTGGAATAACTTTTTGGATTGTTGAAAAAGTGGTGAGTTATCTTGACAAAACACTATTCATCTCTACCTGGATTCATTTAGTTCTGCAAGGCAAATTTTGCCTGTTATTTCAATTATCTTTTCCATTTTAGTATTCCAATCCCCTATCTTTCTCGTATAGTTCTTCTGGATATTCTTGCTGCCTCTTCTTAACTTCTTCTACTATTATGCCACAGTTCTCTTTTACTGATCTACCTCAGTTTCCCTAATTGTCCTGACTCAAATTTCCTAAATTCTCTAAATTCCTTGGTTACCCTGAGTTGTTCTGCTTCAGTTTATAATTGTTCTGCTCAAGGATCCTTCCCTCCTAATCATGATGATCCAGATAAGGAGAAAGACCTTCTATCTTAGACATCATCAAAATGTTGGGTGCTTCTCCCCATTCTGTAATCCCAATTATCAGATATCCTCCATGTCTCCCCCCACACTGTCAGAACTGGATTGTTAATCCCGTGTTCCCACTCTCATCACCCTGCCTCCGTCCCTGCCTCTGTCTACCCTCTGTGTCTGAGCCACGTGTATATATGTCATTGAGAACTCACATTGTTTGCTGGATTCTTGGAGACGATAGTCTCATTCAGCCCTGGACCAAACCGTGGATTCATTTGGTCCCAGTAAATCTCTCTCTTTCAAATAAAATATTAAAAACTCTCTAATCTCTATCTTGCCTCAGTTTCTCCAACATTACAGCATCATTGTGACATTGAATAGTTTTCCTTGGAATCAAATGGAAAATCTGTCAGTTTTGAGATTATACTTTAGTATGTTTTTCTCATGCTTTTATTGACTATGAGAACTACTCCATTTCATGTAAAGGATTCTTGCCTCCAGTAGTATACGTAGTGATCACCTGAATTCACTTCACCCATTCCTGTCTACTTCTCATCACTGACACCCAAGATGTCAATATTTAGTCTTTCCATCTCCAGTTTGAACAAATCCAGCTTACTTGGGTTCATAGAGTTTATGTTCCATGTTCATATGCAGTATTGATCTTTAGAGCATCAAATTTTCTTTTTGTCACCAGACACATGCTCAGTAGAGCTTCCTTTCAGCTTTGGCCAGCTATTTTCTTAGTCTGGAAACCATTTACAATCTTCCACTTTTCTGCAGCAGTGTGTTGGATACTTTCTGACCCGAGAAGCTCATATTCTGATGTTCTTCCCTTTATCATTTTAGTACTGTCCATGGGGTTTTCTTGGCAAAGGTACTGGAGTAGTTTGCCGTTGCCCTCTCTAATGGATCACCATTTGTCAGAACTTTCTATCATGACTTATTTGTCTTGGGTAATGCTGCATGGCAGAGTTTATGGTTTCATTGAGTTACAAAAGCCCTTCCCACCATGACAATGAAGTAGTGGCAGAAAGAGTTTCTAATCATCATCATAATAACTTATGTTTTGAAATCACTTTAAAATTTATGAGCCCCTTTTTTAGTTACTTCATTTTATCCTCACATTAATAACCTGGATATAACAGTATTACATTTATTTTGCAGATGAGGACACTGAGGCAGGCAGAGATTAAGTAACTTGCCCAGAGTCATACAGATAGTAAATATTTGACACAATATTCAAGTACAAGTCTTACTGATTGATCTAGCCCCCTATCTGTTGTGCTGCCCCTCCCCCAGGGAGCTGTTGAGCTAACTGAACTGCCCCATCCCCAGGCTCCTTTTCTTTGTTCCTAGTGCTGCTAAAGCTTCAGATCAGTTCCTCTTTATAAGCTGTTACCCAGCCTGTGAATCTCAATTACTTCAGCTTTCTGTCAGGTATGACCTAATAATCCTTACATAACATTCATAAAAACCCAAATAGAAAATCTCTATTTTATAATAAGCAAATGAGCTGATGGGCCCACCATGCCCTACAGATATCATTACTTCAACCAATTCTCAGTCTTCAGCTAAGTCCTTTCAGTACATTTATCTCAAGGGCACTTCCTTTTAGGTCCTCAGAACAGTCCATATTTCTCCTCAGCATTTTATATGAGAGACTGTTTCTTCTTGAGATACTTTTTAAAAAGTTTTCCCTACACAAATTTGTGCCCCTTTTGGCAACCAAAATCTCCAAATATAAAAATGCTCACCACCTATATGTAGATAAAGAAGACTGAACCATAACAAGAATGAAACCAATGGGATTTTGCCTCAAGGTGCTGACATTAGGGTGGACCAATATGCTTTTCTGCTATCTGATACCTACCCCTGGGTGGGGTCCAAAATGGTCTAATACAAAAAAAAAAAAAAAAAAAAAAAAAACTGAGGCAGATCTCTGAGCCAATAGCACTTTATTATCTCCCTCATCATCTGAGATACCCCATTGCTCCAGGATCTTAGTTTTATAATGCTTGATACCCAGATGATGCAGAAGGGGCATAGTAAAATACGGAGCCTCGTTGGTTGGTAGCTCTTGACCTTGATCCTCCATTGGTTGACAGATAAGCTGATGAAGAAACCTAGTCATGTTTACCTTTCAGGAGGTCCTACCATGATGGTGAGTAAAATCAAGGGCTGAGCTGATAAACAAATATCAAAATATCTACATGAGCTAATGGGCTAGTATTTAAAAGGCAGGTTACAGGCTGGCAAATAGAGACACTTGTCGATCAAGTGCTCATGATCATCTCCCTATGTTGAACAATAAGATGGATGATGAGGGCTGGAGGGACAACAAAAAATAGCTGGGGAACTTTGTATACCATTAAGCCATCTTGGCCACAATGGGTTTGGTACCTTAAGAAGGCAAAAACAAGGGTGGAAGGCCTCTAATTAACATTCTGTGATTAAGTAAAGGGAACTTAAAATCTGCAGTTCACAGTCTGGAGCCTAATATACAGAACTTATAATCACTACTTCTATGGAATCATATCAAACTGATTAATACTAATTGATTGGGATAAAAATAGGGATCTAGTTAATAATCTAAGGGTACTACCTATCCATAGGATCCCTTTCTCTCACTACCACGCATTTGCTTTTGATGTGACTCTTGGGTTTTTTGTCCCAAAGAGTAGGCCTGAACTCTGTTCAAAGGCATATTTATACAGCTGTTCTCCATACTGTTTGCCTTCCAGAGAATGCTTCTCTTTCAATAATGCAAATCCTATCAACTTTCATTTATCATCTTCTCCAGGAAGTTCTCCTTGACTATTCCAGGTCCCACTGACCTGTAACATTCATTCAAAACCTCAACACCCAGCTTAATAAGCCCTGATTTATGGTCTAATGTAATTTGCTTCTGTCCCAGGTTTACTTATTGTGTCTTTTAAAGTAGGTTCTAAACTCCTTGAGGGGAGAAAGTGGGTCCCACAGTTTTTCTACCTAATCTTCTTTCTCTTCTACATCCTCCAAAATTTGCCCCTTTTCCCCACTCTGCACCCAGAAGCTCTCCTTCTCTAAGCTTATCCCTGGCCCTCATGAATTGTTGATTGATCAGCTAAATCCAAAATGACCTAGAATAACATTTCAGATTATACCTGGAGATCTAGCGGCTGTTCTAGTGTCTACTACCAGTGAGTAGCAGCATTCTCAAACTCCTTGGTCTTAAAAATTATTGAAAGTTAAACTTACTGATATTTACCACATTGGAAACAAAAACGTCTCAGAATTTTTATGGAAATAACTTTGACTTCATGGACCCCTCTGAAAGGCTCTTGGGGACATTCAGGGGTCATCAAACCACACTTTGACAACTGCTGACTTACAGCAAGTGACTGCCTTGTCTGAATCTCATTTATTTCATCTGTGAAAAGGAAGATTTATCCTTGATGACCTCTCGGGCCATTTTCAGCTTTAACACTCTTTGATCAGTTATCACAGCATTTGTCTTTATGAGGTTCCCAAAAGCTTAAGAGAGTCCAGCACCTTTTGTGTGGTAGTCCCCAAGGTCCTTCAGTTGAAGAGGAAAGCTGGGGGAGTATTGCAGCCACTGGCAGGCAGATGCTAAGGTGAGAATTACCTAGAAATGGCAGTCAACTCAGTACAATCAGATTTTCTCAAATAGCTGATATATGTTTGCAGAACTATTCTGGGCAAGGGGAGGAAGTAGAACTGAAAGACTAAGACAGTGTCCTTGAGGTCCGTACAGCTGATGACAATGCGGAGGATTCAGCATAGGAAGGCACATTACATCATAGAACACAATGCCAGGGTTGTGAGGGGCATTAGAATGCAGAACATAGAATGTCAGAATTGAAAGGAACCTCAGAAAAGAGTGTCCGGGGGAAAGAGGGACTTTAGATTTGGAGGATAGAATATCAAAGCTGAGAGGGACCTTAGAACATAGGATCCCAGAGCTCAGAGGGACCTTAGAACAGATGGTCTGTACTCTTATTTTACAGACAGAGGATCTCAGAGAAAAGAATGGGAAACTTGGGTCCCGAGAGCCAGCTCTGTAACCTTGGACAAATTGTTTCTCCAATTTGTTTCCTTATCGTAAAAATGAAGTGAAAGGTACTGTATAATGTAAGAAAGGAGGCTGAACTCAGAATCAGGAAGAATCTGTGTTCAAGTCCTATCTCTGATATATACCAACTGCGTGATCCTGGGCAAAACACAACATCTGGGGGGCGGAAGAGAAGTGGAGAGGAGAGAAGGAAACTTTCTATAATTATCAACAGATAAGATGCCTCAGTGGCCAGAATTCCCAAACCAGGAAAGATCTCTACACCAATAAAATCACCATCTAAGCAAAACAAGCAAAGGGAGCATAACAGTATTTGCACAGCTTACCACACTTGGTATGAGGAAGCTAAGTGATATAAAATATGACATTGTTCACACAGTCCAGGTCTTCTTCCATGCTCCTGGAAGGGAGCTGGGTATACTACTTCCTGGAGCCAAGATAGGGGAGTAAGCAGTGAATCACTAAAATTCACCCATGGTCATCTCTGGGCAACCATAAACTAGTTCTCTAAGACAGCTCCTGGAATAGCAGAACCAGCAAGGAGAAGGATGAAACAATCTTTTAGCCCAGGAAGCTTGGAAATTGGCAAGAGGGGTCCATTTTACTCCTGTAAAGGGCGGGGAAAGAGTCCAAAACAGGAAGCTTCCCAGAGAACCAGCAGTAAATCCCACTTCAGCAAACCAACAGGCAATCCTGAGTCCCAGTATGGCGGAACAGGCGAAAGCCAAAACGAAGACCCCGCCTCCCCCCACATGACTTAGCATAGCCAGGTGAGACAGATATATGGAGAACTACCACGTTCTTCATTGTAGCCCAGGCAAATGGGCACCCTCCATCAGGGAGATGCCATGACATGCAAGTGAATTGGATTTGAGTGAAAGAGTTTATGCTAAGTCAACAGTCTCACTTTCTTCTCTGGAATCATCTGGGTCCTGTGACCAGACAGAAATCAGGAGGACTGGAGATGGCTCTGGATATAGTGGGAAACCTTGGCTTTTTTAAGCTAAGGTCTTTAACAGGTCTTGGTTTGACTGAGGCTGCACCCATTCAGGGATTAGGCAAGTTAGGAAAGAAACGAGGCCCCCATATGGCTTTTTTTCCCTAGTCAAAAAATAGTTATTATTTTGGGAGGAAAGACCTGCAGGGTTTCTGGCCATAGAAATAATTGCAGTTTACATTCACTCTGAAGCAAGCAGGGGCAAAACAGGTTTGGCCTGGGATCTTCTGGTGGCCAATCGAGAGGTAGAGTGATTTCGGCTTAAGTCATAGTTCTTAAGAAGGAAGGAAGGAAAGAAGGAAAGAATAAAGGAAGGAAGGAAGGAAGAATGGAAGGAAGGAAGGCAGGAAGGAAAGAAGGCAGGTAGGAAGGAAGAAAAGAAGAGAAAGAAGGAAGAAAGGGAGGGAGGGAAGGAGAAAGAGACATTTGAGATCCTCCGTAGGTTTAATTTTGCTGTCTGTTTCTACCTTAATTTTGCTGTCTGTTTCTACCTTAATTCACTTGACTTCTTTAAGAATCTGGAAGTTTTGTTTGCTTTATTCTTTCTTGTGTTTTTGCTCTTTTGATCTAATTTTTCTTGTGCAGCATGATAGGTATGGATATATGTTTAAGAAGAATTATACATGTTTATTTTTTCATGATAACAGCATTTTCTTTTTCAAAATACATGCAAACATAGTTTTCAACATTCACCCTTACAAAACCTTGCGTTCCAAATTGTTCTCCCTCCCTGTCCCTAGATAGCAAGTAATCCGATATAAATTAAACATGTATAGTTCTTCTAAGCATATTTCCACACTTATCATGCTACACAAGAAAAATCAGATCAAAAGGGGAAAATGAGAAAAGGGGGGAAAGCAAATAGCAACATCAAAAAAGGTGAAAATACTATGCTGTCATCTACATTCAGTATCCACAGCCCTCTCTCTGGATGTGGCTTTCTTTATTGTAAGTCTATTGGAATTGCCTTGAATCACCTCATTGTTGAAAAGAGCTATGTCCATCAGTTGGTCATCACATAATCTTCTTGTTGTTGGATACAATGTTCTTTTGGTTCTACTTACTTCACTTAGCACCAATTCATGTAAATCTTTCCAGGCTTTTCTGAAATCAGTTTGTTGATCATTTTTCACAGAACAATAATATTCCATTAGATTCATAATAATAATAATACATAATTTATTCAGCCATTCCCCAAAAGATGGGCATCCATTCAATTTCCAGTTCCTTGCCACTACAAAAATAGCTGCTGTTGCACATGTGGGTCCCTTTTCTTTTTTTTTTTGATCTCTTTGGGATACAGATCCAGTAGAGACACTATAGGATCAAAGGATCTGCAGTTTGATAGCCTTTTAAGCAGTGTTCCAGATCACTCTCCAAAGTGGTTGGATCAATTCACCACTCTACCAACAATGTATTAGCGTCCCAGTTTTCCCATATCCCTTTCAACATTTATTATTATTTTTTCCTTCATCTTAGCCAATCTGAGAGGTGTTATGTGGTACATCAAAGACGTCTCAATTTGCATTTCTCTAATCAATAGGAATTTTACATGTTTAATCTATATCTGATTGCTTACTGTCTTGGGGAAGGGGTAGGGAAGGAGAGGGGAAAAAAATTGGAACACAAGGTTTTGCAAAGATAAATGTTGAAAACTATATTTGCACATATTTGGGGAAATAAAATGCTATTTAAAAATATGAAAGCTAGACCACTTGGTACATGTATGTTTAGTATTGATTTTGCTTTATTGCCTATGGTACCTATTAGCTAGATGCCATTTCCTTCCTTTTCTATTTAATTAAGTCTATTTTTAATTTCATTTTATCTGAGATCAATATTGCTAGCTCTACTTTTTTTTTTTTTTACTTTAGTCAGATATAGAAGATGACATGGTCACCCACTGCATCCCAGAACAGTGCCAGTCATCATGACTTTTGTCTTGCCATTGCACTATGATGACTCTGAAAGAGTGAAAATAATGACTTTGTACAACTCTGCCTCACTTAAATCCAATTCACTTGAAAGTCAAGATATCATCCCCATCATATCATTGGTTCTCTTTGGGAAAAAAAAAAAAAGGTCAAATAACAACTATCTTGTCTTGTTAAGAAACTGTTTTCTGCTAATTAGTCTGGTTTCTAGAAGTCCATGAACTTGTTTGTTAAATATTTTGATAGCTGTATTGAAATATAATTTGGGGAGAATCCTACTTTTTAATTTTATAATTTTACAATTTTGATTTTATACATTTATAGAATCCTGAGAAGAGACTCTTAGACTCTCCCAAACTGACTAGCCAAGAGGACTAAGACATAAAAAGCTAGACTAGATTGCAATCTGTTGGGGGGGGGTAGTGGGGTGAAGGAGAGATCACTTCATCCTACTATGGGGCTCTGAACATAGTGTTTAAAGCATATCTTTTGAATTGGATTGAATTGAACCTTCTCCCACTGAAGTCCCATTGTATTTGGTTATATCCTACAGCTAGAATCTCTCTAAAAAAGCAATGCTAAACACAGGGAATTATAGTATGAGCCATATAAGCCATATAGTATAAGCTCTCTAAGGTTCACAAAGCATTGAACCTATAATATCTCATATGATCCTCATAAGAACTTTGTGACAGGTGACAGAAAGATCAGGTAATTTGCTTAGTTTGCAAGTATCTGAAGCAAGATTTTAATCCAGGTCTTCTGGACTTGAAATCTAGTACTTTGGGCCAATCTACCTCTCATAAAATTATGGACAAAACTTTTGGGAGTGGGGGTGAGCAGGGATTCGGCTTTGATTCTCTCCTACCAAAAACTGAGTATCTTGTTGTTGTATCCAACTCTTCACAATCCCATTTGGGATTTTCTTGGTAAAGATCCTGAAGTGGTTTGCCATTTCTTCTCCAGTTCCTTTTACAGAAGAGGAAACTGAGGTAAGAATGACTTACCCAGAGTCATACAGCTAGTAAGCATCTGAAGACAGTTTTGAACTCATATAGTTTTACTGACTCCAGCTCTAGTACTCTGTATACTATGGTGTCATCTAGCAGCCCAGCTGAATTTTTTAACGTTCTCTAAAATCCCAATTAATTTTGATATTCTGTGCTTTAATAGCCCTTCTTCTTGAAACTTCTTTTAAATCTTTGTCTGGACTTCACTGTACTTCTCTCACCGTAGCTTATAGGAGCACATTGATTTGCTATACAATCTTTCTCTCCTCTTAGGTAATAAGCTCCTCGAAAGTAAGTTCTGGGTCATTTCTATCTTTGTAAAAATGTACAATATACTGGCCTTGTATGTTATTTTCTTTTTCAACACCTGTAACTAATTAAATTTGGAAAACTAATTCAGTGTGGATAAAACTTCCTTTTATCTACTTATTTGTAAAAATGACAGTCCCAGAGAGTACCCATTTAAAAATTTAAAGTGACTCACCCATATTCATAAATCCAGTCTAGATCAAAGCCAAGACTTGAACCAAGATTGTCAGTCTCCAGAGATGACCCTCTAGCCATTAAGCAACACCCGTTTCTCTTAGGACATAGGCACTTAATGTTGGTTAGTGGAAAGAAGAAAAGATATTTCATGTTCAATCCAATAAACAATTCTGTGTGCCAGATGCTATGCTAGACACAAGGGAAAGAAGGAAAAGGAAACAAAGTCAATGTTCTGAAAGATTTTATAGGGCAGTTGGAGGTTGGCAGGAATGGGAGGGAGCAGATGCTACATTTTCTCTGAGGAATAAAAAGGATACTATTTGAAATTTTGAAGAGGAGAGCACTGGCGTCAGGATGGAAGTTAGAGGATTGGGATCTGAATTTGATCAGCTCTGATCAAACGTGAATGAAGCTTCTATGAAGGATTCTATGAGGCAAAAGTGAGGAAGACATACTTCAGGTAAGGGGGACAGCCTAGGCAGGGCACCTGTGGCACAGAGAATGCCAAATTTAGAGAAATCCATCGTGTTTGTGAGCAGGGAGTACAGAGAGGAATAATGACCAGGGAGTCACGTAAGTAGGCTGTAGCCAAATTGTAAAGAATTTTAGGAGGGGGTGAGGTAGGAAGTGGGAGGGAAGATTAAAAGATGACAAGGGTGACAGCTTTGCCATAGAAGAGAAGGGGACAAACAAGACAGGTGTGATGGATGAAGTATCTACTAGATTTGGAAACGGATTGGATAAGGCAGATGAGGATGTGATTACCATATTTTATTTGTAATGCACAAAAAAAGCTATAAAACAAAATACTAATGACATCAACAAGCCTCCTGAGCCACTGAAATTATGGACTTCATTCTCTTACCACTTTCAATACCTAGAAACTTTTTTTATATCCTTCTTTGTCCTTTGAAAGTAACCCATCTTCTTAGACACAAACTAAAGTCCCTCCATGAAATTCCATGTTCTATGAAGGTCCTCCCAGATCTGCAATTCTATATTCTAAAAAAAATCCCAACCATCCCTGGAATTCCATGTTCTAAGGTCCCTGTCAGCTCCATCATTCTGTATTAGAATGGAAGCCGGTCCTAGCTCTAACAACACTCTCATTTCCAGCTCAGACGTTCCCCGTTCTGGTTTCATTTTAAAGATCCAGAATTAATTTATGCCTTTCTTGCCAGGAAGCCAAGAAAACAAATGAAGTGGTATGGTGATTGTGCTTCCATTTATCCAAAGCCAAATATCCGAGGCCATCCATTACAAGCTCCTATTTCTCTCATTACACAGTACTCATTGATGCCAATGGACTGTTGACATCTTGACAGTGGTTCAGTGTGAGATGTGCCAAATTTCCCTAATTCCACTTAAGTTCCCTGGGTAGGTGGGGGAAGCAACAGGATTGTCAGTGTGGACAGCAGCAGAAATAGCCACCTAGCTTCTACCCAGCTCAGCTACTTCTAATTGTAACCACTCACCTCATAGCTAATATTTACATAGCATTTTATGGTTACTAGATAATTTCAAGGTCATTATCTTAATTGATCTTCCAAGTTGCCCTGTGAGGTCTGTGGTGCAAGAACTATTATCTTAATTTTACAGATTATAATCATCACTTTCATTTCTATAGCACCTTAAGGCATATAAAATAGACCACACCCTCCCAAAATTCTCATAAGTATTATAATCCCTAAATCACCAATGAGGAAACTGAGGCACAAAGAAATGGAGTGCCCTAAGTCAGTGAACCAGCAAACGTCCAGCTTGAACCTAAATCTGGCTTTCTTATGATGCAGTGGAATGAGTAATAACTGACTTCAGCTTGTAAAGACCTGTATTCAAATGTGACCTCTCATACTTGCACCCCAGGAAATTTGGGCAAATCACAACCTCCCCCTGGCCTTCATCTATAAAATGAGGCACTTGGATTAGATGACCTTTAAGGTTCCTTCCATCTCTCCAAGTGATGATCCTATAATGTCCCCAAATTGAGTATTCTTTCCACCTTCATGTTTTCCTTATTTTTCAAGGGGAGGAAATTAAGGTTCAGGGAGATAAAGAGGTTTGTCCAAGGTTACCAGGTAAAGCTGGCAATGACTCCTCAGGACCTCAGATCATCAATGCTACATAATCATAGCCAGCCCTGTGATCTGGGGCCATTTTTCTTTAAAAATAATAATAAGGGGATTTGCCTAATGGACTGAGGAGCCTTTCAGTTCTGGCTTTTCTATTCTGTGCTCCTTTTCAGATCTAGCTACTTTGTTGCACTCTGCATAAACTCAATTTATCAAATGTGGATAAAGCTCATTAAGTCTTGAGGAGGAAAACACATAGATAGAAGCCGCAGCAGCATCCGTTGTAGTGGGGCCAGAATTAGTAGCTGGTTCCAAGTGAAATTTATTTTCTAAGAAAAAAGTTGCTGTCGTTTCTGAAGCTGGGCCCATTTCCCTTTCCTAGCCGCCGTCCTGTAATTGGCAAGGACGAGTACTGAACTTCACGAAAGCTCTTGGTTTTGTCTGCTCTGGCTCGTCCCCCTCGGGATCGCAGCGATTCGAGCTCTGCAAGAAACCTCGGAGTTTCCAACCCAGTTACTCTAGAATTCGAAAAAAAAAAAAAAAAAACTGCGTCCCGAGAGGAGGCTGCGAAAGTCACCTCACGTCTCCTGGCATCCGGTTCCTCATCTGCTCAGAGCGGAGCTGGAGGGTCGCGGGGGTGTATGGTAACTCTTGCCTCACTCGCCCGCGTAGGGTGGAGAGGAAAAGCCCTTTGTGGGCTCTAAAGCTGGAGAAACTCACGGGAATTACTTTCATTCAAGCAGTCCACCCCTCCCCCGAGTTACCTGGGGGTTGGGATTTGCAGTTGGGAGAAACTGAGGCACGGGACGGAGAAATGATTTAACGGCTTGTCTAAATCAGGCTAAAAAATCAAACTCGTTAAAAAAAAACAAAACTTCTTTGGAAGGATTTCAGTAAGAAGAGGCAAAAAAAAAAGGGGGGGGGAGAAGGATGCTTGCGATTTTACAGCTGCGCCCTCTCATCCCTTCGAAATAGTTAATCTTCTGTGCTTTCCCCGGGGCTCCCGAAGAGGAGCCCCCGAAACCGCCTCCGCTGCCACGCAGCCCAGCACTGCACAGGTTAAAGGAAACTGGAGGCTGGTGGAAAGGGTTTGGGAGCACAGGTGTTCTGGTTCGGGTTTCGAAAGGGTTAAAAATCTAACCGTGTTTATTTTTCCTCCAAGGTCTCGGGGTTGTCCTTCCAAACGGGCAGTCCGGGATGGAGGGGAGCCCCTGTCCGAAGGACTTTGAAAAACGACCCGTTTCTGGGGATTCCATTTCGGTAATAACTTTCCGTTCCGGGAAACGTGCCCCGATCCCGGAGTTGTGCTCACCTTTCTCCCCCGCTCTAGGGTGCCCCCCTCCCAGCCCCCACCGCGAACTCCCCCCCGTCCCCTCCCCCGGACTGGGACAGCATCAAAGTCTGCCCGCCCCATAATCAGAGAGTTTCTTCCTCCCCCCGGCTCGCGAGGGCGCCGGGTGGGAGACCGGGGAACTCGGGAGGCGCCTTCTGGGCCAAGTTGGGAAGTGACTGGTGTGTCCCAGCTCCGGCCCCTGATTTGGGGGGTCCGCGTCGGCCCCAAACGCCGCTTTCTTCCGTTTTCCATGTCATTTCCTGTACTAATAAGATGGTGGTCAAAGCTGGGAGGGAGAGAAGCAGCGAGTCGCCGCCGCCGCCGCCGCCGCCGCCGCTCCCAGGCTGGCTGTGAAAGTTTCCCTCGCCTGGGACTAGGGAGCCGGCAGCCGGGGCGCTCCCCGCGGCCGCTGGGGGCTGCCATCCAGGGGGGGCGAGCCGTCCCCGCGCGCCCCTCCGCCCCCGCTCCCGCGTCCACCGAGCCGGGCTGCCGCCGGATTCCCGGGGAAGGTGAGTCAGCTCAGCCCCTCTGGTCGCCAATGTGGCCAATGAAAATGGCTTCGAAGAGCGCTCGGCAGTTTGCCAGCGAGAGCCGGGGCCGCTGGTGCAGAGGCCGCGGGGCCGGATCGCTGGCGGGGGAAGCGCGGGACTGGCTCCGGCCGGGCTCGGGGGCGGCCGGGGGCCCGGGAAGGGGAAGGGGACTGGGATCGGGCTAAGGCGGGGCGGGGGGGAGTAGCCTGGCCCCCGCTCCGAGGTGGGTTAACCCTCGGCAGGTAGCTGCTACCGCTGCGGGATTCGGGGCGGCAGCTGCCTCCGCCTCCTTCTTCCACTCTCGCTCTCTCCTTGTTACAATGTAGCCTTCCCCTTCCCCCCCCCCTTCCTTGCGTTCTTTCCTCTGACGGACGTCCGCCTCGACCAATGGCAGAGGCGCTCCGGGGCCGAGCGTTCGGAATTAGAACGCGGTGACATGAGCTGGGCGGAGCTTGGAATGTTGGAGGGATCGCAGCTGCCGCTGGCCTAGTTCTCCTGGTCAGTTTCACTTCTTGGCTCGGCTCGGGCTTGCACTTGGCCTTGGGGACTCCGAGACTCGATGGGAACTGTAGCGCGGCCTCTTTTAAGGGCGTTCTGGCTTTCCCGCTTAATGTAGCTAAAGCAGCGGGCGGTGTTTTTCATCTTGGGCTTACTTGCGAGCGTTGAGTCTTCAGGAAATCTCCCCCTCCTGAATTTACACACCCCTCCTTCTCCTGCCTCTCCCTAAGGCCCCAAGGTACTTTCTGATGCAGAAACTGCAGAAACTTTGTCATAGGGTGACCTTCCTCTCTAGCCCGGGAAGCCATGTATGCAGGTCGACTCCGGGAAAATAAAGCTGTCACTGGTGGGATGTACAGATGGAAAAGTTGAGGAAGAATACCCTCTCCCGGCCCCTTTGAGCTCAGAAGGGGGGGGGGGGGCCGCGGGGAGGAGGCGTCAACCCCTTTAAAAGCAGGCTAGTCATCTCATTCAGTTGCCTGTTTTACAGAAAAGGAAACGGGGGAAATCCGGGAAGGAAAAGTAATTTGGATCCTGAGATTATAGACTTAGAAGTGGGAAGAGCCTTGGGGGTCTAGCCCAACTTCCCTTTTTTACTATTGAGGAAAATGAGGTCATTAAACGAAGCGATCAGTCCCAGGTTACACAGGTCATTAGTGACAGAGGAAGAATTTGAACTAAGGTCTTGGAACTCCAAAGGTGCTTCCGTTTGCCCCCTACTCCAAGGTCACACAGGTAGTCAGTAGCTGAGCTCACAGTCTAATCAAGTAGCCAACCAGCATTTATTAAATATCTATGAAGCGTACCAGGCACTGAGCTAACCACATTAGGGATTTGGAGTCAAAGAGAACTAACTGTCCCTGCCCTCAAGGAGCATATATTCTACTGTGGAAGGAAGGCTCTGCACGGATAAATATATACAAAATAGGTGGGCATCGGACCTGCGCCTGGGATTTTGCTGGTCTTGGGAACTCCAGGTGAGCAAATTTTTCATGCAGTGCAGGTCAGCGCCTTCTCAGAAATCTATAATCTTAGAGAGCCCCTAGCACTGAGAAGGGGATTTCCCCAGGTGGCACAGCTCGTGTGTATCAAAGGTGTGACATAAATCCAGGTGTTCCCAGCTCCCCGTGTGGAGGTGACACATAGGCTCAGACTGGAAATCCAAGCTTGCTTTCTTCCTGCCTAAGAGTCTGGGGAAACGTCATACTTCCACTGGCAGTTGTTTTGATGTTTGTTCAGATCTATATGGACAATGATATGTAATTTCAAAGGGATATACATCCAATTCCCTGACTACTGTACTGGCGGAGTAATAACGAGTCCCTCTTTTTTCACTTTTACAAGTTTTGTCTAAACTTTGTCAAAAGCACCTTCCGTGGATTTTGGGATCTCTCATTCCTTGCATTGGGCTGTAGTAGAGAAGGCAAACGTGTGACTGCTTGGGCCATAGAATTCCCAGAATGACAACCACAGTAGCCTGCGGTACAAATAAGGAAACTGAGGCCAAGGAAAGTTAAGCAACTCATCTGATCTAGATCTGGAAGTAGAGGAGATATTGGGAGGCATTCTGGTTCAACTTCCCATTTTGCAGATGAGTATCCAGGAATTCACAAAGCCAGGGGATTTGTAGAGTGGTCTATTGGAGTGAGGACTTTAATTTTTTAGACTTAGGTCATACCTGTGATCATAGAACGCAACTTGGAAGAAACCCAATCGTTGAAATCTCCAGTGTAGTGTGTTCAGTTTTGTCAACCCCATTTTTAGGACGTACACAGACAAATTTGAACATGTCAAGGAACCCAGACAGAGTGGCCAGGGAACAAAATGCAGTGCCGTCTCCAGAGAATTTGGAGAAATCGGGATGTTTGTGTTATGTCTGAATTCAGTGAGCCCACAGTAGGGCTGGAAAAGATCTCTGACATCATCTAGTTTACTGGTGTCAAACTCTAATAGAATGGAATCCTTTTAGGCTTTGTATTGACTTGAAAAACCACAAGTCAACATTATGTCTTGTCTTATATTTTTATTTATTTTGTTAAACATTTCTCATTTCCATTTTAGAATGGCGAGGACCACTGCTGGGGAGTTTTGTGAGTTTGATAACTCTGAGTGAGACTAATCCCCTCATTTTACAAATAAGGAAACTGAGGCCAAGGAAAGTTAAGCAACTTATCTGATCTAGATCTGGAACTAGAGGAGATATTGGGAGGTATTCTGGTTCAACTTCCCATTTTGCAGATGAGAATCCGGGACCCAGGGAAGATGGAGATTTATCCAAGATTACTTAGGCAATGAACATGGGGATTCTGGGGATGTTCTCAGGTCTCTGGCTGTCTCCATATACCTGATTACATTCTTACAAGCAACTGAGAGGCCCTTCCTTTGCCCTGATAGCTCTGCTGGGGGAATGATACTTGACTGGCATGTCTCTATAGCGATAGTCCATAGGTGATCAGTCTCAGGGACTCCCAAGTGGAAAACTTCTTCTACCAAAGCAAGTTGTCACTTTCTCTGCCACTCAGAGAATTAACTAGAGCGTTAAGATGATCAGGATCACACAGCTGGCATGAGATAGCAGCAGAACCTGCACCCAGGTTTTTCCAGCTTCAAAGTTTGCTTTCTAACCTCTATATCAGATTGCCTCCAATCCTACACAGATACATGTGTGCACACACACTATTTTTGGAAGGGAAATTTTAATATATTTTTCTAATTAAATGTAAAAAGCAATTTTTAACATTTTTAAAATTTTGAGTTCCAAATTCTCTCCTTCCTTCCCCTCTCCCTTTCTTGAGAAGGCGAGCAGTCTGATATAGATTATACATGGGCAGTCAATGCATGGACTATTTCAAGGATTAATGACTTCATCATTGTGGATACTCAGTTTTTTGATGTAGATCCCAACCCTCCCCCCCTCCCCCCACATAACTCCCCTTCCCCCCCCACACACACACACCTTATTCATTTGTGATTATCGTGAGTTGCTTTGGACAGAAACCATCACACCTTGGCCAATCAGGTGATGGGTGACCCTGGATGACCCTCTCCCTGCTTAGCCAAGATTCTGTGCTCTTCTGGGCCCACATCTAAAGTCTTTCCAGATTTGTAGGAAGTGACAGAGGTGATATTCTGCTAATACAGCCTTCAAGAACCCTGGATAATCCCCATTAGATGTATAGAGTTGTGTTGGAACCAGTTCAAACCAGTTATCCAGTGAATTTTTACATTTTTCAGGACGAATATTTACACCTCAGAAATCAACAAAGCTACACATCAAGGGCTGATTTATTGTTTTGTGGGGGTTTTTGTTTTTGTTGTTTTTTTTTTGGGGGGGGGGGTTGCCTGCATTTAAGAAAGTAGTAATAATTCAAATTAACTTTGTGATTTGGGTTTAGGATTTTCTACTAAGTCCATTGTTAAACATTTATCAAACACATTACTGCACAGGATCAATCAGTCTATAAGTGTTAATATCATTAAGTGTTGGTATGTGTGATAGCTAGATGGCTCAGCAAATAAAGACCTAGATCTGGAATCAGGAAGAACTGAATTAAAATTAAAATCTGGCTTCAGACAGTTATTAGTTGTGTGACCCTGCATAAATCAGCCTCAGTTTTCTCATCTGTAAAATGAGCTGGGAAGAAAATGGCAAACCATTCCAATATCTCTGCCAAGAAAACCCCAAATGGAGTCATGAAGAATCAAAGATTCACAACAGCATGTGCCAGATACTGTGCTAGGTACTAGGGATATGAAAATAAAAATAGAATTAACTGTCCTTACCCTTGAGGAGTTTCCATTCTATTAGGAGACATCACCCATACATCATAAGTATATACAAGATCAATACAGCATACATTGGGAAGGAGGCATGAGAAAGCAGTACGGGGATTGGATTTTTGCCTCATCTTGGAAGTAGCCTCTGAGCTACAATTTGAAGGAATCTGGGAATTAAGATTCAAAGGTGAGGAGGGAGTGCCTTCAGCGCATGGGGGACGACTTCAGGGCCTCGGAGAGGAAGGACAAATGAGACTGTGTGGCCTGAATGCAGAATGGGAAAGGGAGTGGTGTATAATTGAGGTAGAGAAAGAAGGCCGCTGCCAGGTGGTAAAAGCCTTTAAATGCCCAACAGAGAAGTTTGTGTCTGAGCTTAGTGCTTAATAGACCAGAGTTTATTGAGCAGCAGAATAACGTTGTCTGAGATGGCTTTGCTGTGGTTGTTCAGTTTCTTCCAACTCTTGGTGATCCCGCAGCACTCCAATGCTCTCTGTGGGTTTTCTTGGCAAAGACACCAGAGTGGTTTGCCATTTTCTTCTCCAGCTTATTTTTACAAATGAGGAAACTGAGGCAAACAGGGTCAAATGATTTCCCCAAGAGCACCCAGCTAGAAGTAGCTGAGGTTGGATTTTAACTCAGGAAGATGAGTCCTTCTGACTCCAAGCTTGAGGCACCCAGCTGGGCTTTAGAAATGCCTAAGTGGGTGGATTCAAAAGGAGGGAAACTTGAGAAATGAAATCCAGTTATTAGCCATCTGTTGAAATAGCCCAGGTGAGAAAGGATGTAGTAGGGGTTAGTCTCATTAGTAGAGAGAAAGTGTGGAACAGAAAGGTGCCACTGGAGAAAGAAACAGCCAGATTCACCAGAGATTGGGATGGTGGGATGAGGGAGAATCAGGAGCTGGGAATGACTCCAGGAAGAGGTTCTGCCTGTAACAGTCATGGGGAGGCTCAGAAGAAGGGAAGGTTCGGGGTCAAAGGTGAGGAGTTCTGTTTTGGATGTGCTGGGGTTGAGACATCTCTGGGATATCCAGTTCAGCAAGTCCAGTAAGTAGTGATGTGAGGCTGGGATTCAGGGGAGGTTTCAATCTGGGAAGAGCATCTCTTCTAACACTTTTATTTTACCAATAATTAAATGAGGCCTTTAAACATTGTGACTTGGCCAGGGTCATCTAAGTGGGAAGGAGTCAGAATTAAAATTCAGGACGTCATTCAGTTACATCAAACTGCCATTATCTAATGATGAGCTAAAATAGAATTGAAGAGGATACTAATTTCAAGGAATATCAAAGAACACTCCCCCTCCCCCACACACACATGATCTATGGTTCATAAAGATCTTTCCTCATAGGAAGAGAGGATGGTATAGTGGGAAAATCACTGGATTTTAAGTCATGAGGGGGAGGGATGGAGGGAAGAAGAAATGAAGGAGGGAAAGAAGGAAGGAAGGAAGGAAAGAAAGATGAAAACATTCATTAAGTGCACTATAATAAATGTTATACAAATATTTTATCCTCACAACCATCTTGGGAGGTAAATGACCATAAAAATCACAGAGCAAAGAAAGAACCTTAGAACACAGAATATCATTAATAGAAGGTTCCTCCATGGGAAGGGATTTAAAAAGGTAAGGAAGCTTGGTCATCCAGCTCCTGTGTGAATATCCCTGTGACAGAGAACTCCTCACTTCCTGAGACTCTAAATCCCTAGCAGGGGCAGTGCATTTTGAATCAGTGATTTGAGTTGATCTCTCTATCTATCTATCATCTATCTCTCTCTATCTCTCTATCTACATCGGTGATCAGACCAAGAACTTGGCATAATAATAGCAGTATGACTTCCCAAGGATTATTGGCAGCAAGCTTAGAGGCCTTCACAGGTCATTACAAGGCTTCCTGGCAGGACCAGCCTTTGGCAGGATTGTAAAATAGGCAATTGGTCTTGAGCAAAGCTTCTGCCCCCTTCCCCTCTTCGTTTTTATGGTGTGCCTTGGGCATTGCTTTCCTGCTATTCTTCTCCCTTGGCACTGAAGAATGCAATGAACTCATTGACCACAATTTCATTTATGTTCTGGACCTGTAGGCAGTCTGGTGAAACCTATGGGCCCTTTCTTCGAATAATATTTTTAAATGAATAAAATAAAATACATAGGGTTACCAAGGAAGCCTATTAGAATGAAATTAAGTCATTAAAATGTTAAACATCAAATTAAAATCAAATTCGGGAGCCCTAGATTAAGAATCCCTGTTGAAAGTGTTCTAGGCTCTCCTCTGAGAGACATTTACACTGCAAAGGTGGAACCTGGAAAGTCCAGCCAGCACCAAAGGCAAGGAGGTACATCTCTGGCTAATAATTAGCACTGCCATTTATCTTGAATTAGATGATCTCAATTCTTTCCTACCTCGGACTTTCTCTTCTAAGATTCTCTTCCACTTCTGATGGCCTGTGCTCTGATGGTCCTAGCTCTGACATCCTCTGTTCTGAACACTGACCTCCTATGTTCTAAATTCTTTCCCAGCTCTGATATTACATATGCTAAGATCCCTCCCCTCTCTAACAGCCCATGTTCTAATGTCCCTTCCAGATCTGGCTAAATCCCTTCCAGTTCTGACATTTCATGTTCAAACGTCTCTCCCAGATCTGGTACCACGCTCCAAGTTCCTCTCCAGCGCTGACATCCCATGTTCTAATGTCTCCTAGATCTGACAGTTTATGTTCCGAGCTCCCTTCCTGCACTGACGTTCTCTTTCTAGAAAGTCTTAGTGGATGGGAAGGAAGCTATTCCTTAAGTTAGTAATGAAAAATAGACTGGTCAAGATAGTTGGGATCCAACATTAGTAACAGAGAGAGGAAGACATCATCAGAGCCCTAGCTCTCAGATATCCACTAGCCTTGTGAATAGACTTGTTTGAGTTCCCCAGACTCCCACCTTCTTTACAATGGGGAGCAGAGAGTTGACTGTTTATGCAGAACTATTTCAAAAATCAGCCAGTTTCAACTCATTTTACTTCAGGCTCTGAGGGTTTGCAAAATATTTATCTACCTTATAGTGACTTATGAAGAAGGTAGCGAACACATTGTTATTCTCGTTTTACAGATATAGAAACTTAGGGTCAGAGACAGTGACTCAGTTCACTAAAGGAGATACCCAGATTAAATAAGGTACAGTCTCTGACCTGGCAGAGCTTACAGCCTAGTGATATTTGAGGAATTCTAAAAGAACCAGAAAGGACATTAGAGCAGGGTTTCTTCAATCTGTTCCACTTGTGACCCCTTTTTGCTCAAGAAATTTTTATATCCCTCCAGCTATCCAGGTATAGAAAATACACACAAAAATCAAACATTTATTGATATTAAACCAAAAATTCATGACCTCCATGTTCAGTTTCACATAACTCACAGTTTAAGAAGTTTTGCCTTAGAACACAGAATATCTGAGCAGAAGAAAATCTTAGAATATATGCTTCCGTATGAAGCCTTTCACTATATTGGTCCTTCCTTCCTTCCTTCCTTCCTTCCTTCCTTCCTTCCTTCCTTCCTTCCTTCCTTCCTTCCTACCTTCCTTCCTTCCTTCCTTCCTTCAGGTGCCTAGTCCCTTGCATCCCACTCTGTCATGTAAATCATGACTTTTTATTGATTTGTATTTATTCTCTTTATATTTATTCTGTTATATAGTTACTTGTCTTCCCCCTGCCAGATGTAAGGTTTTGTACGGGACTGTTTCATTCTCTCTATGTGCACACAGACACAGAAAGAGAAGATATGTACATATATATAATATATATATATATATATATATATATATATATATATAAATATACATATAGTGTGTGATACAATATAATATATACATATTTAGAATAAAATAAAATGTATATACACAAAGAAACAATCCATCCATCCATATACATGTATATATGTTTATGTATATGTGTTTACATGTGTTTATATACATATTTATGTGTGTGTGTGTGTGTGTGTGTGTGTGTGTGTGTATTCCCAGGATTAGCACAGTACCTGGCACATAATACATAATACAAATGCTTTTGATTGATTTTTGGATGTCGGAGCTAGATGGGACCTTACAACATAGAATGTTTGAGCAAGAAAGAATCTTAGAACATAGAATAATATTAATAGAAGGTTCCTCCATTGGAAGGATCATCCATCTAATGCAATCAATTGATCAATAAGCTTTAATGCCTACTATGTGCCAGACACTGGGGATCCAAAGGCAATAGTGTTAGTATCTACCCTCAAATTTACAGTCTATCTAGGGAGACAACATGCATTTATAGATTTACATGCCAGATAGATAGATAACTAGTAAGTAGTAGATATTTCACGTATAGGACATCCCAAAAGTCATAGTACAACTTTAAGTTATTGCAGCTATTTTGAGCTATTAAAGCTTACAGCTGCACTGAGACTTCTGGGACAGTCTATATCTGTAATCTAGACAAGATGTTCTTGGTGGGAAGAGCTCTACCAGCTGTGGGGTTCAGAAAAGGCCTTCCTTCTTCTTTTATCTTTTGCCTTTAAAAACATTCCGAGCAGGGGACCATAGTCTTCCCTAGATTGCTGCCAAAGGGGTCCAGAGACTCGAGGTTTTTAAAGGTCAGTTTCAGTTACAATATTCTACAGCCTTTATTCTAAGCTTTCTTCTGGTTCTGACATTCTGGGCTCTACAAATGGTTTTTAAAGCTAAGGTAAAATGCATCAAGTTACAAAGGAAGCGATTGTTATTATGATTTTTGCAGTTCATCTGTCCCAGATTAAGAACTCCTGAATTAGTCCAGTGTCTCAAATTACAAGTGGATAAATTGAAGCCCAGCATGATTTAGTCACTGAGGTAAGAAAGTGAGGTTCATGGAAAAGCAGAGCCATCACTGTAGTATTAGCAGAAAAAAAAACATGAAATGTGGTGTAAGGAGTTTGCGGAAAGGGAACTTCTACAGGGCTCTGATTTGCTCCTGAAACAGGATTTAACCCCAACAGGAAATAATCTTTATTGTTGTCGTTCAGTCCTCTATATCCCTCTGTGACCCCATCTGAGGTTTTCTTGGTAAAGATATTGGAGGGGTTTGCCATTTCCTTCTCCTGATCATTTTATAGATGAGGAAACCGAAGCACCTTTTCCGTACTTGTTCTCATTCTGAATGTGAAAGCTGTACTGGGACACCTGAAAAATGACTAGAGTCACCCCCGATGACCCCTGAGGTCCCCTCTGAGGTCTGGGCTGTAGGTGTCCCAGTACAGCTTTCACATTCAGAATGAGAAGCAAGTGCAGAAATCTGCTTGGCTTTCAGAACCTTCTTGAGCTCTTCTGAGGTCCTGCCTTATCCAGGAAGCCCTCCTGTCTGTTCCTTCTTACTGCCCCCAATAACCTCTCTTACCTTTCCTGCTGAAATTGCTCTTTGCCCCCTCCAGTTTCTCAAAATGAGTTCATACAACTGCAGGTCTAGAAAAGGCATTTGGAAACAGTTCTATGCTAGGGCCAGCTAGAAAGGCAAGCCCCTTGTTAAATTTTTATTATTAGCATTTAAACCTCTGAAATCATCAAATCCTACAGATTAGGATTTTATTTGTTGTTTTGTTGACTGGATTGTCTAGTGATAGAGAAAAATGTCAATAATATACATTCAACTTAAAGGACTTGTGTACAGTTTTGTTTTATTTTTTGGAAAATCTTTTTCTTACTTTTTTCCTTTCCTTTTCTTCCTTTCTTTCTTCCTTCTTTCCTCCTTCCCTTCTACTTCCCTCCTTCCCTCCTTTCTTTCTTTCTTTCCTCCTTCCCTCCTTCCTTCTTTCTTTTTCTTTCTTTCTCTTTCCTTCCTTCCTTCCTTCCTTCCTTCCTTCCTTCCTTCCTTCCTTCCTTCCTTCCTTCCTTCCTTCCTTCCTTCCTTCTTTCCTTCCTTCCTTCCTTCCTTCCTTCCTGTCTGTCTTTCCTTATGTCTTTCTTTTTCTTTTCCCAAGTCCCCTATTTTACAGAGAAGAAAACTGAAGAACAGACAAATTCTGACTTAGCTAAGGTGTTACAGCTGGTTTATGGATTCTAGCATACCCACTTTCCCATCACTGTTATCTCTTTCTTAATATCTCTCGCTCTTGTATTTATAGTTCAGTACACAGTGTTTAATAAAAGTTTGTTATTGGTCTTACAGAAGCAGCATGTTATATATAGTCCACACAATAGTGCCGAATATTTAGTAGGCACTTAATAAATGTTTAGTGATTGGTTGCTTAATAGTAGGCAGAGCTTGAGTCAGGGAAGATTGTTTGCCAGGACTCCACTTTTCCTGACTCTTAGGGCTGCCCCTCTCTCTTCCCAGCATCAAAATGTCTCTTTCGAAGCAAAAACAGGCAACTTTTATATGCTGTCAGTTTATTGTTGGGTTCAAAACCTGATTTTGTCATTTCCTCACTGTGTGATCTTGGCTAAGTCACATACACTTTTCTGCCTCAATTATGAAATAGAGATAATGATGTCTGTAGTATCTACCTCACAGAATTGTGAGAGTCAAATGAAATAATAAACTTTGGAAACAGGTAAGGGCTTTAAACTTCTTTTAGCCATTATTTTATAGCCCTTCTTCCTATGTCATTCTCTTACTGTCTTTTAGTTTTCTTGGAACCCTGTCCACTTGCCCTGTGGGAGTTTTACAAGTGAGACAGAATAGGTACCTTCTTCTGGTGGTACCAGGTGCCATAGGAAACAAGCTGGTTTGTTTAACACTCTTTCTGTCTCTCTCTGTCTCTGTCTCTCTCTGTGTGTATCTCTCTCTCTGTCTTTCTCTCTCTCTGTCTCTGTCTCTCTCTCTCTCTCTCTTTCTCTCTCTGTCTCTTTCTCTCTCTGTCTCTGTCTCTCTCTCCCTTTCTTCTCTCTCTCTCTCTGTCCCACTCTGTCTCTCCCTCTCTCTCTCTTGTTTCTCTGTTTTTTTTGTCTCTATCACTGTCTCTGTCTCTATATCTCTTATGCACATACAAACACATGTACACACAGACACACATAGATACACATACTCTGTGTGTATCTCTGTTTCTTTGTCTCTGTCTCTACATCTCTTATATACATACACACACATACAGACACACACACACAGACTCTCTCTCTCTCTCTCTCTCTCTCTCTCTCTCTCTCTCTCTCTCTCTCTCTTTCTCTTTCTCTTACTCTCTCACCCCTTCAAAGTGCTACTTTTTTGAAGAAGCACCTTTCTTCCCGCAGATGTAAATCTACATTGAAAGATACAAATGAGAATGTTTGCCAAAAAAAAATCCCAATAAAGGTGACTTCCTGAGCAAAATATCTGGCTAATGACCTTGGAAGGAGGGTGTGGCATGTATAGGGTTGGGGCTAAACAGCTGACAGTGGGGAGGGGCAGCTGGGACTTGGACCTCCATCCTGGGCACCTGTTAGAGGTGCCAGAGGCTCCTTTCCCCTCCCTCCCCACATTATAGAGCCCCATATTGCTCTCCACTGGTGTTTGGGTCGCTGGAGCAGCAACTGGTGCCCCCAATTGGAAATGGCAAGTTGATCTTAAGACTAATAAGAAAGGGGTTGGGGTTGGGGTGGGGTACGTGGGAACGGAGAAAGCTTACCCTGTCAATCCTGGAATCCAAATGAGAGACAGCCTTTCTTCTTAGATACAAGGGAAGTGGCCCCCCGGCCATATTTAGACAGGCTAAGGATAGCAAGGGCACATGGTTTAGTGGGGAGAACTCAGTTTTTCTATCTAGAAGACTTGGTTTTGAGTTGTAGCATCAAAAACTTTTTTAATTAAAAATTTTCAATGAATTTGCATTTATTTCCTCTCTCTCTCCCTCCTTCCCCCCACCCCCCAGCTCCAGCACCATAAATTCAGGATTAGGGAATATACGGTATAATTCCCCTCATTTTGTAGTTGAAGATAGTGAGAAACCAGAAGCTAGAGCACAGAAACACCAGCTTGAAGGAGCTGATGATGTTTAAACTAAAGAAGAGGAGATTTAGAAACCTAAATTACTCTCTTCAGAGTTTATCTTCAGGAAAAAAAAAGTAGCCTTTATTTCCCCTTGTGCAGATCTAAGAGCCTCCCCTTGACTTCATTGGGCACATCTAAGAGCCTCTAAAACCCTCCTCATTATAAAAAATCCAGCCTCCTATGACCTAAAGAGACAGGCTAATTGTAAGAGGGGAGGGGGGTTGTAGACTGACCTCAAGGGGATGTCATCCACCAATCTAAGGGTAAAAAGATTGTATCCCATGCTTGCTGTCATAGCCTATCTTGGGATTTATCTCCTTTGTAGCCACGCTTTCCCCTGTCCCCTTTCACTCCCCCATTCTGTCCCTCTCTTCTGCTGTGTAAGCTTCCAACCTCTCCTCTTCCCAGCAGAATGTTATCCCTGTGGGACTCTCAGGCCCCCACAGCAAGAGCTGGGGGAAATCTGCCCCCCCTCCTCCTCACCTCATGGCAAGATCAGGCACCCCTTGGGTGAGTTCAGTGCTGGAGGCAGAGGGAGAATCCTGATGAGACACAGGGGAAAGAAAGACAAAGGAAGGTGGGAGAGGTCTTGGCAGATGTTGGGCATTGTCCAGTGGAAAGGTCAAATGTCCCGCTTTTGGAAGTTGGATACTCTTTGGTCCCAAGTGGGCAACTTATATGGAGACAAATAACACCTTTATGTGAGAGGGGGGAAAAACTTAACTAAATTAAAATTGAGTTTGCCATTTGGTTCATTGGGATTTTCCATTGTATTTTGTAAAATAGTTTATAAATAGGAAAGAGTATATACAAGGAATGACTATAGTGATGTGAAGAACAAGGACAGTTGAAGCTGAATGCTCTGCAGTGACCAGTTTTCATGATGGAGGAGAGAAAATCCATTTCTCTTCCTCTTTCCTTGTAGAGGTAGGGGATCACAGACTATTGCATATATTGTCAAGCATTGTTGCTGGAGCTCTTAGTTTTGATTAGGTGTTTCTCTTTGCTTCAAGGGAAAACTCAAGGGCACCAAGTTCATGGGGGGAATATTTAGAAGAGATTAACAAAAAATATTAATAAAATTTTAATTAAAAATGAATAAAGTAAGAGTCATTAGAACCAATCCGGCTGACCTAGAACACATGGGAACACAGAAAATGTCAGAGATGAGAGGGACCTTAGAACACAGAATATCAGAAGTGGAAAGATCATTAGAACATGGAATGTCATGGCTGGAGGGACTTTAGAACATAGAATGCCAGAACTGGAGGGGACCTTAGAACATAGAATGTCAGAGTTGGGGAAGAACATTAGAGCATAGGATATCAGAGCTGGGAAGAACATTAGAACACAGAATGCCAGAGCTTGGAAAGCCCTTAGAATTCAGAATTGTCAGAATTGGGAAATATGTTAAAGATCGTTTTATCCCACTTCCTCCCTTTCTAAAGGGGAAGCTGGGACTGCCTGGGTGCTTTGCCCACATTATCTTAGCATGTCAGGAGCAGAGCTTAGATTGGAATCCAAGTCCCTCGGCTCCCCAGCCCAATAGGCTACCCATCCCACCCGGCTCACCTTTACGCTCAGCCAGGTCCCGGGTCTCCTGTGGTCTTCCCCCACAACCCTGGCCAGATTTCCTCCCGGTGGGACAATCAGCCAGCTCCTAAAGGGCTGCCCGGCTCCCAGGTGCGGTGTGCGGTGCCAGTCGCCGGGCGGATTAACTTTTGACTCGGGAGCCTGAGCAGGGCTGGTTTGGACGTCACTGAGGGAATATATATGGATCCACCCCCACAATGTCATTTTTCCCCAAGCGGCTCCTCTATCTCTGCACTTTAACAAAAGGAGAGGGATGGGGGGTGGGGGGTGGGTAGGGGGAAGGAAGCCGAGGGCTCCAGAACAGGCAGATGGACCTACTGTCGTGGATCAGGGAGCACCCGCTCCTGCCTGAAGAGGGGCAGCTCCCGTCCCTGGCGTGGATGAAGCACCTGGGGGAGCCCCAGGTGGGATCCTCCTGGATTGGCTCAGCCTTGCCTCATTCCCAGGTACAGAATCCCGAGTGCCCCGGTGTGCCAGGGGCAGCAGATTGGGTGAGAAAGGAGGGCTCGAGAAAGAGGAATTCCAGCTCCCGCCAGCTTGGGGTAGATATTTCCAGACTTAACCCTAGGGAGAGAAAGGAGAAGGCAGAGCTGCTCCGGCCCCCAAGTCTGGGCTGATTTTTGGCAAGGCTGGCTGAGTTCCCTTCTCCTCCCCAGAACCAGCTGCATGGCAGACTGAGCCCAATGCAGAGGGCATCATCTCTAGAAAACAATAGATGGAAGAGTTAGGGGAAGGGAAGAAATCGGGGAAGTGTGGGGAACTTGAGGAGAGATTAAGGGGATGGAGATAAGGGTGTGGAAAAGAAGAGAATGAGGGAAGAAGGGAAAAAGCACACATGGAAGAAAAAAACAGAGGATGTGGTATGGAAAGAATATACTATCTTTGGAGTCAGAAGATCTGGATTTAAATCCTGCCTCTGCCACTTATTTGTGCCTCAGTTTCCTTAATTGTAAAAAGAGGGATTTGTACTAACTGACCTTTAAGATGTCTTCCAACTCCAAATTTAGAAGCCTATTATCTCTGGGCCTCAGTTTCCTTATTTTCAAAATGAGTGTACCAGACTAGAAAATATATGAAATCCATTTTATCCCCAATCCTGTAACAAGAAAAATTCTTGGAAGGAGAAAAAAGTGAGAAATTGATGGTTTACTATAAATTGATGGTTGGATAGAAAGAAAGTAGATGGATAGACGGATGGATCGATGGATAGTTAGATGGAGAGACAAAGAGCTATATAGGTAGATAGAGAGACAGACAGATAAATGAATAAATAGAGCTACAGCAGCCATATACAGTCTATAAATCAGAGTTAGTCCATCTGGGGCTACTGACAAGCCAATAATTCACTTTTCTTCCTATGCCTCAGTTCCTCATTTGGGAAAGTCTTAAGATTGTAGATTTGGAACAGGAAGGGACCTTAAAAGTCATGGAGTCCAATCTCTTCATTTTCTAGTTGAGAAAACTAAGGCAGAGAGAGTTCCAGTGACTTGCCTAGAGTCACAGAGTGTCAGAGTCAGGAATTGACTTCAGGTCCATCACAAGAGTTCCCATGGGGTCACCTTGACAGGAAAGATTGCTTCAGTTTCTGTCAGAGTAAACATCTAATAATTGTTTGTTGAATTTAATTTAATCGAATTGGTGAATATAGAATATGGCATACCTGATGGAGAGGGTGTTGTGAGGATGTGAGAAGGGATGGAAGAGTGTTGTGAAAAATTTAAAGTCTGATGGTATGTAATCAGAATGTTAGGGCTTGGCAGGACTTTAGAACATAGAATGCCAGAGTGGAGAATAACCTTAGAACCTAGAATGTTAAAACTGGGAGGGCTCTTATAGAACAGAATAGTAGAATTGGTGAAGGACCTTGGAATATGGAATGTTAAAGCTGAGAGGAATATTAGAATATGGAATGTTAGAGCTAGGAGGGACCTTAGAACATGGAATGTCAGAGCTGGGAGGGACCTTAGAACATGGAATGTCAGAACTGGGAGGGACCTTAGAACATGGAATGTCAGAGCTGGGAGAGACCTTAGAACACGGAATGTCAGAGCTGGGAGGGACCTTAGAACACGGAATGTCAGAGCTGGGAGGGACCTTAGAACATGGAATGTCAGAGCTGGGAGGGACCTTAGAACATAGAATGTCAGAGCTGGGAAGGGCCTTAGAACATGGAATGTCAGAGCTGGGAAGGGCCTTAGAATAGAATGTCAGAGCTGGAAAGGGCCATAGAACATAGAATGTCAGAATTGAGAGGATCCTTGGGATAGGGAATGTTATAACTGGAAAGGCTAATAGAACATAGAATATCAAACCTAGGGAAAACCATAGAACATAGAATGTCAGAGGACCTTAGAACATGGAATGTCAGTGTTCAGAGGGATCTTAGAATATCAGAGCTGTGAGGGACTTTAGAATATAGAATGTCAGAGCTAAGAGAGACTTAGAACCGAGAACGTCAGAACTGGGAGGATCCTTAGGATAGGGAATGTCAGAACTGGAAAGGTCATTAGAACATAGAACATCAAACCTAGGAAAGACTATAGAATATAGAATGTCAGAGCTGCAAAAGGACCTTAGAATGTGGAATGTCAGAGCTTGGAGGGATCTTAGAACAGAGAATGTCAGAGCTGGGAGGGACCGTAGAACCTTGAGTATTGCATGTTAGGGCAACCTTGAACATCATTATCATTCCCCACAGAGGCCATGCTGCCCTCTGCCACCCTCCCTCCCCTCCATTTCACAGATGAGGCAATATTGGGGCTGTTATTATTTATCAGTTACTGTTTCTCACTGCCCATGGCTAAAGCTCCATATTCTGATTGTGTCAGCAAATGGAGCTGTTTGCTCCTTCCCCTATTGAGAGCTGGGCTCTTTCTGATGAAGCCAGACGGCTTCTCGCCTGCTGCCCAATGAGTCATTCGGTGAGCTAATATTCCTCGGCAGTTGGGCCTCCCAGGGTGTGAGCGACACACAGCATTCCCTATTCTGTCCAGGTCACTGGATTGGCATCTGGGAGCGCCAGGAGCTGCCGCAACAGGGTCTTCCCTCCAGGCTTTGGCGCTACGAGGGTCCCCGGGGCCCATGGGTCGGTGAGTCAGACTTTGCTAGTGAGCGCCTTGGGGGGGGTTGGCTGTGTCTGAGGACCACAGGGGTGTTGCTTGAGCTGTCAGTGGTGGATGAGGCAGGGTCTGGAAGAATAAGAAGGAGGGGACAGAGAAAGACAATTCCTAAATGCACCTTCTGCTTCTAGAATCAGTCGCGATAAGATTTAGGGCTCGGAAGGACCTTAGCGATCAGTTAGCCTACTTAAGTGAGGAAATTGAGGCTCAAACTGGCAAAGAAACATGCCCAAAGTGACACCGTCCATCAGGAGCAGAGCCATTATTCAAACCCAATTCTCCCGACTGTGGACTCTGTTGTATTTTGATTCCACTGTCCTGGTAGGGAGCCCTTTTGTGGGCCTGGAGAGTAGCATTGAAGACTTTCTGATGGGTTCCCCATATTCCCTAACCGGGCTTAATCTTCCTACAGACTTTGGGTGGGGCTGTGGACTCAGGAGTCCAAGGGCAGATATAAAAACAGAAATACTTGTAGCTGATAGCTCTAAGGAAGCATCTTTGGAATCAGGGGCCTGGGTTCAAATCTCATCCCTAACCTGGGCAACTTTTGGGCAAATCATTTGATCTCTCTGAAACTCAATTCCCTCCTCCTTAAAAGCCCAGATCTCTAAGCTTCTTTCCAGGGCTTCTTTGGAAGACCTTGGGAAAGGGGGAAAGTATGTGTGGAGGGAAGGGTCAAGGTCAATCCCAGAGTTCTCTAGGCTTGGTGGGTATGTACTATTCCCTTCTTTCTGAAAGACGATGAATTTTTCTGCCTCACAGACAGCCAAGGTTCTCCTCTATCCAGATTTAGAGTCATCAAACCTAAGCAAGAATGGTCCTGGCACTTGCTGGTTCTGTGACTTCAAGGAAGTCACCTTCACCTCCCTGGGCCTCAGTTTGCTCCACTATGAAATAAGAGAGCGGGACTTGACAAGATCCCTTCCAGCTCTGTCTCTATGTCCCTGTGATCCATATGACTGGGGCCAAGAGAGGCTGGTGTTCGTCCCTAGATCTCTACCTCTCCCTTTTCCCTCAGCTTGGGAAACGGACAAAAGAAGCTGGTTTACCTTCCCTTTTTTATTTCCCAAACCACACCTTCCTATTCCCCTTCTCACCTCTCCTGCCAGGACTGGATGGTACTTAGCAGACCAGGGATGGCTAGATCTCCTAGAAACGGTGATTGTCCCGGAGCTCCGGTTCCTTGGGAGACTGTCGGGAAGCTGAGTCCGAGACTGACTTCTCTAGACACAAATTCTTCTGTTGTAAAATGAGGGGAGAATGCACCGGACAATTTCTAAGGTCCCTTTCGGAAAGAAATCCTCTGGTGACTAGGCTGGGCTTAAGGGGAGCATGAGAAAAATCCAGTAAAACTTTTATGAATCAGACCAAAGATGACCTCTAAGTAGTGACATTAAAAAAAATTGATACCTTTCTACCATCATCCTTATTTCTAAATATATTCCTTCCCCTGCCCTATGTAGCAGTCTATCCCCTGTAACAGAAAGAGAGAGAGAGAGAGAGAGAGAGAGAGAGAGAGAGAGAGAGAGAGAGAGAGAGAGAGAGAGAAGGAAGGAGGGAGAGGGAGAGGGAGAGAGGGAGAGGGGGAGAGAGAGAGAGAGAGAGAGAGAGAGAGAATAAGAGGGAGAAAGAAAAAAAGAAAGAAAAAAGAAAGAAAAGAAAAAGAGGCAGCTAGTTGGTATAGTGGATAGAACACCAGCCCTGAAGTTTGGAGGACCTAAGTTCAAATCTGGCTCAGATACTTAACACTTCCAGTGGTGAAGCCACTTCCAAGCTTAACCCCAATTGCCTCAGCAAAAAAAAAAAAAAAAAAAAAAAAAGAAAGAAAAGAAAGAGAAAGAAAAAGGGAGGAAGGAAGGAAAAAAAGAAGAGAAAGAGGAAGGGTAGGAGGAAGAACAAAAGAAAAAGAAAAGTCACTTCAGCAAAACTAACCAATACATCAATGTCGGCATATGTACTCTTCCATACCCATAGTCCTGTGCTTCCAAAAAGAAAAAAAGAAAATGCATTTTTATCTTTTCAAGGGGTATACCCTTGCTTTTTATTGTTCAGTCATTTTATCAGTCATGTCTGAGTCTTTGTGACCCCTTTTGGGGTTTTCTTGGCATAGATAATGGGGTGGTTTGCCATTTCTTTCTGCAGCTCATTTTACAGATGAGAAAATTGAAGCAAACAGGGTGAGGTGACTTGCCCAGGGTCATGCAGCTAGGAAGTGTTTGAGGTTAGATTTGAACTTGGAAGATGAGTTTTCTTGATTCCAGGCCTGGCACTCTACCAAACACCAGTGATTCTCACATACCATCTAAGAACTCCACTTCTATTAAATGAGAGGATGATGCGAGTTTACCTTCAAGGTCCTTCTCAGGCTAGAATGCTCTTGAAGTCAAAGCTTTTAGGTCTTTGAATGCTGTTAGGAAATTGTAGCATCATCTACTTCAATGGCTACATTTAACAGAAAAGGAAACTGAGGGAGTAAGGATTAATTAGAAGGATTAATTTAGCTTGACCAAGGTCACAAAATGCTCTGTGGAGGGGCTGAGACCATATCCCACATCTCCTTATTTCCAGTATCATATACTTTAGATTGTGTAATTTTAGTTTTTTGAATCTAAGAAATAGCCATATAGGAAATCAGAAGAAAGGATTAAGACTTGGCTTTACTACATTTTAGCTGTGTCTCCATGGACAAATCACTTTTCCTTGCTGGTCGTCAGTATTTTCAGCAGTAAAATGTGAGAATTAGATTAGATGATAGGTGGCCATACAGATATATAGACAGGTAGATGGATGAATAGATAGGTAAATGATAATGAAGATATATAAGGAGTGGTAATGACTAGATCAATAAATAGATGAATAGATACATACATATATACATACACACATGGATGGATGGAGAGAGAGAGAGAGAGAGAGAGAGAGAGAGAGAGAGAGAGAGAGAGAGAAGAGGAAAGGAGAGGAGAGGAAAGAAGAGGAGAGGAGAGAGAGAGAGAGAGAAAGAAAGAGATACAGTGAGAGAAAGAAAGAGACAGACAGACAGACAGACAGAGAAGGAGGAGGGAGAGAGAGAGAGGGAGGGAAGGAGAGAGGGAGAGGGAGGAAGGGAAGAAAGGAGAGAGAGAGAGAAAAAGAGAGAGAGAGAGAGAGAAGAGAGAGAGAGAGAGAAAAAAAGAGAGAGAGGAGGGAAGAGAGAGAGAGAAAAAAAGAGAGAGAGAGAGAGAGAGAGAAGGAGAGGGAGAGAGAGAAAAGAGAGAGAGAGAGAGGGTGGGTGGGGGGATTAGGTGAATCATTTTATTAAGTTTTTACTATGTGTCAGGCTAAGTTCCTGGGATACAAATAAAAACTTAGGCAAATATAAGACAATCGAAACTGTCAAGAAGGTTACATTCTATCTAGCTATCCAGCACTTAAGGAACTGGAAAATAAGTAGGAGATGTCCCCAGTAGGGTCAAAGTAATTTTTAAGGAGATGGAGAAATCTGATCATTGATTCAAATAAAGATGAAGACAGCATGGCTGAGACCCATCAGGAAATGGTGGTTAAGGGCAGAGACTTAGCTATCATACCCTCCGTGATCCTTCTCAGACTTAGCATTTTATGATTTTTATATCTGATATCTGAAATGAAAGACAGGGTTCTTAGTGGGTAGAAAGATAGCTTTGGAACCAGGAAGGCATGAGTTCAAGTGCTGCCTGTGACACAGATTTGCTATGATTCTCCCAGGGAAATTATTTAATACCATAAATTGCAGTGCAGGGACCCAGAGACATCGGCAAGAGTCACTGGGAATTCTCTAGACGGGTGAAATGTCAGATCTGTGCCCATCAGAAATCCAAAGCAAGATGAGGGTTACCTTGCTTGGTCATTTTTGTGAGCAAAAGTATGATTGTGGGATGGCTGGATGAGAATAAGTGTGAATGTGAGAGTTCGGGACACATCCATGATTGTGGCCAGGCAGACAATTTGTGCTATCCTGGGAAGCTGCTTTCTGAACCAATAGAACCCTCCTTTATAAGGATATAGCCTCTGGACCTGATTGCCAGGGTACCAGGAGCTACCTGAAGGATCAAACTAGAGCCTTGCCAATGGCGGGATGGTTTCGGTTTCTACCCATGTGGAGTCCTCCCCAGTGCTGCTCCCCGCCAGGACCCTACAGGGATCTTAACTCTTAGATGGCCCCTTGGTTGGTAGAATGGTGGGCAGGGAAGTTCAGGGATTAGCTGCCTTCCCTGCTGAAGGGGCTATCTCAGAGAGGCCTGAAAATAGCAGTTTGACAAACCATCATCTCATCTAGATAGGAAGCTTTAGAATTATAGAGCATTGTAAGGAAAGTATTGGATTGTAAGAAAGTGGTACTTATTTGCTGTGTAATTCTGAACAAGTCACTGAGCTTCTTGGAAACTTTTTCCATCTGTAAAATGGGCACAATAATACATATACTAGCTACATTACAGGAATGTTACACGAGAACTGTTTTGCAGAGAGGCAGCATACTGGCATAGCTGGATGTGGAGTTGGGAGGATCCGAGTTCAAATTCTACCTCAGACACTTGCTAGCTTTGTAGCTCTCAACAAATAACAAACTCTCTGATCTTTATAGATTTATCTATTGACAGGTGGAATAAACCTTAGAGATCATGTCATTTATCTCTTCAGCTCCCTTGTTTGTAATATGGTTAGAAAGAGAGAAAGTTCTTTGCTATCAATCCATCAATAAGCAATTATTAGCTATTACAATTACACTCTACTCTTGGAATAAGTCATGACAAAAGGGCTGAAAGTCAGCTACTGATTTCATTCATTTAAACAATCATTCATTAAGAGGGAAGGGAACAAGCATTTATTAAGCACTTACTGTGCACCAAGCACTGTGCTAAGTGCTTTACAAGCATTTTCTCATTTGATCCTCTCATCTAAACTCATTTATCCAACTTGTTTCATTAGGCAAATATTATGTGCCAACTATATATAGGACAGATTTGAACTCAGTTCTTCCTTGTTAAGCAAATATTAAATACCTACTGTTTATGGGCTACCAAACTCATTTCATTTAGCAAATATTAACTACACTGTGTATAGATTACTAGTGCTGAGAAATACTGAAAGCCAAGATAAAAGAAGATCCTATTGATTTTAGTCTAGTAGAGGAACAAGACAAATATAAATTGTGAGGTTCCTTCTAGCTCAGATATATAACTTCCTATAGGGAGTGAAACAAGGTCACTTATCTGGGAAAAGAAAAAAAAAAAAACCCAACTCTGCTTTGCTTCTTAAATGGGACCTGGTGAAGAATGGTGAGGTGGTTATTTAAGCTTTCTAGCTCAGTAAAATTCATCACTCTGGACACCTTGCCGGTGTATCATCTCCATATGACATTGCCAGAACTCTTCAAACAGGAAATGGCTCCTTAGGGAGGCAGTGAATTGACTGTCTCTCGAAGGCTCCCTCCAGACTCATTGAAGATTTGATCTTGGAGGTTTCTGTTCAGATACAGGTTTAAAGCAGATGACCTCTGAGTTCCCTTCTCATGCCAGATCCTATGTATCTGTAGAATGCTTTATTTTTCCCCCCAAAACCCTGTTACTTCTGTTAACCAACAGGATGATGCTGATCCTTGTTAGTAATAAAGGAGTCTTGAACTTATCTCCTAACCTTGGCTTCTCGGAACTTCCTCCTCCCTTCAAAGCAGCACCAGTGCCGTCTTCTTGACATGACTTTGTATTCTTATTGTAGCTCTTTCTCTTGTACTCATTGGTGCTATTTCTTGATATTTACTTATCTGTGTACATGCTATGCCCTCTTCTCCCCACTCCACTCCAGCAGACTGCTAGCTCTGTAGGCAGGAACTATTTTTTGTCATATTCCCACTTAAGTAAAGTAGGTGCTTAATAAATGTTTGTTGAATTGAATTAAATTCCTTTCCTTATACTACAGCGACAGAAAAATCCCTGGTTTTAAGATTGTTATTGAAAGTGATTTATGAGTGAACTTTTTTTGTTTTTGGAAAATGATTTATAGCTAGAGTTCTGGACGCCTTTTTTTTTTCTTTTTTTCTTTTTTTTAATTAAAAAAAATGGTCTTCATTGATACATTTTTGGCATTTTTTGTACATTTCCCAATATACTACTCACTTCCCCACCTAGCTCCCAGGCAACCATCCTTTCTAACAAAAAATAAAAAAAGAGGAGGAAAAAACCATTGAGTAAAGCTGACCAACATTCACATTGCTCACTCCCCTCATCATATACAGAATCCCATACCAGTAGCCCCCTACCTCTGCAAAGAAAGGAAGATGGTACCTTTTTTTTCTCTATTCTGAGGCCAGACTTGTCATTAAAGTTTCACAAAATCCAAGTTTTTCATTTTAAAAAAAGTACACTGGGATAGCAAGCCAATGGATTCTATTTCCCATAGGGAAATAAATATATTCCTCCCTCAACCCTTCCTCTCTTCAATGAATCAGGTTTGTTATTGGGGTCACATGAGATAATTATTGTAAAGCACTTAGCACAGCAATATAATAAGCAATATAGAAAAATTAACTGTTTTTATTTTTACATATTAAGTGCTTAATGGATGTTTGTCAAATTGACAAGTCTTGAATTGCAAGTCTTCACATTTTCCTTAACTGGGTCTTAGTTTCCTCATCTGTAAATCGAGAGGGTTGGACTAACTGACCTCCACGCTCTATTCTAACTTTAGAGCCATGACCCAATGGAAAGAATCCATCCCACTTAGGAAGAGCCTAGAGTCTGAATTATGCCTCTCCTGTGTTAGGGGGTTCTGGGAAGGGAATGTTCCCATGGAGGGCTGCCTCCCAGGGAATGCAGATAGTAAAGATTGAATTTCCTGGCACGTTTAAGCCCTGGAGATTCCAGGCCCAGTGAATGGAAGGGAAGCAGGTCAAACTGACCCCCTCACTTGGCCCTGGTCGCTGGAATACAGTAACCTGAATCCTGGATGGCAGACAGATTTACTGGCTTTGAATGGGGCCTGTTGTACCAGCTGATTTTATCTCTGTCCACATGGGAGGAGCACTGAGGAAGAAATGGGCCAGGCCTGGATTCTTGGCCGGCCTGAGAAGGCTACTCTGTCCACCTCTGCTAACCTTGGCTTGCCCTAGATGGGGACCTGCCTCTTAACCATACTCTAAAAGCTTGTAGTGGCAGGCGTTCAAGGCTCTTCTCCTGTTTTGTGACAGGCTCATGGGTGTTAAAACTAGAAAGATGCTGAGAGATCAGGCTTCTTGATCTGAGGTCTGTGAACATTTGTGTATGTGTATATGTGTAGGTTTATGTGTAGGTATATGTATGTGTAATATTTTGATTCTCAATATAATTGGTTTTCTTTGTAATCCTATTTCTTTTATGTATCTAAACACATTGTTCGGAGGAGGCCATAGGCTTCAGCAAACAATCAAAAGGATCTATGACACAAACCCCCTTATTTGACAGAGGAGAAGGTTGAGACTAGGAGAGGATAAGTAGCTTACTAGTAGTACCTGGCCTGTCAGGTCCCACACTGAAGTAAATATCAAAGGTGAGATTTGAGTCCAGATTTTCTAAATTTATTTATTTTTTTTTAATTTTTAAATCAATTCCACACTGCCCACCTCTATGAACCCAGGAGATAGACACATAGATAAATGGAGAGAAAAACAGAGACAGAAAGAGAGATGGAGGAAAAAAGGAAGGAAAGAAGGAAGGAGGGAGGGAGGAAGGTTGGGAAAGAAGGAAGGAGGAAGAAAGGAAGGTTGGGAAAAAAGGAATGAAGGAAAGAATGAAAAAAGAAAAGAGGGAGGGAAGGAAGGAAGGAAAAGGAAAGAAAAAGAAAGAGGAACAAAGGAAGAAGAGAAAGAAAAGACAGAGAAATGACAACAGAAAAAGAAGAGAGACAAAAAAGAGAGAAAAAAAAGAGAACAGAAAGAAAAAAGAAAGAGGAAGAGGAGAAAGAAAGAGAAAGAGAGAAAGGATGGAATGAAGGAAGAAAAAGAATAGAGAGGAAAAAAGGAAGGATACAAAGGATTGATAGATATAGAGTAAATAAGTATTTATCAAGTGCTTATCATGTTCCAGTATTAGAACAATACAAGCAAAAAAAAAAAAAAAAAAGTCCCTCCCCTCAAGAACCTTATATTCCATGGAGAAACAAAAATGCCTACTGAACAGGAATTCATGAATTGGAGGAAGGACCTAGGTGGGATAAAAGCATCTCTAGGGTAAGAAGGCAGCTGGGGTGGAAATATGAAAATATGGATAGTCAGAATATTAGCAGGAAAGAAGTGGAAGGAGACAGGAATCTCTATAAGGCAGATCAGGCTATTGATTGGTTATCCTACGGGTCTTGGGCTAGTGAGTGTGGTGACTTGGGCTAAGGTTATGGATTCTATGTCCCTAAGGGTTGGGGGGGGGTGGGCAACCCAAAGCACTGCCTTCCATCCAGCCTGAAAAATTGGGTATATAATATAGAAAGAACTTTTGATTTAGAACTGCTACATCTGGCAGTATAACTGATTAGAGATGAGGTGGAGAGAGAGTGAGTGAGCAGGTTGAAGAGAGGCAGAAGGGAAAGCTGGTGGTACCTCCCAAACAAGGACAGAAGTTAGGAAGAGATGAAGGTTTGAAGAGAAATAGAACGAGTTCTTTTTGGAACTTGATGAGTTTGGAAATATCCAATAGTGGGAATCATCAGCCTGAAGAGGATCATTGAACTCATGAAAGCTGATGAGATCACCAAGTGAAAGAGTGAAATTGAAGAAAAGGGGACTCGGGACAGAGCTTTGAGGGAACATCCACAGACAGTGGGCTTGACCTGGATGAAGACGCCACAGAATAGAGTGATGTATAGTTAGACAGGTAAGAGAAGACCATGGAAAGAGTCAGGGTCCCATAAAGAGAGAGCATTCAAAAAAGAATTGTGTCCCATGGCGTCAAATGCTACAAGAGATTAAGAAGAACAAGAACGGAGAAAAGACCTTCAGAGATCATTGATAACTTTGGAGAAGAGTAGCTTCAGTTGAATGATGAATTTGGAAATCAGATTGTGAAAGGTTTGCAAGTTAGTGAGAGGAGAGAGAGCAGGGGTAGCCAGCTTTCCTGCTCCCCCTACACCCTCCCCCCACCTCCAATCCCAGGAGTTTGACTGAAAGGCAGTGGAGAGATGGTGGTAGCATCCAATGGGAGTGCTTCGAAGACCTATGATTCCCCAAGTTTTGGTCTGCTGATTCCAAAACTAGTGGTTCTTTTTACGGAACCAATGCCCAATGCTTTAATCCTTATTCTCAGACCTATTTTCAAGTGAGCCTTCCTCCCCTCAATCTCATCTTCCTGAAGAGGCTGAGTCCAGAGACAGAAGACACCGTCTGGGCAGATCCCTTATGGGAATAGGGGATGCCAGGTGGAGCTGGGAGCGTGGGCTGGCCAGCCTGGGACTGTTGGGACGCATAAATTATTTTGCTGCCTTCTGGCTAATTTTACCCTCTTCGTTTTCATGAATCATTTCCCATCCGGGGGCGGGTGTGTGAGAAGTGGAAGCAGCCCCTGCCAGCTGGAAGGGCCATGCATGCCAGTCTAAGCTTCTTGCTGCACTTGTGTTCTCTCCCTTCCTCCCTCCTTCTCTCTCCCTCTCTCTCTCATATTTTTTCACTCTCCCTCATTCTCTTTTCCTCATCTTTCCTTTTTCTTTTTCTTTCATTCTTATTTTCTTTTCCTCATGCTGTCTTTCTCTTTCATTCTCTCTCATTTTTTCTTTCATTCTCCTCTTCTTTCTCTTTCATTCTCCCTCTCATTCTTTCATTTTTTGCTTTCATTCTCTCATTTTTCTCTCATTCTTTCTCATTTTTCTCTTTCATTCTCTCTCTGTCTGTCTTTCTCTTTGTTTCTCTCATATTTTTCATTCTCCCTCATTCTCTTTTCCTCATCTTTCCTATTTCTTTCATTCTTTTTATTTTCTTTTCCTCATGCCACCTCTCTTTCATTCTCTCTCATTCTTTCTTTCATTCTCCCTCTCATTCTCTCATTTTTCTCTCATTCTTTCATTTTCATGTCTGTCTCTCTCTCTCTCTCTCTCTCTCTCTCTCTCTCTCTCTCTCTCTCTTTTTCCTTCCCTCCCTCTCTCTCTTTCTCTCTCTCTCCTCCCCCCCCTCTCCTCTGGCTCAGTATGAGCCCATTTGGAGATTACCTTTCTAATCTGGTAGCAGATCCCTCTGAATTGATGCCCCCGAATACCCCTGCTCTGGCTATCTTAGCTTAGCAGATCCTGAGACTATTTCTTGGAGAGGATGTGGAGTTTCCCTTTTAGCCATAAGCACACAAAAGAGGAGCAGGAAGAAGTGTGTATGTATTAAAGCAAAAGTGATGGGTAGTAGCATCTGACACTGCTCTTCGTGCCTTACTATTTGCTGTACTCCCCAAACTGCCCTCCAATGCAGGAACCATTGTCTGCTTTTTTAATGCAAGCCTTTAATTTTAGAGCTGGAAAGAGACCTTAAAATATAGATTAAGTATAGTTCAGAGATTTGGAACCTGAAGAGACATTAGAATTCACTTATGTAGCTCCACAGGGAGTACATACTCCCTGCTTGGGATGCCCTTCTTCTTCACTTCTATCTTTTACAATCCCTAGCAGGTGGATGACCCACTGAATGGACCACTGAGCATAGAGTCAGGATGACTTGAGTTCAAATATGACCTCAGACACTTATTACTATGTGGCCTTGAGCAAAGCATTTAACCTCTATCTGCCTCAGTTTTCTTATATGTGAAATGGAGATGATAATAATAACATCTACCTCCCATGATTTTTGTGAGAATAAAATGAAATAATATTTATAAAATGCTTGCAAACGTTAAATGCTATATAAGTCCTATTATTATTATTATTGATTTTTTATTTTTATTAAAAGAAATGTGACCTCCTGTGAGAACCTCTTCTCACTCATTGTCAGCATTCTCTCCTGTCTCCTCCAATCATAGTTAAGGTAGTAGAATATAGCAGAGCAGTTGTAGGAGTGAAGAGTAGCGGTCCAGAGTTCGAATCCTATCATTTCCACTTAAACTGTTTAACATGCTTTTGGTCAATAACCTCAACTCTTCATCTCCTTCATTTGAAAGTTGGAAAGAATGGGCTAGTTGGTCTTGGAGGAACCTTCTCTTTTAATTTTTATTTTATGTTTTTGTATTTTTTTTTAATGAAAGCTTTTTATTTTCAAAATATGTGCATAGGGTAATCTTCAACATTCACCCTTGCAAAACCTTGTGTTTCAATTTTTCCCTCCCTTCCCCCACGTCCTCCCTAGACAGCAAGTAATCTGATATATATTAAACATGTGCAATTCTTCTGAACATATTTCCACAATTATCAGGTTGCACCAGAAAATTCAGATCAAAAAGGAAGGAAAATGAGAAAAATAAAATGCAAGCAAACAATAACAAAAAGAGTGAAAATACCATATTGTGATCCACACTCAGTTCCCACAGTCCTCTCTCTGAGTGCAAATGGCTCTTTTCATCATAAAACCAATGGAACTGGCCTGAATCATATCATTGTTGAGGAGAGCCAAGTCCATCAGAATTGATCATTGTATAATCTTGCTATTGGCATGCATAATGATCTTAGCATCAGTACATGTAAGTCTCTCCAGACCTTTCTGGATATCATCCTGCTGATTGCTTTTTTATAGAACAATAATATTTCATAACATTCATAAACCATAATTTATTCAGCCATTCTTCAACTGATGGGCATCCACTCAGTTTCCAGTTTCTTGCCACTATAAAGAAGACTGCCACAAACATTTTTGTGTGTCCCTTTCCCTTCTTTATGATCTCTTTAGGATATAAGCCCAATAGAAACACTGCTGAGTCAAAAGGTATACACAGTACTATCAAACTGTGTTTGGGGGGGATAGTTCCAAATTGCTCTCCAGAATGGCTGAATCAGTTCACCACTCCATCAATAATGTATTGGTGTTCCAGTTTTCCCACATCCTCTCCAACATTCATCATTGTCTTTTCCTGTCATTTTAGTCAATCTGAAGTGTTTAGTGATATCTCAGAGTTGACTTAATTTTCATTTCTCTGATCAATAGTGATTTAGAACATCTTTTCATATGACTAGAAATGGTTTTAATTTCTTTTTCTATTTTAATTTTTTTGGGTTTTTTTTTTTTGTTTGTTTTCTGAGGCAACTGGGGTTAAGTGACTTGCCCAGGGTCACACAGCTAGGAAGTGTTAAATGTCAGAGGTCCGATTTGAACTCAGGTCCTCCTAATTTCAGAGCTGGTACTCTATCCACTGTACCCTAGCTGCCCTGGTTTTAATTTCTTCATCTGAAAACTATCTGTCCATAACCTTTGACCATTTATCAATTGGAGAACAGCTTGAATTCTTATAAATTTGAGTCAATTCTCTATATACTTTAGAAATGAGGCCTTTGTTAGAACCCTTGAATATAAAATTTTTTCCCAGTTTATTGCTTCCCTTCTAATCTTGTATTAGTTTTGCTTGTACAAAATTTTTTAACTTAATATAATCAGAATTATCCATTTTGTATTCAATAATGTACTACAGTTCTTCTTGGACCACAAATTTCTTCCTTCACAGATGTGAGAGAGAGACTATCCTTTGTTTTTCTAATTTGCCTATGATATCATTCTTTATGTCTACATCATGAACCCATTTCGATCTTATCTTGGTATAGGATGTTAGGTGTGGATCAATTTCCATACTAATTTGCTGTTTCCCAGCAGTTTTTGTCAAGTAGTAAGTTCTTATTCCAAAAACTGGGGTCTTTGGGTTTATTAAACACTAGATTACAGTAATTATTGACTATTTTGTCCTTTGAACCTAACCTATTCCACTGATCAACTACTCTATTTCTTAGTCAATACCAAATGGTTCTGATGATTTCTGCTTTGTAATATAGTTTTAGGTCTGGTACAACTAAAGCCACCTTCATTTGCATTTTTTCACTAATTCTCTTGAAATTATTGAATTTTTGTTCTTCCAGATGAACTTTGTTATTATTTTTTCTAGCTCTGTAAAATAATTTCTTGGGTGTTTGATTGGTACGACATTGAATAAGCAGATTCATTTAGGCAGTATTGTCATTTTTATTATATTAGCTCAGCCTACTTATGAGCACTTGATAATTTTCCAGTTGATTAGATCTGAGTTTGTGTGGAAAGTATTTTGTAATTGTGTTCATGTAGTTCCTGACTGCTTTGGCAAATAGACTCCCAAATATTTTATATTATCAACAATTATTTTAAATGGAATTATTCTTGCTGTTGGATTTTGTCAGTGATGTAAAAAAATGCTGATGATTTATGTGGATTTATTTTGTATTCTGCAACTTTGCTAAAATTGTGAATTGTTTCTAGTAGTTTTTTTTTAGTTGATTCTCTAGAATTTTCTAAGTATAATATAATATTATATGCAAAGAGTGATAATTTGGTTTCCTCATTACCTACTCTAATTCCTTTAACCTCTTTTTCTTTTATTGCCAAAGCAAGCATTTCTAATACAATATTGAGTAGGAATGATGATAGTGGGAAAACTTGTTTCACCACTGATCTTATTGGAAATGGTTCTAGTTTATCCCCATTACATATGATGCTTGCTGGTGGTTTTAAATAGATGCTACTGATCATTTTAAGGAAAACTTAATTTATTCCCTTCCTCTCTAATTTTGTTTGTAATAGGAATGGATGTCAGATTTTGTTAAATGCTTTTTCTGCACCTATTGAGATAATCATATGATTTTTCTTAGTTATTGATGAAGTCAATTATGCTAATAATTTTCCTAATATTGAACCAGCCCTGCATACCTAGTATGAATCCTACTGGTCATAGTGTATTATCCTGGGGATAGAACCTTCTTAATCTGCACCTGAGCTCCATGTTCTCCAAGGTCTCTTCCAACATTAAGTTCATGATCTAAGCATGTAGTCCTCATTTTATATGTGATATTGTCTAGTAGTGTATAAGCTCCTGGAGGGCAGGAAAATAAATGGTTATGAAAGTTTCTATTTCTGTAGGTTTCTATAGCACTTCTCCCATACCTACTATGAAAGGGCAGCAGAACAAGTTTTATTATTCCCATTTTACAGATAAACAAGATTAGGTTCAGAGTGTGCAGGGATCTATAACTAGCAAATAGCTTTGCCAGAATTTGAAGTAAACTTATTGGCTTATAGCCTTAGAAGAGGCATCTGAACCAGCTTTCTAATTTTAGAGTTTAGAAAATTAAGGCTTAGAGAAGTATTCAATATCCTAACTGCCCAGCACACTTGCTTTATAATAGGGATTAGGAAATGTTTGGATTAGATTGGATTGGCTCTAATTCAAAGCCATTCTTTGACAGATAAGGAAATTGACCCCCTTAGTGGCTGAGACAAAACTACAATCAAATCTTGTGATTTTTAAGAATCACAATCACATCTTGTGATTTTTTTTTTTTGCTTCAGTGAGAAAGGAGGAAAGGAACAAACATTTATTAAGTGCCTATTAAGTGCAAAATATTTTACAAATGTTATTTTATTTGATTCTCATGAAAACTCTGGGAAGTAGGTATTGTTATTATCTCCATTTTACAATTGAAGAAACTGAGGCAGACGGAGGTTAATTGACATGCCCAAAGTCACACAGCTAGTGTCTGAGACTGGGTTGGAACTCACATCTAACTACTTCAGGCCCAGTGTTCTATTCATTGCACCCTCTGGCTGCCATTTTTGAAGGACTTAAATTTCTGCCCTTCCTAACACTTTCCTGCCTGTGGTTCGAGGACTTTGCACCTCAGTGGTCTCTCAGCCAAAAACAACTAGAAAGGGAGATGCCTCCTTCTCATCCCTACCCAGACATCTCCTCTGTCTTTTTCTCATAGCTAAAGGACCAATCTTCTGGTCCCAGCTTAGTTACAGGACCAGTCCCAGTCTTCTTAGAGTTGGTGTACAAATGGTTTCCAGGAGACCCTTGCCTGGGCCCTTGAATGTAAGCTTCTTATAGGCAGGGATTTTTTCTATTTCCTTCCTTCCTTCCTTCCTTCCTTCCTTCCTTCCTTCCTTCCTTCCTTCCTTCCTTCTTTCCTTCCTTCCTTCCTTCCTTCCTTCCTTTCTCTCTTTCTTCATTTCTCTCTGTTTTTCTCTTTTCTTGCTTTCTTCCTTTCTTCTCTCTCTCTTTTTCCCTCCTCCTTCCCTCCCTTCCTTCCCTCCCTCCTTCTCTCCCTGTCTCTTTTCCTTTCCTTACTTCCTCATTTCCTTTTATTCTTTCTCTTATTTCCTCTTCTTTCTTATTGTCCTCTCCCTAGACTCCTCTCTCCTCATTGTACCATTACCCACACTACACTACACCATGCATTGGTGCCCATATGAGTAGAAAGAAAGGACTGATAATCCAGAACTGATAATCTTTAAGAATCTTCAGGATGATGACCCGCAAGTACCCCAATCCTGAATTACCCAAGAAAAAAAGTCAGTGATATTTGGTATACATTACTAAAACAGGAAAATGGGATAATGATGCATTTTGAAGATCTCTCTCTCTCTCTCTCTCTCTCTCTCTTTAGGAAATAAACATTTATTAAACTCCAAATATTGTACTAAACATATTCAAAATATTATCTACAGCCTCAAAAAACATGTAAGATTGACAGTATTGTTAGCTAAGTCTCTGCCCTTAACCACCATTTCCTGATGGGTCTCAGCCATGCTGTCTTCATCTTTATTTGAATCAATGATCAGATTTCTCCATCTCCTTAAAAATTACCTTGACCCTGCCCAGGACGTCTTCTACTTTTTCCAGTTCCTTATGTGCTGCCTTCCATACTTAGATAGAATGTAACCTTCTTGACAGTTTCGATTGTCTTATATTTGCATAAGTTTGTATTTGTATCCCAGGAACTTAGCTCAGTGCCTGACACATAGTAAAAACTTAACAAAATGATTCACCTAATCCCCCCACCCACCTTCTCTCTCCCTTCTCCCTCTCTTTCTCTTTCTTTCTCCCTCTCCCTCCCTCTGTCTCTCTCTCTCTCTCTCTCTCTCTCTCTCTCTCTCTCTCTCTCTTTCTCTCTCTCCCTCTCCCTATCTCTCTCTCTCTCCATCCATGTGTGTATGTATATATCTATTCATCGATGTATTCATCTAGTCATTACCACTCCTTATATATCTTCAGTATCATTTACCTATCTATCCATCCATCCACCTGTCTATCTATCTGTCTGGCCACCTATCATCTAGTCTAATTCTCACATTTTACTGCTGAAAATACTGACGACCAGCAAGGAAAAGTGATTTGTCTATGGAGACACAGCTAAAATGTAGTAAAGCCAAGTCTTAATCCTTTCTTCTGATTTCCTATATGGCTATTTCTTAGATTCAAAAAACTAAAATTACATAATCTAAAGTATATGATACTGGAAATAAGGAGATTTGGGATATGGTCTCAGCCCCTCCACTGAGCATTTTGTGACCTTGGTCAAGCTAAATTAATCCTTCTGATTAATCCTTAATCCCTCAGTTTCCTTTTCTGTTAAATGTAGCCATTGAAGTAGATGATGCTACAATTTCCTAACAGCATTTAAAGACCTAAAAGCTTTGACTTCAAGAGCATTCTAGCCTGGGAAGCCTGAGAAGGACCTTGGAGGTAAACTCACATCATCCTCTCATTTAATAGAAGTGGAGTTCTTAGATGGTAGGTGAAAATCACCAGTGGGGTTTTTTTTTTTTAGGATAGTTAGGTGGTACAATGGGGTAGAGACTCCAAAACTTCAGCTAATAAGCTTTTGTCAGGGGCAAAGTGACCTCTTTGTGTCCTACTAACTGGCTAGTAAGCCTTAATCAAGAAAGTCTTTCTCCCCACCCTATCCATTTATTTGTGACTCGAGAACTTGTTTTTTAAAATCTTTAGATAATGTATTTCAGTATAATGGGTTTACTTTGTACCCCTATGCATTTAAAAACATGCTGAAAAGGAGTCCATAAAATTTTCCAGACTACCTGACATACAAAAAGCGTTGAGAAGCCTTGACTTATTTCAAATCTCGTAGATTTCCAGGAGTCAAAATGACAGAATAAACAGTAATTCGCTTCAAAAAAACATAAAATAGCACCCTGAAACAAGTCTTGGAACCACAGTACCAGCAAAAACATGGGGGGAAGCAGTCTTTTAGCCCCCAAAACTTAGAATATTGGCCAAAAAAGGTGTGCTTCACTTAGGCAGAAGGGGAGCCCAGTACAGGATAGGAAACATCCCAGTAAGCCAGCAACAAGCCCCACCTCAGCAAACATCAGGAGATCCTGAGCCCCAGTGTGCTGGCACAGGCAAATGCCCACACCAAAACTCCTCACATGCCCCAGGAGAGCCAGGGGAATGGGCAGACTCCAGCTCCAAGAACCTCCCCATGCTTCGGCACAGTTCAGGGCAAACAGGCAGCCTCCAGCAGCCAGACTTCCTTGTGCTTCAGCATAGCTTCAAGCAAACAAGTAGATGCCAGCCCTACAAGTGCCTAAGCAAATAGGCAGCTGCCAGGACTGGGCCCCTGCCATGTGCTTCAGGATAGTCAAGGGCAAGCAGGCAGTCCCAAGTGGCCAGGCTGCTATGTGCCTCGGTGTAGCCCTTTGAACACCCTACAGACCTCAGCCCATATCAGACGGCAGCGGTAGGACCTTGGCTCAGCACCAGGTACATTGCCAGACCTCTACAGCTGTCAGCAGTGCCAATCACAATCCCATAACATCCCATCAGAACAGCACCAGACACAAGGATCCCCTTTAGGCTTCAGGGAAACATCGGTGCCAGTACTTGGCACAAGAAGCCTGAGAGTGTTATTTCCACCCTAGAAGCAGTGCTCATATTTAAAAGAAAGAGAAAAAGCCAAAAAAGATGAGTAAAACCCAAAAAAAATCTGGCCATAGAAAGTTATTATAGTGAAAGGAAGATCAAGATACAAACTCAGAAGATCACTACAAACACCTATGGGCAAAACCCAAAGGAAAATGGGACATGATCTCAAGCCCAGAAAGAACTCCTGGAAAAGCTCAAAAGAGAGCTTAAAATCATCTCAGAGGTGGAAGAAAAATTGGGAAAAGAAAGGAGAGTGATGCAAGAGAATTATGGAAAAAACTCAACAGCTTGGAAAAAAATAAGACAACTACTGAAAAAGAATTGGCCAGGTGGAAAAAGGAGTACAAAAGTTCACTAAAAGTTAGAATTGGGCAAGTGGAAGCAAATGACTCTATGAGACATCAAGAAAACTCAAACAAATTCAAAAGAATGAAAAAAAACAGAAGAGAATTTAAAATATCTCATGGGAAAAAACAGTTGATGTGGAAAAATAGATCCAGGAGAGAGAATGTCAGAATCACTAGATTTTTTAAAAGCTATAATCAAAAGGAGGACTTGGACAGCATCTTTCAAGAAATTATCAAGGAAAACTGCCCTGATATCCCAGAATCAGAGGGAAAATAGCCTTGAAAAAATCCACCAATCACCTCAGGAAAGAGATCACAAAATAAAAACTCCAAGGCAAAATTAAAAACTATCAAGTCAAGGAATAAATACTCAAGCAGCCAGAAAGAAACAATTCAAATATCAAGGAGCCACAATCAGAGCTACACAGGACTTAAGCAAGTGCAACATTAAAAGATCAGACCTCATGGACCATGATATTCTAGAAAGCAAAGGAATTAGCACTACAACCTAGAATCACCTACCCAGCAAAATTAAGCATAATAATTTGAGGGTAGAAAAAGGTCATTCAATGAAATGGAAGAGTTTCAAGCTTTCATAAGGAGAACAGAATTGAAAAAAAAAATTGATCTCCAATATCAAGACCAAAGACAAGCCTAAAAAGGGAAAAGAAAACATAAGAAATTCTAATCCAACTCTCTCATTTTACACTTGAGGAAACTGAGGCCCAGAAAATTTTAGCAGTTTCCTTACTACCATCCAGGTAGCCAAATTAGGATTTGAACTCAGTTCAAGTTCAGTGTTCTTTCCGTAACACTATACCCTTTGTGGGAAGGCATATCTTTTAAAATCTGCGTAACTTTAATATGGCCTCCATTGATGTGAAGCTCACTGAGAATCATGATGTCAGAAGGGAGGCAACCTAGTACATTGGAAAGGGAAGGAGACATGGATCTGCCATTTGTTGCATGACTATAGGCAATTGATTTCCCCTTTCTGGGATTCAGTTTTCCCATCTGTAAAATGAGAGGGTTAGGCAGAAATTCTTAATCTAGGGTCCATAGATAGATTTTAGGGGTTTAGCAGCTTGATTGAAGGAAAAAATCCATATCTTTATTTTCTTTAACCTCTAACTGAAATTTAACATATCTTCCTTCCAATTATTTAAAACATCATCCTAAGAAGAGAATCATATGTTGGAAAACTAGTGAGCTTCCTTCAGCTTTAGCTAGCTATGAAGTTCTTAGATCCTCATTCTCTTAAAACAATTTTCATATAGTTTATTTGTTTGCTTATTTGAAAACTGGATTTCATCCAGGCTGAAAATGCAGTGACTACTCTGGACCAGATCCCTTTGGTAATTGGCTCAGGAACTTTGACCTCCTTAGGCAGCCTGGTTGCCCTTTCCTCTCAGGAATTCTTTCCTATCAGTGTCTATTTTCTTAATATGGGCATACTCTGGAGTTTAAGTAATCCTCCCGCTGAAGCCTGATGTACACTGTCATACCTAGCCATACAGTTTCTTTTAGTACAGAGTCCGATTCCTTTAGTTGTTTTTTTTGTTGGGTAATTTTTCAATTGAGTTCTACACTTCATGACCCAATTTGGGGTTTTCTTGCAAAGATACTGGTTTGCCATTTCCTTCTCTGGCTCATTATACAGATGAGGAAACTGAGGCAAGCAGAACTGAGTGACTTGTCCAGAGTCACAAAGCTAGTGAATAACGGGGGCAGAATTTGAACTCAAGAAGATGAATATTTTTGACTTCAAGCTAGGCATTTTATATATGGGATCACCTAGTACTTTCCACTAAAGAAAAAAAAAAAAAAATAGAAGCAAAACCACATTGTATCCCTTGTGATTGATGATGCAGGTCAACTCTCTTCTCTTCAATTAGTAATCAACATTAGCCATTGTGGTTCATCAGAAATCTGCCTATTAAACTATTTAGCTTTTGGCATTGCTCTCCTAGCTATATAATTCTCCAGCTCTGGCTTTCTCAACTTTACTCAGCATCATGTTTTGTGAGTCTTCCCTCATTTCACTTACAGCTCAGTAATATTGAAGTCAGCATAAGGTGGTACATAGAGCTCCAACTTGCAGCAGGAAAACCTGAGTTCGAATGTTGACTATATGACCTGGGCAAGGTTATAATTGTCAGAGAAGATGCCAGTTAGCATTGGGAGAAAAAATTCCCTGGATCAGTAAAATCCCTCATCAGGTCCCTTTCTCTAGTCTCTGCTTTCACATCAAAATAAGTATTAGAATGCAAGCTTATTGAAGAAAGGCATCACTTCCTGGTTTTGTTTAGCACTGTGCTTTATTTATTGAATGAATGACTATGTCCTGTTTTGTCCAATCTCTGAGTACTTGATTTATTTTTAGCTTTTGAGTACTATAAGTAGAATCATGAAATATAGTTTTTAAATAGAAAGGAGTCTTGCTTAATTCAAGGTTTCTTCACCTGGGGCTCAAAGCTTTGCAAAGAATCTGTGGATAGATTTTAGTGGAGGGACTGTGAATTTGGATGGGGAAAAATATCTTTATATATCTATATCTGCATGTGTATATGTGTGTATGTATATATGTATATATATGTGTATATATATGTAAATGTGTATGTGTGTGTGTGTATATATATATAAAACATAGTGTGTGTCTGTGTGTGTCTGTGTGTGTGTATGAAATTTTCACTAACTCCTAATTCAAATTTAGGGTTTTTTTCAAACATGAATTTTTAAAAAGGCAGAAATAAAAAATATATAGAATAGAATAAGAAAAGTATAAGAAATGGTCCACAGGTTTTACTAGATGTCCCAAAGGATCCATGACATATACTAAAAGCTAAGAATCCTTGCTTTAGAATGACAACCAATCCAACTTATTAATTTTACAGGTGGGGAAACTGAGGTTCAAAGGATTTAGTTGTTTGCTGGGCAGCATGATGCACAAATATTCTTCTTGGAGTTAGGAAATCCCAAATTTTAATTCCACCTCAGTCACTAAGTGGATGACCCCTAACCTCTCTGCACTATGGTTTCCTCAACTGAAAATAGGATTGATAATAGTACTTATTTCATAGAATTGTTGTAAGGCTCAAATGCGCTCGTCTTTGTAAAGCAATTTGCAAATCTTAAGGCATTATGTAAATGCAAGCTATTATTATTAAGTGACATGTCAGAGGTCACACAGGTTGGAAACTAAAGGATTTGAACCCCATATCTGGTATCTTTTTACTTCTCCACACTGCTTGTTAAGAATAATTTTGTGTACATATCACCTATCTTTCTGTCATTCATCCTTCAGGTTTAGACCCACATAGTGAGATTGCTGGATCACAGGATATGAATAATTTAGTGATTTTATGCACTTTTGCCAGTTATTTTCCAGAGGGATTGGATTAGATTCTTTCCCTGTTGACAGGTCCCGCAGTCCAGAGGTTAACAATAGGTCTACTTCCAAGTTACTCAGGGTTGATGTAAGGGTGAAAAGTATGCATAAGTTACTGTATTATATTATTTATTATTATTAATGATGATACACTGCTCCCATCAAAGGGCTCCTGGCAGAGACAAGGTAGACACACCTCAGCATTCACCAGCACAGAGGGCTCCCCATTTCTTGGAGTTCCAATCCCCCTGGTCAGACAAGAGTTGGCATTTCACGATCCCTTGGGGTTGGGCTGGGTACCCATGCTGGGCTCTAGGATTTTGAGGTGGGGCCAGTTGTCTCCTCTAACCCCTAGGGCCTCCTGGAGCTCCTACTGTTTGCTGGACTTGGAGCCTGACTAATCTCTAAGCCTCCAGACTTTGAGGAGCCAGCTGGCATGGCATGCCCAGCCAGCTGGCACTGAGTCCCGTGCTCACAGAGGGGCACCTGCAGGCCACCTTTCTGCAAGCCCTGGGTGACCTCAGACTTCTCTGCAGGGACGCTTCAGGCAAGAACCTCAGCTAGACTGGGAAGCATTGGACTGGAAATCCAGAGATCTGGATTCAAATCCTGTCTTTCCCAGTATCTAGTCTGTGACATTCATCCATCATTTCCCTTTCCAAGCTTTCTATTTTCTTTCACATCCATGAAAAGTCTGCACAAGGTACTAGTTCAGGCGTTAGGCATCTGGAAGCTATTTATCTCAGAACCTGCATTCTAGGGTCCCTCCTTCTTCTGGCACTCTGTTCTGAGGCCCCTCTCAGCTCTGACATTCCATGTTCTAAGGCCCCCGCTTTTACATTCCACATTCTAAGATCCCTCCCAGATTGGACATTCTGTATTCTAAGTTCCTTCTGAACTCTGACATTTTGTCCTTATGGCTCCAAGATTGTAGTCAATAATATAAATCTATCCCCTTAATAATTTCTGCTGTGGCAGGTTGGGCAGCTTGAGGTAGGAGTGGGCGGGGGCAGCAAATAGCAATGAAACAGCAGCCAGTAAGGCTTCAGACCGGTTTTCTCTGAATAGAATTAGAGTGGTGTGGGGAGGGAGGGGACAGACAAACAAGAGACAGAGAGAAAAAAAGAGAGATGGAGAGGAGAAAGACAGACAGAAAGAAAGCAAAAGGGGAAGGAAAGAGAGAGAGAGAGAGAGAGAGAGGAAGGAAGAGAGGGAGGAAGAGGGAGGGAGGGAGGGAGGGGAGGAGAGAGAGAAGGAGAAGGGGAAAGAGAAAGGGGGGACGGGGAATTGAGTTCAAGTGAGTTCAGTCATCTGCCATCCTCTTTCACCATCCCTGCAGAGGTCTGGAGAGAAGAGGGACCTACTTTCAAAAATAGCACACATACAGAATGAGTATGACCAAGTATTGCCACTAATTCCCAGAGTGACTTTGGACTAATGACTTCCTGCCCTGAATCCTTAATCTTTCTTAGGAGAGTGAAGGGGACAGAGGTCTGATCTTTCAGGACTCTCTAGGCTCTAAAATCTAAATCAAGCTCCAAATGGAAAGAAAGTGACCTGACAGACTGTTCATTCCCTGAAATCTCAGGGATCCTAGCTCAGTGTTGGCTCACTCTGCCATCCAAGCAATAGCCAAGGCCTAGATTCAACCTAGGAGGTTGAAGTTGGCTATTTCACAAATATCTATGTATGTCTTAAATGAGGAACAGATAGGAAGTGGAAAATAAGGATTTTTCCCATAGGAGACAGTGCTATACAGTGGAAATCACCTTGAATTTGCAGTCAAAAGACTTCGATTCAAATTTTGCCTCTGCTCCTGTTGTTGTGATCTCGCTCAAAGCACCAGCCTCTTTGAGCCTTAGCTTCCTCATAAAGTGAAGAGAGTGGACTTGATGATCTCCAAGATAGTATACAACTCACGTTTATATAGAGCTTGTCACGTTGTCTCATTGGAGCCTGCCACCCAACCTGTGACATATGTTATTTATCCTCACTTGACTGATGAGAAAACTGGGGAAGGAAAGCGGTTGTTATTGTTGTTCTTTGTCCTTCATTGTTGAAGAGGACCATGACGTCAGGGAGATGTTGCCATGACATATAAGGGAATTGGATTTGAGGGAGGGCGGGCTGGGCAAAGTCACCTGTCTCATTTTTCCTCCAGAGCCATCTGGGTTCAGTGGCCAGATATAGATCAGAACTAGAGATGGCCCCAGATGAAGAGGGAGACCCAGATCTTTTAAGCTAAGGGTTTTAGTTTGACTGAGGAAATGCCCATTCAGTGACTAAGGCTAGGTAAGAAATGAGGCAGAGAATGGCCTCATATTTAAGATTTTTAAAAAATCAATCTGGGAGGGGAAGACCCTGGCAAATAATAGCAATTACTCTTTACATTCAATCTAGATGAGAAAACTGGGGACAGAAGGAAGGAAGGAAGGAAGAGAGGGAGGGAGTGAAAGAAAGGAAGAAAGGAATGAAAGAAGAGAAAAAGGAAGGAGGGAGGGAAAGAAAGAAGGAAGGGAGAAGAGGGACAGAAGAAAGAAGGGAGAGAGGAAGAGAGGGAGGGGGGAAGTAAAATAGGAAGAATGGAGAGAGAGGGAGGGAAATAGGAAGGAGGGAAGAAAGGGAAAAAGAGAGGAAGGGACAACTAGATGACACAAAGCAATAGCTCTGTTCAAGAAGACCTGAGTTCAAATGAAGATTCAGACATTTGACACTAGCTTTGTGACTAGACAAGTCACTTAACCCTGACTTTCTTTAAAAAGAGAGAGAAAAAAAAAGTGGGAAAGAAGGAAGTAAAAGAGAGGGAGGGAGAAAAAGGAGAGGAAGAAAAAGAGAAAGGAAAGGAAGGGAAGAGAGGAAGAAACTATGCTAAATGTTTTATAGATTACCTCATTTGATTCACACAACAACCCTGAGATAAAGGCTATTATCCCCATTTTACAGTTAAGGAAACTGAGGTAGAAAGAATAAGGGACTTGCTATGTCTAAAGTCAGATTTGAATTCAGGTCTTTCAGATTCCAGCATTCTTAAACACTGTGCTACCTTGCTGTCTTCAGCTCTCATCTTTTGAACTTGCGCTCTCTAGGATTTGGCATCTTCATCTGAGAGGAAAAAAAAGCCTTAAAAAAAAAAAAAAAAAAAAGCCCCTTCAACTTTCCAGGGATTGTCATGTGGTTTATCTTGGGGATGGGAGGAGAGAAACGTAAACTACATTGGAAAACCTAAGTCGGACTTTCAAGGCCACTGAGCCCTACATCTGGCTGCAGGAGGACCTGCAATCAAATCCTGCTCTTGGATATATGCCTCAGTCTCAGTGTTCCTCATCTGTAAAATGGTAGTAATAATAGCTCCTACCACAAAGAGATGTTGTTATCTAATGCTTGGAAAGTGTTTCATAAGTGCTTCATAAAGGTGGGCTATGCTTTTTGTATCATTCATCCTCTGCTTGAATCCCACCCTTGCAGCTCAGTCTGCAGATCCGTTCTGGGCTGGGTGGGATAAACTAGAGGGAAGGCAGACAAAGTCTCTGGGGTGGGGAGCACTCATTTCCATTTGCCAGATTCAAACAGAAGGGAGAAGGGAGCCAGGGGAGTTTCAGCCAGGTACTGTTCAGGGCACTGGCCCAAGGCTAATAAGGAGCAGCTTCCACCGGCAGGCAGGCAGGCAGGCAGGCAGGCCAGCTCTCCCTCTCCTTCCGCCCAAAGCACCCTGGTCCCCGGGGCCTGAGCGAGGCCCCCTGCCCCCCTCCCCCATCCTCAAGCGCTGGCCCTGAGCTCAGCCCTGCCCCCACCCCAGCACCTATCACACAGAGCCAGACACCCAAACACCCGCCTCCTCTTCTCTTCCTCCACCATCCCCCTCCACCCCCTCCTCCTTCCTCCTCTCCTTTTTCCAGTCCTGTGTGTCCTGGTGAGGCTTCAGGCCCCCAAAAGGAGCTCTGTTGATTTCCCCCTACACACACACACACACACTCCTTGGGAAGAAAGCCAGGGGCCCCCAAAGTGGCCCACTTAAGGGGCCCCTCTCCAGCTGGGCCTGCCTCCAAAAGGGCTCCACTGAGGGTGGGAGGGGGAGCTGAGCTTCTGAGGGAACTCCCCCTCTTCTCTCCCCCTCTTGGGCACACAGCAGCCCAGCTGCCCCCCTCCCTGGCCTCCCGGCTTCCGCCACCCTCCCGAAACCCCAGCCAACTGCCTGCCCCCAAGGCCAGCATGAAGGCACATGTCCCTGCAAAGAATGTGGCCCCGCTGCTGCCTGCTGGGAAGGTTAGTAAAAAGCAAAGAAGCTTCCCCCTCTCCCCGCTCTGCTGCCCCTACGGCCTCCTTCCCCCTGGACTGCACCCCCTCCTCCCCTCCTAGGTCAGTCTCCTCAGCCTGGCCTCTCTCTGAGCTCTGTTTCTTGCCTCTTTTTTCTTTCCCTTTTCCTGCCTGGGGTCAGTGACGCGGAGAGTCAGCTGGGAGAATGGGAGCAGCCCAGAATCTGACACCATCTGTTCCTTACCTGGGTGGCCTTGGGGAAGCCATTCAGCAGCAGCTGGTCTCAGTTTCCCTGTATGTAAAATGAAAATGTTATATTAGTTGCTTTTGGAAATCATAGATCCAGTGCTGAAAGTGATCTCAGATGTAAACCCCCTCATTTTAAGGTCCAGAGAGGGGAAGGAAGTGACTCACCTAGAAGCCCTTATTTTTGCCTTCCTCTCCTGTATCCCTGACAGCAAGCCTTCTACATACAACAAGTGCAGAATAAATGCTTACTCAGTGACATTGCATTGATATGGCACATTGCCACCCTGTATGGCTCTGGCCTGTACGGGTTTGTCTTGGACTTCTCTGCCCTGTTTTGGACCCAGGAGGACCATAATTACCTGCTTATGTTGAAGCTTGAGTTTCATTCTAAGATATCATAAGGTATAGGACTCAGAGAGACCTTGAAGATTAATGAGCTTATACAGCCATACAGGTTTATACACACACACACACACATACACACACACACACACACACACACACACACACACACACACACATATATATATATATCAGAGTTGAGATTGGAACTTGAGATGGAACATGACCATACTGGTCATATAATGAATGGATTAGTCACTTTCTGTCCTGTGCCTCAGTTTTCTCTTCTATAAAATGTGACTAATACTGCCTTTATTACCTGCTTCAGAGGGAAGTGCTTTGCAAACTATAAAGAAGGTTGGAGATGAGGGGATAAAAAATAGAGTTAATTGTGTTTACCAGAGTCAGGCTGCTAGCCAGCTGCCTAGCTGGATTTGGGGACCCCAGTATTGTGGCTAAAAGGGACTTGACTGTTTTGAAATGGATATAACCAGGCAAGGCTTACAGGAGTGACTTTTTATGTCTGAAGTGCTGGGAGTCCTCTTTCACAAGATGGAAGACAGTGAAAAACAAACAAACAAACAAAAAAGGATTTGCAGCTGTCAAAGGTGAAAATTTACCTATGCATATATTTGTAAATAAAAAGCTATAAAAAATAAAAATAAAAATAAAAAGGGCCCTAGAAACTTAAAAAAAAAAAAAAAAAGATGGAAGATGGTGGCCTGTGATCCATCCTTCAGGCCTTGAGTTTGAATCCAACCCTATGTTTCCTAAAGAGTTTACAGGATCCTGGAGACATTTCCAAGCAATGGGTCTTAAAAGGAGGGGCTAAAATGTGGGGGGAGATGCCCTGGCCGTGGCAATCGGAGATATGCAGCCTAAACATAAACTCTAAGCTTTTCTCTCCCATTCAAATGCACCATCTCCTCCCCTTAGCTTCTTTTTGCCTTACTTGAGACTTATACTTTGTAGGGAGAGAAGGATCTCACGTGGATGGGCGGAGAGGGAGATAGCCATTGCTGGAGGGTCTGTGAAATGATAGAATCAAATACAGTGTTGATGGAGCTCAATGAATCCAATTATTCTGGAAAATGTTTCAGAGATATTTGAAAGCAGTGACCCCCCCCCCTTTATTTCTTTGTATCTTCAGAGCTTAACACAATACCTGGAACACGACAATTGTCGATTGATGGATTGACTAATTGAAAAAAAGTGATTAATCTATTCATAATTCATACTCTCATCCTGGGATTTTTATCTTGATGGTCAATGGCAGAAAGAAAAACTCCATTTGCCTCAAAACATCCACAGCAGCATTTTTCTCAGGCTAGCTGGATGCCCAATGACTGAGGGAAATGGTTACTGAAACTGCAGAAAATCAATGTACCGAATGGTCACTGAACTCAAGGAACAGCAAAGTTGAAGAGCAGGAGGAGGAGGAGTTTATAAACAGACAACTGCCTGGAGGAGGGGGAGAAAGGGGGCAAGAGAGACCTAAGTTCATGCTTTGCCTCTGGCCACATGACCACTGGCAAGTCCTTGAACTTCCCTGACCTCTCAATTCCAGTGCCTTCCTTCTGTTAATTATTTCCTAGTCACTCTGTATACAGTCTGATACATTTGTTTACTTGTTGCTTACTCTAATACATTGTAAACTCTTTTCCATCTTGGATTGGTTCCTTTGTATCTTTGTATCCCCAAGGAATACACAGAGCCTTAGTAGGTGCTCGGTGATAACTGATTGGTCAGCAGTTCTTAAACTATGGGTTACAGCCTCATATGGGGTCTCTATTAAATGTGGGGGCTACAAAATGTTGATTTATTATCAGCCCGTGTTTGATTTGTGTAACTCTTTTACACACCTCTGTACTCAGTTTGCATAAAAGTTTCTAGGGGAAAAGGGATTATGAGTGGAAAAAGCTTAAGAAGTCCCAGACTAGACAAAGTTCAGCTACTAGAAGCTGAAGAGGAGTTGCCTCTCTTATGTAGTTAGAGGAAATTTTTCCCCCATCAGTTTTTCCAAACTGATTTAATGATAGTTCTAGAGCCCTTTTCCCCTTCAAAGGAATAATGAATATGAAGAATTTTTTTTATTTATTTTTTTAGCAGGGCAGAACAATTTTGTTACTTTCTCTTTGTCAGTTGTCTTTCCATTGATATAGATGGGAAAGGCTCCATTCTTTTTTTTTTTTTAAATAGCTTTTTATTTACAAGTTATATGCAGGGGTAATTTTACAGCATTGACAATTGCCAAACCTTTTGTTCCAATGTTTCCTCTCCTTCCCCTCACCCCTCCCCTAGATGGCAGGTTGACCAATACATGTTAAATGTTAAAGTATAAATTAAATACAAAATAAGTATACATGTCCAAACAGTTATTTTGCTATACAAAAAAAATCGTAGTTTGAAATAGTGTACTATTAGCCTGTGAAGGAAATCCAAAATGCAGGTGGACAAAAATAGAGAGATTGGGAATTCTATATAGTGGTTCATAGTCATTTGCCAGAGTTCTTTCACTGGGTGTAGCTGGTTCAGTTCATTACTGCTGTAATGGAACTGATTTGGTTCATCTTTGTTGAAGAGGGCCACGAACATCAGAATTGATCATCATATAGTATTGTTGTTGAAGTATATAATGATCTCCTGGCCCTGCTCATTTCACTCAGCATCAGTTCATGTAAGTTCTCTCCAGGCCTCTCTGAAATCATCCTATTGGTCATTTCTTACAGAACAAAAATATTCCATAATATTCACGAATGTGAAGAATTTAGAGAAACATGGAAAGATTTATCTGAACTGATGCAAAGAAAGAAAGAAAAAAAAAAACAGTAGAAAATACATTCAGTGCCTACAATAATGCAAACAGGACCACAGAATTCAGGTTAAAAGTAGTGACCAGGGTTGTTCTGGAGGATTGCGAACAAAGAACACTTTCTTCCTTTCTGTTAAGAAGTAGCAAAAAATTGCACGTGCTTCCAGTCACAGTTACCATGTTGGGTGGTGTTTTTGAGTTGTTTTTGAAGAAAAAGCTCTGTACATATTTCTGAGTATCAGGGAGGAGAGGTAGGGAGATTTGCTTATTGGCAGGAAGTTGTATTAAAACAAAATTTGTCTATAATGCATAAAGGAACATTGAAATCTGGATTAGGAACAAGCATTTATTAAGTGCCAACTGTCTTGGCTAAGCTCCTTAGAGATATTATCACATTGGATCTTTGTAGCCCCCTGGGAGAGAAGTGTTGATATCATTTACATTTGAGAATTGAAGAAACTGAGTCTAAGTAGTTTAAGTGCCTTGTCCCAGTGTTGAAGACTGAATTTGAATTCAAGCCTTCCTGATTCTAGGATCAGTGCTCTATCTACTGGGGCCACGTAGTTGCAATAATATTTGAACAACCTCCTATAAATGCTTTTCTGACTCTGGTCAAGGCATTTAGCATTTCTGGGCCTAAATTTCTCATCTGTGAAATGAGAGGGTTTTCCTCTGTGATCTCTAGTCCCTCTCAGAGCTAAAGCATCTGGTGCAAGTGGGACTCGACTCAGGAAGAGTTCACATCTAGTCTTAGTTCTTACTATCTATATATCCCTGGGCTTAGAATACTTACCCTCTCTGTATCTCAGTTTCCTCATCTGTAAAATGGGAATAATAATAATAATACCTATTTCCCCCCATATTCCAGGAGGTTTTGAGGAGAAAATAATTTAATATAAATTAAAAGCCGCATATATGCTAGCTATTATGATGATGGTCATCATCATCATCATCATCATTAAACTCTTGATCCTGAAACCATAAGTATCCATTGGCGGGGCACAAAAGAGGTAGGATTGTCAAAGCTTCAGAGCTATGGATTTGAATTTAAGGCTGCCTCTCTTGTCTTTATCCCCTCTCTAGTCTGTTCTGCTACATGCTCAGGAACTGAGTGGAGCCTTCTTAGCCATGCACTCTATGACCTGGACTGGGGGCATGTTTGAGGGCAACCTTTCCTTGTACCCGGGCCAACCACTGGGCCTTGATGTCGCTGAGTAACTTCCTATTTAGCCTAGGCTGCTTCGTGCCTACTCCGCCTCCAACCCCGTGTCTCTCATGGCTTCAGGCAACCCCAAGACCGGCTTGGGATAGAAATGGCATTTCCTCTTGGCCAAGATACAACTGTTTTTGTCATTGATGTTCTTAGAGTTTCCTCCAGAAATGGCCAGGGTTTACTGGCTTCAAGGGTAATAAGAAACTGATTCCTATCCCCCAGCCATTCCCAACCCTGCCTGCTTCTTCACTCACCCCTTTCCCCTTCCTTCTTTGTTCCTTTCCCCCATCCCCTTTTCCCCTGTCCCTAGAACAGAATGACTGAGAACCTGAAGGCCTGCTTGGCTCATACCCAGGCTTCCATGGGGGAGATGGTGACTGTGAAGACAGAGGTCTGCTCACCCCGACAGGACCAAGAGTATGGCCAGCCCTGGTAAGGCATCTCCTCCCCTCAAGCTGCCAGAGAGGGCATTTAGGGTAGTATCTGGGTTGGGGTTCATTTCACTTATAAGGAAAAAAGCCTCAAGTCATAAGAATCATTGGATTTGAGAGATTACAAAAGGGGCCTTCAGACATAGAATACCGAATTTCCATGAGTACCTAGAATATAGATTTTCTTTTCAAATTTTATTTTTGCTAATTTATAAGCATTTAATTTTTTTTCTTCCTCTTCACTGGAACTTGTAACATGTGCATAATCAAGCAAAACAAATTCCTGAATTAGCCATGTCCAGAAATGCAGGTCTCATTCTTTGTCTTGAGTCCATCCACTTCTTTGTCAGTAGGCGGGGAGCAAACTCCATGATTTGTCCCCTTAGAGTAGTGGTTGGTCCAAATTGCATTAATCAGGGTTCTTAAGTCCCTCCAAGTTCTTTGTTTTTGTGATGTTGTTGTTATTGAATACCTTGTTCTCCTGGTTCTGTTCTGAGTGACCAGTTCATATGGGGTTCATAAGAGTCTCCACATTTCTCTGAAACCATACCCTTTGACATGGGACAATTTCTTGTGGGACAGTAGAATTCTGTTATATTTTTAATTTGTTCACCGTTTCCCCAATTTAATGGACCAACCCTTGGTTTCCAGATTAGGTTTGGTTTGGTTTGATACTACAAAAAGAGCTTCTCTAAAAACCTTGCTACATTTAACTCTTTCTTTGATCTCTTTGAGATATTAGTCAAATAGTTGTATCGCTTCAGAACATAGAAGGTCAGAGCTGGAAGGCCCTTAGAACATAGAACATGGCATCAGAACTAGATAGAACCTTAGAACGTAAAATTTAAGAAGTAGATGGTACCTATTAGAACAGAATGGACATAAGGAAAGAGCATATAGAATGCTAAAAATGACTTGATCCTTAGAAGACAGAATATAGGAGATCAGAGTTAGAAGGGCCCTTGGAACGTAAAACATGGGTTTCAGAACGAGGTGGGATCTTAGAACATAAACTGTAAGGAATGAATGATACATATTAGAGCAGAATAGACTTAAGAAAAGAGCATAAAGAATGTTAGAGATGACTTGGTCCTTAGAAGACAGAACATAGAAGGTCAGAGTTAAAAAGAGTCTGAGAAAATTGAACCTAGAATTTTAGAAACAAAGAGATATTAGAACATAGAATGTTAATACTAGGGAGATGGCAATATCATAGATTGAGATCTAGAAGAGATTTTAGAGATCATGTCATTCACACTCTCCCTCTCCTCATTTTTTTTAAATCAAGAAAAGGCCCAGAGGAGCTGCAGGGAATACCCTAAGATCAAAGAGCTCCCAGAACACAGTGGATTAGCCAAGTCTTGAACCCATTCTACCAACTCTTCCCATACTGCCTTAATATTTACATTTGTCCAATTTTGAACTGAGACCATATAGAGGATTATTATTAGCTTAAAGATCTAGGCAGTCCTTGATCAAGCCAAGGGACATTTATGGTAGGCGGGGCACACAGGACCTACCTTGTCAACAGGTGGGGTGGGTCTGGCTTGATTAACTGGGTAATTAAAGGTGATGGGGAAGCTAGGCTGAGACCTGGAGGGGGTGGAGGCAGGGGGATGCCCTTCTAAGATAGTCATCCCGGCCTCTAGCTTTTCTTAACTATCCTTAGTGCTTGGCCCAACCGAGTTTCTCCTCTCTGTTTCCTTGTCTCTTTACCTGACCTTCCCAGCTCCGGAAGGCCTGACCCTTCATCCATGGAAGTGGAACCCAAGAAACCGAAGGGGAAGCGAGAGCTGATCATGACCAAGAGTTTCCAGCAAGTAGACTTCTGGTGTAAGTGGGGCCTTGGCTGGTATTCCCTGCTCCCTTTCTATGAATCTTCCTCCACCCCGTTGGGGAAGGAAGTTAGGAGGGACCTCAAGTTTGGAACAGGATGACATGCTCAAGCAAGTTCTTAGAGACCCTAGAAGATTATGGTGAGGTGGTAGTCATTGACAATTACTATTAGAACATAGAACCTTAGAACCTTAGGAGATAGGAGAAGAGAGACTCAGAACTGAGGAACTGAAGAGTTCCCTACTCCTTCTCTGGGCCTGAACATTCGGAGGGATTGAGTGGGGCCAGAAACCATGTCAAGGAGACAATCTGGAATCATGGTCAGCAGGCTTCCTTCCGTGCGTTCTCAAGCAATGGGAGCCCAAGTTCTAACTATAAATGAGCCCAGTCTTCCATATGCAGAGTAGTGATGGAAAAAGTCAATCAATCACTTATTCAACAAGTATTTATTAAGGGCTCACTATGTGCAGACACTGGGCTAAGTCAAGGGATACAAATAAAGTCAAGAAAGCAATCCCTGCCCTCTTGGAGCATACAATCTAATGGGAGAAACAAGGTGTAAAGAATCATGTCCTTACAAGGTGTTTTCAAAATAAATAGGCAGTAATCACAGAGGGAAGACATTAGCAGTAGGAGGAGAAAAGGTATCAAAAAAGAGAAGGTGAAAGGGACCATTCAACTCTAGCTTTATACTATGTTTTAATTACAAAACCTCAGAGATAAAAGGAACCCCAAGGGCTTTTAGTCAAACCTGTCATTATTCATTTTTTTTTTAGTCATGTCTGACTCTTTGTGACCCCATTTGGGGCTTTCTTGGCAAAGATCCTTGCTGTTTTCTTCTCTAGCTCAATTTACAGATGAGGAAACTAAGGCAAACAGGATAAAATGAATTGCTCAGGGTCACATAGCTAGTAAGTTTCTGAGCCCAGATTTGAACTCAAGAAAATGAATCTTTCTGACTCCAGATTTAGTCCTCTATGCACTATGGCACCACCCTAGCTGCCCTATGAACCCATCATATCTGGCACAAGGAACTGCATTATAAAGTACCAGAGAAGTGGTCCTCTAGCCTTAGCTTGAAGGCCATCACTGGACGGGGGGCTCCCTACCTCCTATGGCAGCAGTTTGGATAGCTGCAATGATATAGAAGATTTTCCTGACATAAGGCTTAAATTTGCCTCTTGGAAACGTGTCCCCATTGCTCCTAATAAGAGTGCAAGCGTAGCAAGTCTGCTCTGTCTTGTACATATTAATCTTTTAAATGTCAGACAACAGGTACCATGTCTCTGCTTGGGCTTTTTCTCCTTCAGTGGATTGGTTAACTGCCACATGTTTCTTTGGCTGATCTTAAATGGCATGAATTCAGAATCTGGGAATGGCCTTCCTTTAAATGTAAAAGAGAGAACATTAGAGCTTAGAAGAGGCCTTAGAACACAGAATAGGAGAACTAGAAGGAACCTTGAAAAATGAAATGTCAGCACTGGCAGGGATCTTAGAACCAAGAATGTTAGAGCCAGGAGGGATCTTAGAAAATACAATGTCAGAGCTGGAAGAAACCTTAGAACACAGAATTTGAGAGCAGGAGGGACTTTGGAAAATGGAACGTTAGAAGTGGAAGGAAATTCAAAACCTAGAATATTAGCGCTTAGAAGAGGCTTTAGAACACAGAATATGAAAATTGGAAGGAGTCTTAGAACCAAGAATATTAGACCCTGAAGGGATCTTAGAACATAGAATGCCATAGCTAGAAAGGATCTTAGAACATGGAATATCAGAGCTGGAAGAAATCTTAGAACTCGGAATATGAAAACTAGAGGAATGTTGGAAAATGGAATGTCAGAGATGTAAGGAACTTTAGAGCACAGAATATCCTTAGGACACAGGATTTGAGAGCAAGGGACTTTGGGAAATGGAATGTTAGAACTGGAAGGAAATTCAGAATATAGAATATCAGAGCTAGAAGAATAGGACACAGAATCTGAGAGCTAGGAGAGGGTCTTAGAACCAAGAACATTAGAGCCTGGAGGGATCTTAGAGCATAAAATATCATAGCTGGAAAGAGTCTTAAAACATAGAATATCAAAGCCAGAAGAAGCTTTAAAACACAGAATATGGGAGCTAGAAGGCACCTTGAAAAATGACCTGTCAGGGCTGGAAGGGGTCTTAGAGCCAAGAATATTAGAGTCAGGAGGGACTGTGGAACATAGAATGTCAGAGCTGGAAGGGACCTGATGATAAAGAATCTCAGAGCTAGAGGACAGCATAATGGGAAGGCCCATAGATCAGTTATCAAGAATTAGTTTATTTACTATTATTTTTTAAAATCCCTCCTATTTCTGTCCTCTTTGAAAAGAGAAAAACAAAACCAAAATCCTTGTAATGAACGTGTATAGCAAACAGACACATTCTCTCAATGGCCGCCTCCACAAAATGTGCTTTCCCACCTAGGCTCTGGCTCTCTCACCTCTTCGTCAGGAGCTGGGCGACATATTTAATTATGAATCTTTGGAATCGTGCTTGGCCATTGTTTAATAAAACTTTATTTAGTACCTACTATATGTATGCCATGGGCCAGGTGCTGGGGATACAAATAATAAGAATGAACCAATCCCTGCCCTCAAGGAGCTGACTCTAATGGGGAAGGGAGCAATTGTTTCTAGAAATGCCTACAAACTAACTGCGAATAAATACGATGTAGTCGAGTGCTGTGGATTGGGTGGGAGGGAACTGGCTGTGGTGGGGCTTGGGAATGCCTTCTTATGGGAGATGATCTCATTCACGGATCATAAATTTTGAGTTGGAAGGAACCTTGGGACATTGAGTTCAACCTTCTCATTTTATAGATGAGGAAACTGAGGTCCAGTGATGTTACCCAGAATCCCAAAGAAAGAAACTTGGACAGTTGGGATCTAAATTTACCCCAATAACAGCTTTAGAGTAAATCCAACTCTTTGATTTAAACAATACCACCACCACCAACAAAAATAATAATAACTAATATTGCTATGGTACCTACTATGTGCCAGGAACTGTACTTAATGCTTTTTACAAATATTCTATCCTTCGATCTTCATAACAATCCTGGGAGGATAGAGGATATTACTCCTACTTTACAGATGAGGAAACCAAGACAGACAGAGGTTAAGTGTCTTACCCAGGCTCCCACAGGTAGTAAGTGGCAGGTGTGAAATTTGAACTGATTTTTTTTTTTTTACTTGAAGCTCAGTAGGCTATATACACTCTACCGTGCTGCCTGCCCACGCCCAATTGTTTGGTCCCTGCCATCCCTGGTCAGGTGAAGCCATGGAGAAGTGCCCGCTGTAAAAACTAATTCCCTCCTTCTACCTTCTACCCCCTCAGTCTGTGAGTCCTGCCAAGAATACTTTGTGGATGAATGCCCCAACCATGGCCCCCCCGTATTTGTGTCCGACACGCCTGTGCCCATGGGCATCCCTGACCGAGCGGCCCTCACCATCCCGCCTGGCATGGAAGTGGTCAAGGAGGCCAGTGGGCAGAATGATGTTCGCTGCATGAATGAGGTTATCCCAAAGGGGCACATCTTCGGGCCATACGAAGGGCAGATCTCGACACAGGATAAGTCGGCCGGCTTCTTCTCCTGGTTGGTGAGTCTTCCCTCTGCTGCTCACGAGGGGCCTCCTTGGGGGGATTCAGTGCCAGAGAGCCTAGGTTTCAGCTTCCTCCACAACATAAAAGATGTGGGTTGTAGTAAATCCTGCTGTGCCCACAGAGGTCCACGGTGGCTAAGGAGCTCATCCTGCAATAGGATTGGTACATTGGCAAAGACACTGGGTTTGGATTTAGGGGCCCTGGGTTCAAATCCAGGTTTACCACCTCTGTGACTTTGGGCAACTTTTTTTTAACCTCTTTCTGCCTCAGTTTCCATATTTGTAAAATGAGGGAGTTAGAGTCATTGATCTCTAAGGTCCTTCTTAGCTAATATTATAGGATTACAAGATCTGCTTGGTGCAAACAAAATGGCTTCAGGATGAAAAATGTCAGAGTTGGATGAATATGCTACAGCCTTCTGCATTTCCTCTTTCTTCCAAAATTTCTGGGATGCAATATGCCTAAAGCTGGAGGACATAGTGGACCCTCTTCAGCAAAGCTTCATATTTTCCTAACATCTCCCAATAGAACCCTTACCAATTGTGCCAGGAAAATAGGGCAAAAACCTGGACATCTTCATCAAAGAAATTAAGGGGAGGTGGAGGGGCTGAAGCTGGTGAAGACAGGGTGATGGGTATGGTCAGGGAGGGCAAAGCAGAGCTCCTAAAGGAGATCCCTCTGGTAGCGGTGCTCCAGTGGTGAGGAACAAAGGACCTTAGATCTGAGAATGTCAGACCTGGTAGGATCTTTTGTACATAGAAATGCTTTAGGATATAAATGTTAGAGCTGGGCAAGCCTTAGAATGTGGAATGTTAGAGCTGTGAGGGATTTTAAGACAGAACATGGAAATTCAGTGATGGAGGGACCTTAGAACGTAGAATGTCAGAGCTGGGAACAACCTTAGAACACAGAATGTCAGATCTGGGATTGTCCTTAGAACAACAGAATATCAAAGCTAGGAGGAATCTTAGAACATAGAATGTTAAAACCATGAACGATCTTAGGACATGAAATATCAGTGATAAGAAGGACCTTAGAATACAGAATGTCAGATCTGGGATTGTCCTTAGAACACAGAGCTGGAAGAGACCGTAGAACACAGAATATCAAAGCTAGGAGGAATCTTAGAACATAGAATGTTAAAACCAGGACTTAGGACATGAAATATCAGTGATAAGAGGGACCTTAGAACACAGAATTTCAGAGCTGGGAGGGATCTTAGAATATCAAATGTCAGTGATAAGAGGGAACTTAGAACAAAGAATGCCAGAGCTGGGAGGATTTTTAGAACACAGAAGGTCAGAGCTGGGAGAAACCTTAGAACACAGAATGTCAGAGCTGGGAACAACCTTAGAACACAGAATGTCAGAGCTGGGATTATCCTTAGAACACAGAGCTGGAAGAGACCTTAGAACACAGAATATGAAAGCTAGAAAGAGTCTTAAAACAGAATGTTCAAGCCAGCAATGTCTTTAGAACATGAAATATCAGTGATGAGAGACCTTAGAACACAGAATATCAGAGCTGAAAGGGAGATTAGATGTTATTTGAACTAGTCCCACTCCTCTTTTGTGTGCAATAGAAAATTTTCAAAAAGCTTTTTCCAGCTCTAAATTTTTGATCTTATGATTCCAAGCCCCAGAGAGACAAGAGACTTGCCAGAATTACACTGCTGGAGAGGGGAAAGAGCCGTGACTCCAGCCTGGATTTCCTGTCTACCAGTCTGGAGCTATTCCTATGTTGTGACTTTTTCAGAACAAGGGCGTCCCCCAGGAAGCTGGAGACAGGGTGTGTTGGGATGACAGAGGCAGCCTTCTTGACTATGGGCTGGCGAATTTGGACCTCTATTTGGGCAGCGACTGAGGCAAAAAATGGCCCACTTTTGTGGCCAGTGTGGTGTCAGGGCTTGACCTTGAACTCAGCACTAGCAGACTTGGCTTTGAGTCCCTGCTGCCAGCTCTTGGGCAGTTTCTTTCTCTGCGCCTGAGTTTCCTCATCTGTCAAGCGAGGAGTTTGGAAGCCTAGTTTTGAGACTCCTTGTGGCTCTCAATCTGTGCTCCAAGGAAACCACTAGCGCCTGTCATTCGCACTTTTGAAGTCCCATCTCCTTGTAAAGGCTGGAGTGACAAAAATGAAACTATCCCTGCCCTCAGAGAGCTTCTGCTCCTCTCTGCAAGATGACGTATCACCAGAATGGCCATAAATGTGCCTCTTTAAATTTTTCAAAGCACTTTAATGTTATTCTGTGGGATCCTTCCAACCCTTGTGAGATGGAGACTTTGGGAATGGCTGCCCTTGTTTTAAAAGTGAGGAAACTGAGGCTCAGAGAGCCTCCATGGTCACTTGGTTTGTAAGAGCAGGATTTGATCCTTTGTCACTGTAGAATCAAAGTCCGACATCTGCCTCCCAATATCAGTTGCTGGAGCAGAAGAGATCATTTGGTCCAGTCCCCTTCATTTCACAGAGAAGGAAACAGGCCCAAAGGGGCTGGGTAGGGGGGAAAGATTTATCTAAAGTTACCTAGCTAGCAGGAGCAACCCCCAAATTTCTACCCCATTCTTCTTCCAAGTCCAATCTTCTTCCCCCCCATATCACAATGATTTTCTACTCTCTATGGAGACAGATATTTGAAGCTTCACCTTTGTTAATTGTCAACAAGCATTTCTTTTTAAATATATTTTATTTTTTTAAGAATAGTATTTTTTCAATTATACATAGACAATTTTCTTTCCTCTTTTTTGTTTCTCAGTTACATGTAAAAACAATTTTTAGCCTTCATTTAAAAAACTGAGTTCTAAATTCTCTCCCTTTCTTCCTCCCCACCTCCTTCACTGAGAAGGCAAGCAAATTGATATAGGTTATACATGTATAGTCTTGCAAAATATTTCCATATTAATCATGGTATGAAAGAAAATGTAGACAAAAATAAAGAAAACTAAAGAAAGTTTAAAAACTGTGCTTCAGTCTCTATTCAGACACCATCAGTTCTTTCTCTGAGGATGAAGAGCATTTTTCTTTTTTTCTCCACTTGAGTATCTTATTTTTTTCAATTACCTGTACAAATAGTTTTCAACATTCATTTTTATTTCTTTGTTTATTTGTTTGTTTATTTGTTTTTGCTGAGGCAACTGGAGGTAAGTGATTGGCCCAGGGTCACATAACTAGAAAGTGTTAAGTGTCTGAGGTCAAATTTGAACTCAGATCCTCCTGACTTCAGAGTTAGTGCTCCCTTCACTGTGCCACTTGGCTACCTCTTCAATATTCTTTTTTTTTTAAAATAACTTTTTATTGACAGAACCCATGCCAGGTTTTTACAGCATTATCCCTTGCACTCACTTCTGTTCCGATTTTTCCCCTCCCTCCCTCCACCCCCTCTCCCAGATGGCAAGCAGTCCTTTACATGTTAAATAGGTTACAATATATCCTAGATACAATATTATGTGTGCAGAACCGAACAGTTCTCTTGTTGCACAGGGAGAATTAGATTCAGAAGGTAAAAATAACCCGGGAAGAAAAACAAAAATGCAAGCAGTTTATATTCATTTCCCAGTGTTCTTTCTCTGGGTGTAGCTGCTTCTGTCCATCTTTGATCAGTTAAGGCTCTCTTTATTGAAGAGGTCCACTTCCATCAGAATACATCCTCAAACAGTATCGTTGTTGAGATATATAATGATCTCCTGGCCCTGCTCATTTCACTCAGCATCAGTTCACGTAAGTCTCACCAGTCCTCTCTGTATTCATCCTGCTGGTCATTCCTTACAGAACAATAATATTCCATAACATTCATATACCACAATTTACCCAACCATTCTCCAATTGATGGGCATCCATTCAATTTCCAGTTTCTAGCCACTGCAAACAGGGCTGCCACAAACATTTTGGCACATACAGGTCCCTTTCCCTTCTTTAGTATGTCTTTGGGGTTCAATATTCATTTTTTATAAACTTTTGAGTTTCCAATTTTCCATCCTCCCTTCTTTACTATATACATCCCCAACACAATAGCATGTACAATCATTTTTTTAACATATTTCCAGTCATTCAATAAGCATTTTTTTTTTTTTTGGTGAGGCAATTGGAGTTAAGTGACTTACTCAGGATCACACAGCTATTAAGTATTAAATGTCTGAGATCACATTTGAACTCGGGTTCTCCTAACTTCAGCCATCTAGCTGCCCCTCAAAAAGCATTTCTTAAGTGCCTAATGGGTACCAGCCAAGCAGGGAATATAAAAACCAGCCTAAAGAAAATAGTTTTTATCACCAAGGAGCTTGCATTCAAATAGTACTTGAGAGAAAGTTGAAGGGTCAGGATGAGGATGCTGGAGAAAGAAGACAGAGGATGAGGCTCTCAGAAAGGAAAGAAAAATGAGTGGGACTGGCTGGATCTTTCACCAAAATAAGGTGAATAAGTCCAGGAGGGAGTGACCGGTCAGTGAAAGGGGCTATAAGAGCAGTGGATAGTACTCTCTAAGAGCTTCTCAAACGCTTACTTGGTGATGATGTTGATGATAATAATAATAATGTCACATTTGTGACATAGAATTGTAGGATTGCTTCAAATTGAAAGGGATCTTAGAGGTGATTGAGTCCAGCTCCCTCATTTTACAGAGGAGGAAACTGAGTCACAGAGAGGTTGAATGCTTTAAATCTCTTTCTTTCCAATCCAGTGTGGCAAGAATTGGGAGTATCAGCCATTCTGTTTTACACATGGCGAAACTGAAATTCAGAAAGGCAAGCGACCTGTTCAGAGTCAAAGCCAACATGTGTCAAGTTCAGGTGTCCTGACTCTCAAATGGAGCTCTTCCCATCATAGCACAGAGCTCGCAAAACCTCAGATTTCCATAGTGTTCTCAAGTCTCAAGTACTTTCCTTAGGACACCTTGTAAGTCAAGGAATATTATTATCCCATTTACCAGTGCTGTAAAGCAAGTCACTCAGGACCACATTACCACCAAAGCCCTGGGGAGCTGGGACACCAGTTCAGGCTGCCTGATCCATGACCAGTAGCTAACTGGGGGATCACCAACCACATCATGACCTTTCCACAATTTCTTGTATTATCAAGAGGAAGGACAGGAGATTCCCCTCCTCAGGCCTCTTCTAGGCCCAAATCAATGACCCTGTGATCTTCACTCCCCTCCGAGGTCTTGTTTCAGTTCCAGCCTCTCTCCCCCAATTTCCCATTCAGAACCTTTGCTGCCATTTTCTCCCTACCCAGAAGGCTTTGGGCAAAGGAGCATCTATTTCTATTCATAGCCGTGGTGGGGAGCCTTTTAAGAGGAAAAAGGGAATAGCAAATAAGTCACACTGTCCTGTTCAAATCAGAGATCTTCCAAGGCTCCCAGGTACCCAGGCTCCTCATAGCCGGTATACACCATTGTCTGGAGTTACGCTCCAACACTGCAGTTATCACTGAGGAAAGAGTTAAGTAAGCAAGCTTTTATTCAGTTTCTGTGTGCCAGGAACTGTGCTAATTACTGGGGTTACAAAGAAAAGGGAGGAAAAACAATCCCTGCTTTCTAGGAGTTTAGTTGTGGAAGGGCAAATGCAAACAAGCGTGTACAAATCATTTATTCGAGATCAGAAGGAAGCCAGAGAAGCCAGAAGACAGGGAGGGAGGAGGGAGACAATCCCAGATTTCAGAGACCCCGTTTGAAATGCAACGTTAGGAATTGGAGTGTCACGTGTGACTGGCAGCAGGGAGACCCATATCATTGGCCCTCAGGCGTCTGGGAGCATATTTATGAACAGAGGAGGAGAATGTCAGAACTGTTTAGAAGTTGGGCTTTATACATCCCCATCCCCATCCCCATCATACAGATGGGAAAGTAGAGGGTGTTTTTTCCTTAGCATGCCCTAGTTGTTCTATATATGACTGGGTTTAGGCCAGGTCAGGGATCATATCCTATCTAGTAGCACTGTCATCTCTTTGCTGTCCACATAAACATTCCATTTCCCCATTTTTCAGCTTCTTACTGTGGGAACCATAATCAGATTGCTGATATGCCATTTGAGGCAGCTAGGTGGGGCAGTGGATAGAACTTCAGACCGGAATCAGGCAGCTCTGAATACAAATTTAATCTCTCTCAGATACTTACTAACCACGTGACTCTGGGAAAATCCCTGAGTCTCAGTCTCAGTTTAATCATCTATAAAATGGGGATACTGCTCAGGGTTGTTATAAGGATCAAATAAAATAATATTGGTAGAACATTTTGCCAGCTTTAAAACCCTGTATAAAAGCTGATTTACATTATCATTGCTGTTTCCTTGTGTACCACTCAGCATCTCTGGGACTTCCCAGACCCAAACCCAGATCCCTTATCACCACTCCCATGATTCTTTGCTTTTTTTTTTTTTTAATGTCTCTAGCATTTAGTGCAGGAATTAGAGACATATTGTCGTTGTTATTCAGGTATTCCAGTCAGAAATGATTCTCCTTGGGAGCTTTATTGGCAAATATTGGAGTGGCTTGCTATTTCCTGCTCCAGCTCATTTTACAGATGAGGAAACTGAGGCAATCAGGGTTAAGTGACTCGTCCAGGGTCACAGTGACTGATCTCCTTCAGGTTTGAATTCAGATCTTCCTGACCCCAGGCCTGGCACTCTATCCACTGTGCCATCTGGTTGCCTGGATTGGAGATACAGTAAAGGTTTAATAAAATGCTTTCATTCGTTCATCCAGTGAAGGACTTAGAATGTTGACAGAGCCGTGCTGGGGCCTGTTTGCAGGAAAGGGCCCCGTGGAGCTGAGCTCAGGGAGGGAGGGTGAGAGGGGGCTCTTCCCCCATTCTGAGTGTGAGGGGAGGGAGGAAGCGCCTTGGCTTGGCTGGTCCGGTTCTGCCCTGGTTTTGCCAGTCTCTCTCTCTCTGCCTTTCCAGATTGTTGACAAGAATAACCATTACAAGTCTATCGATGGGACAGATGAAACCAAAGCCAACTGGATGAGGTGAGTCCTGCTCTGTCACGGGCGCCTCTTTGTCGCCCCCCTAATGAGGGAGTCAGGGAGTGGGGGGCGTGGGGGGGAGTGCCATGAGAGAGAGGGAGGCAGCCTCCATCCTCTCATCTTTTCCCATGCTTTGGAAATATCTTACTCGGTGTGACTCGACTTCCTGCCACTGCCCAGCCAAAGGGTCAGAAGAAATGACTCTGATGCCATGGGAACCCTGAGAATAGAGAGGAAATTGGCCCGTGGCTGGTTTTCCGCAAGGTTTTCCTTGAAGGGCTACTGCCAGGCAGTGGAGGCTCGGGCCTCTTGGGACCGGGGACGGGCCAGGCCCTCCACCCAGCTCTCCAGGGCCTTGTGCTGCTCCACTGCCCGTGTCCTACGCGGGAGGGACTGGACTCTAGGAAACTGTGGACGAGGGCAGCGGGTGGATTTCTCTGCTTCGCCAGTATGTCCCCAAGCCTCCCAACTGTTCCTAGATAGCTTCTGTCCCCAAGAGGACGCCATCTTTGTCCTAAAACTTAGTATCCTGTCGGGTACATTGGTTCCTCCCATCTTTCATAGCATGTTCGCTGTGGATGGGCCATTGTTGTCAGGGCTGGGAAGCAACTAGACCAACCCCTACATTTCACAACTAGGGAAACAAACTCAACAGGTCAAGCAATATTTCTCCCCCTCCCTTCCCCCGTTCACCCAGATACTAAATAGCAGAACTGAAATTTGAACCCAGAACCTCTGATTCCAAAACCCTTGATCTACACCTGTACACACACAAATATCTGGGGTAGGGGAATTTGGGACTGTGTGTCAGAGCCATGTTCCCCAACAGTCTTAAGTGAATTCAAGCAGGATTCCAAACCAGGCCGAGAAATCCCCATGCACCCACGGGTGCCACAGACACAGCCATGGTGTCTGGCACATGAGCAGTGAACTTGACCTCTCGGGCTGGGGGCGGAGCATCAGTGGCCAAAGTATACGTGTGTAGACCTATGTGTGCAGGGGAGAGGTGGACAAGCTCATGTGGTCCAGCTGCTCTTTGTTCAAGGGATTGCCTGGCGAAGGGGGTACCTAGAAGGAGAGCCACTGGAGAAACCCAAGGGCGATTTGGGGGAGGGGTCAGGAATGGGCTTGACACAAATGAGATGAGACTGTTGGGGGAATTAGAAGCTCCCTGGTTTCAGGAGCACTGCTGCAGTGGAGTGGCTACTGTTCTGGGCTGTCAGAATGAATAAGGATGAACTCCGGTGGGATGAATCGGTGATAAGGGTTAGAAAATCCTTCTTCAGTCTTTAAAAATGCTCCTGTTTATATGCTTTCCTGAGCATGCAAATAATCATGATGATGATTTTTTAAGGTGTGTAAAGCTTTGTATACATATATGTGCATACTAACCAGAACTCATAATATCTGTGTGTGGCTCTATTAGGTAGATGGACATTTAGATAGAATAATAGACAGATTAGATAGATGGATGCTTGGATGGATGAAGAGATGGATGGTTGGATGGATGAAGAGATGGATGGTTGGATGGATGGATAGATATATACATATATAGTTACATGGATAGACCAGCGCTCACCTATATGTGTAATCTTATTTGGTCCTCATTACAACAGGGATAAGTGCTATTATTGTGTTGCCCCCTTCCTACAGATGAAGAATCTGAGACAGAGAAATTAAATATTTTCCCAAGGTCACATAGCTAGGAAGTCTAAGGCAAGATTCAAACTCTGGTCTTTCTTAGTCCAAACCCTGTGCTCGGCCCACTTTGCTCACCAGTTGTGTGCTCTATAATATTCCCCACAAGTGGTCAAACAGCTTTCCATCACCGAAGTGGCTCGGGACCACAGATCTTAGTTTTGGGGGCCAGGAGTCCTGTCTCCAGTTCCATGGAGATGAGCTGGTCACTTTCAGAGAAACAAGATCACTCAGAAGAGCCAGGTTGCCAACCTCCTATACTTTCTCCTTGTACCCTCAAATGTGGCTGCGAGTGGAGATTCTTTGGAGTCAATCGTAGGCTCTAGAGGGGACCCTAGAGGTTATTTCATTCAACTTTCTCATTTTACGAGAGGATGACTCACAGGATTAGGATTTTAGGTTTAGAGGGGGAAGAAGTCCCGAAATCAAGGTGAGTGACTTACCCAGTCATGCTAAGTCAGAAGGGGCAAAGCCAGGGTGGGAAACCAGCTTATTTGGTGACACAGGAAGCAGGTGGCAGAACTTCCTTTGTACCCAGGTCCTCTGCTTTCCAACTCATTGCTTCAACTGTGCCTGACACATGGTAAGCGCTTAATAAATGGGGTGCCTGACTGATTCTGTGAGGAGTGAATGAGCCTATCCACCTAGTCCCCTAGAATGGTTTCTCCAGATGAGCCAAGCTGTGGACTCGACATCGGTTCTCTCTTTTCACTGTTTTCCTCAACAGCCTTTCTTAGGTAGAGATCTCGGGGCTAGTAGGAGGCTCAGCAGCATTGCCCAGGAGCCTGGTCTCCATATGAGTATTCAGGAGAGGTCAGGGACTGTGAGCTTGCTGATGTCCCTTCCCCATCCGCTCAAGGCCGCCTAAGTGCCTGCTTGCCGAATGGAACCTCCCCGATGGGGCTTAGGTTTGAGAAGTTGGTCAATGTGGACCTTGGCGTGAAAGCTCAGGCGTGCCCACATTTTACCAACGGGACATCCAACGATACTGAGTTAAGCCTCCTGCCAACTTGCCCTATCTCCTGTCACCCAGAGCCTTCCTTGAATTCCAGCCAGGCGGCTTCCTCCTTTTGTCATCCCTTTCTTGGTTCTTTGTGTCCTTGGAAGTCATGCGTCGTTCTTGTGGCCACAGGGCTGGTGTGGGCTTGGAGCTCCCCCGAGGTGACTCCTTCGCCCTTGGGGGTGCATTGGAAGGATTCTGGCCAGATTCTTTTCTTTGGGGCCTCCGACAGATACTACATGGCCTGCATTCTTATCAGAATTCATAAAGACCCCCCCCCCCTTTCTGCCTATGCCCTTCTGCCTGTGCGCTTCTGACCATTCTCTCTTGGACTTGGTTGTCCCCTCTATCTGCTGGGGGAAGATAGAGGGGGGCTAACTTAGATAGGAGTGGAGAGGAGGGCAAGAAGCCAGTTCCTGTTGGCTCCCCCTTGGGGAGTTCAGCAGTGTAGGTAGGAGCAGGACCCCCCTTCCCCACCCCTCATTGATTTCTATTTACCCAATTGTGCTTTGTGGGATATTCAACCCAAGGAACATGGCGTCCATGACTGAACGTAAGAGGAAGCCTAAATTCTCCAAGGATGAGCTGGACATTCTGGTCACTGAGGTGACCCACAATGAAGCCGTCCTGTTTGGGAGGGAGACCATGAGGCTGTCCCATGCCGACAGGGACAAGATCTGGGAAGGAATAGCTCGGAAAATCACCTCAGTCAGCCAAGTCCCCCGCTCAGTGAAGGACATTAAGCACAGATGGGATGATATGAAGAGGCGTACTAAAGACAAACTGGCCATCATGCAGAAGTCGCTGTCTGGCCCTGGCAGTGGAAGCCACCCCCCTACCATTATCCTTACTGCCCATGAGAGAGCCATTGAGTCCACGTTGCACACCTCCCACTCGGTCCGTGGCTTCCCAAGAGCAGATGTGAATGGCGTGGACAGTCCTTCGACTAGCTGTAAGTATCACTTCTTTAACCTGCCTTGTTCTCTCTCTCCCACTGATTCTTCCCTATTTTTTCTGGGCCTCCTGGCTCTTTCAGCCTCCTCTGGGCTTTTGTCTGTATGCCTTCTCCTTGTTTTGTCTTCATCTTTTCTGCTTTACAATCTCTCTCTCTCTCTCTCTCTCTCTCTCTCTCTCTCTCTCTCTCTCTCTCTCTCTCTCTCTCTCTCTTTCTGTCTCTGTCTTTTTCTCTGTCTCTCTCTTTCACTTTCTCTTGCTTTTGCTCTTGCTCTCCCCCCATTCTTTTCTGTACTTTCCCACTATCTCTCACTTCTGTCTCCTTGTTTTCTCTAATATTTTCCTCTCTCTCACAATTCCTTCCTGCATATAACAGACTTGACTCTCTGGTCAGGGTTTGGGGGAGCAGAGTATCCTTTCCTAGCCTCTTAGAGTCCTTTGGGACTTTGGTATCAGGTGGAACTGCTCAGCATGTGAGGGAGCCCATCCAGGGACCTGCCTTTCTTCCCATCACAGGACTTCCAAATTCTTCAGGCCCCACCTTGTTCCATCCCCACCATCCTTGCTGAGGGATAACCTTCTTTAAAAGCCGAAGTAGCTCCTGAGGAACTAGAGTGAGGGCAAGGGTGCCTAGGGTACGGGGAGCCCAGCTGATGGGAAGTTGACTTTTAGAGGCCAGAGCCACTTACCCGAAGCCCCGTGCCAGTGGAGTGCAGGCTTGGGGCCAGGTTGGATTTAGTTTTGTCTGGGAGCCTGTTCAAGAGGCTAGAGTTGGATGTGAGTTTACTGGCTGTCTGTCCCATCCCACCCTTTTTTTTTTTTTTTAAACAGATGATGAAACTCAATCTTAGAGAGGTTAAGTGGCTTGTCCAGGATCCAAATGCTAGGTCTTCCTGATTCTTAGTTCAACACTTTGTATTCTGCATGTTTCATGGTCTCCGAAGTCATTCCTTAGAATGATCAATTGAACCCGTGCTGGCTTCCTAGTGTAAGACACATTAGAAATAATAGGATCCAAGATTTCTAGATGGAAGAGATTTTAGAGGCCATTGAGTCCAACTCTACCTATTTTACAGATGGAAAAGTTGAAGGCTAGAGAGGCTATGACTTTGACTTGTCCATCATCATACAAGTATTAAGTTTCCAAGGTGGGATTTGAACCCGGGCCTTCCTGCCTCCAAGTTCAGTGCTCCATCCAGTACGCCATGCTGCCAGCACTCTACAACCCTGCCCAACTACAGGGTACAAAGAGGAGATACTGAACCTTGACTCCCTCGGCCCATCAACTTATGAAATTCCCATTCTAAAGGGCAGGTCCCTCATCATTCATTGCTCGTGGATTTTCTGGTCTCCGAGATCTCGACCGTGGGGCTAGGACTGTGTGCGTGGGTGTGCATGTTCCCCCGGGAGATAAGAGCAGCACTGGGGTGACAGATGAGATTGGGGGGAGTGTAGTCTCTTGAGACTGACTGCCACTCGGAAGCTTTCCATTCCAAGATGGCGGAGAGGTCGTGGAGTCTGCTGCTGTGGAAATCCCTCTCCCAGTTATTGAGGGGCCACATGCTAGCTAGTTGTCTTATTGAGGGGCCACATGGATAAACTAGTTGTCTTGCTCTGGACGGCCTTTGCGTGTGGATCAGGGGGTGCAGAGGTCCAGCCCTAGTCCACATGCTGAAGACAGCCTGATGTGATTCTTCCTTAGTCCTCCCTCTGGTCTCAGGATCTGTTCTAGTGACGAGGAAACGGTAGCGGTGGGGATGTAGACCCCGAGGTGTGATTTCTCCTGTCCTTCACCATTCTGGGCCCACCCCCAGCTTCAAAAACAATTCTTCTCTTCACTTTTCCCCATCCCAATTCCAATGGAAATTGACATTTTCAAACTGCGATATCCACGGTGGCCACGAGGTGGCACCAAAAAACTCGTGAATGGTCACTCAAGGCTTGGAGTCCAGAAAATCGTAAGCCTTTAAACGGAGTCACAAGACATCAGAACTGGATGGAACCTTAAAACATATAATGTGGACTATCGGCACTAGAAGGGAAATACTGAACACAACATATTAGGACTAGAAGGAGCCTTAGAGCCTAGGATGTCAGAACTAGGAGGGACCTTAGAACATGGAATGTTAGAATTTAGAGGGACATAGAATGTCAGGGCTGGAAGGAACCTTAGAACATAGATTATTAGAGTTTAGCAGGACCTAGGACATGGAATGTCAGAGGTTGGAGGAACCTTAGAACAAAGAATGTTAGAGCTTAGAGTCACCTTAGAACATAGAATTTGAAAACTGGAAGGGACTTTCAAACATCTAAAATGGACTATCAGGACTAAAGGGGAAATATTGAACACAACATCTTGGGACTGGAAGGAGCCTTAGAACGCAGAATGTCGGAGCAAGGGAGAACCTTAAAATGCAGAACATTAGAGCTTAGAGAGACCTTAGAACATAGCATGTCAGAGCTTAGAGGGACCTAGGACATAGAATGTCAGAACTGGAAGAGACCTTCAGACATATAATATGGACAATCGGGACTAAAGGGGAAATATTGAACACAACATCTTAGGACTGGAAGGAGCCTTAGAACATGGACTGTCAGAGCTAGGAGGAACCTTAGAACAAAGAACATCAAAGCTTTAGAATGTCAGAGGTAAGAAGAACTTTAGAACAAAGAACATTAGAGCTTAGAGGATCCTTAGAACACAAAATGTCAGCGCTGGAAGGAACCTTAGAACATAGCATATTTGAGCTTAGAGGGATCTTAGAACACAGAATGTCAGAATTGGAAGGGACCTTCCAATACATATATAATGTATATTCAAACATATAATATAGACTATTAGGACTAGAAGGGAAATATCAAACACAACATCTTAGGACTGGAAGGAACCTTAAAACATGGACTGTCAGAGCTAGGAGGAACCTTAGAATAAAGAACATTAAAGCTTGGAGGAACCTTAGAACATAGAATGTCAGAGCTTAGAGGGACTTTGGAACATTGAATGTCAGAATAAGAAGGGTCTTTATAATACAGAATGTTGGAGCATAGAGGAACCTTAGAACTTAGAATGTTAGAGCTTAGAGTGACCTTAGAACATAGAATGTCAGAGCTTAGAGGGACTTTGGAACATTGAATGTCAGAGTAAGAAGGGTCTTTATAATATAGAATGTTAGAGCATAGAGGCACCTTAGAACTTAGAATGTTAGAGCTTAGAGTGACCTTAGAATATAGACTGTCAGAGCTGGGCAGGAACCTTAGAAGTCATCTAGTCTAACATTTCATTTTATGATTGGGAAATTGATGCCCAAAGAGATGTCCAAAATCCCATAGGTCATTGGTGGCAAGACTGGGAATGTCTTGGTATTGTCATCCCTAGTTCAGTGCTTTCTCTAAAGCAGAATGTTCCCCAAGGAAATGGTTCCCAAGGACAGTTGTTGATCCTTGTTTCACTTCCCCAGGTGTACCCCTAACCGGAGAGCATGATATTCTTTCCTACACTGCGTTTCCATTCAATCAGGGTGTCCCAGACACTACTATGAGAAGGATAACAGATTTGGGAGTGGGGGAGGCAGCTGTCTTATTTAGTTTAACTCTGCAACGACCACCATCCCCTGTCCCCGGCAGAATTAAGAAAGACCTGGCAGTAGATACTCTGGAACAGCCAATTTTTCTGCCTTACTAATCCTTTGTATTTCTGATTTCTCTCTCCCAAGATGATGAAGACGAGGAGACTCCTGGACCTTCACATCAACCCCCTCTGACGTCTCTGCATCGAGAACAAGAAGAAGTTGCCCAACTGGCCAGGCCCGCTCTCTTCCAACCTTTGTCCTCCTCCAACCAGTCAGAGACAGTGGGAGTAAAGCCAGAGGATGTGCCACCGCCATCGCCCCAGGCACCCCCGCAGGCCCATTCCCAGAGCCCCCCACTCTCAGGCTTTGACCAACATCGTTTCCACTCTCATGTCCAGGAGTCTGAGCCCTTCCAACGGTTTTGCCAGGAGCTGGTGAACGTCCACCGGGGCATGGCAGACAGTATGCACGCTATAGGCCAGGCTATGGCCGAACTGACTGGGTGGGTCAGCCAGATGTGCCAGATGCTGAGCGAGATCCGAGATGGAGTCCAGGCACTCCAGCGAGGACCCAGCCTGGCGGCCGCCACAGGAACACCACTCCAGCCTCAGCCCCAGCAAGCAGAGCCCGGCCTGGAGCCAATCCCAACCGTACGGACTACTCGATCTCGGAAGCGAAAACACCATTTCTAACCAAACCCGTCTGAGCTGGAGAGAAAAGTATACAGAAAGGGGTTAGCTGTCCCTGAGCATGGGAGCCTTCATTACAGAGAAGGGTTTCCTCGTCTCGATTCATAATGTTTAGGGACATCATCAGGAAAGTCTCGGGTTGATCCCTTAGGCATGTCTAGGGCCAAGCCATCACCTCCTCCTCCTTGTCTCCTGCCAGAAGTGGAGGTTTGCAGGAACCCGTGGGTGCTCGCTGGCTTCAGTGAGTCACTCCCCGGAGTCTTCATCCTATTGGGCAGCCAGCCTACGTTGGGTGGGTCTGGGTGGGAAATCTGACTTTCCACTCCAAAGAGATTGGAATGGTGACTGGCCGAATGGTCTAGCAAGTGGGCTCCACCTTCTTGAGCACAGGCTCCAGGCATGGTTTCTGTTGATGAAAGATGGGGAGAGGGTGGTGGTTAGAGCTCAGCATTCAGACAAGCTGGCCATGTCTTCTGCTCGGTGGTGTCCCTGCCTGGTCACTGTGCCCAGCCAGCTAGCCTGCTTTTGTGAGAGCCATCACATGAGTTTAGTTTTGTGTTTTTGCCTCTGATGGGGCAGGATGTCTTAGAAGGAATACAGAAGGAAGTGGAAGGAAATCCCCCTAAAGCCTTGCCTGCCCGTAGCTGATGCGCTGTACTTTATAAAGCTCACTCATAATATACTGTCTCACTGAATCCTCCGAACATCCTCTGAGACTGGGAGGCAGGAAGAGATTCTGAGTTTCATTTGTGAAAAATGAGGTCCAAGGAGGTTTAAAGTGACTTGTCTTGACTTGACTTGTCAAGGGGCCAAAATGGTATATTTGGGCCTTCTTTTTTCTAGACCCCCATCCTTTCCTTTCCACCAGCCAGGCTATCAATCCTTGATAGAACAGAGGAGGAGGATGTATCCCCCTTTATGGATGAGAGCCTGGCCTTTGTCCCAGCCCCATCAACCTTCCTGTAACTGTTCTTGACCCTGATCCCTTGGCTTTGACACTGAGGAAGCAGACTTCTCAGGAGTCTAGTGGAGCTTTCTACTCTGCTCTAGGAGAGGTCCAAATGGGTCAGGAGTGAGTCACAAGAGAACACTTGAGATGAGCGATTCTCTTCCCTTCCTCCTGACACTCCAGGGACATCAGGACCCTCTCCATTGCTCTGGCTGTCCAGAGCTGTCTTGCAGATAAGCTAACATGTGTAAGGGTATAAATACTCACACCCATAACTTTCGCTGGGTTTTGTTTTGGTGTTTGGCCTCTGGCATGAAAGCTGCATTCATGGTGTCAAGGAGAGAGTTTCGAGGTGGCTTTAATGAACGTGAATGTGGAGGGTTCAGCCCCATGTTCTTTTTGGCCTCCTGTTCCAAAGGCTGGCCCAAGCAAGAGCCCCCTGAATCAGGACTGATACCCTGTGCCCACCTAGACCTGGAAAGCGGGTCCTTCCCAGACTCATCATAACAATAAAGCCCATGCTCTCAAGCCTGAGGTAGGAGAGGAGGTATTAGGTGCCTCAGAGCCTCCCCTCAGCCTTCTCTCTCCACTCTGATCTCTTAGAATAGATAGCATTGCATTGCTACCTGAGCTGAGAATCCCCTTATCCTCTACCCCGTGGCTATGCTTCCCCCCGCCCCTTCCCCTACAAACAATTTTCCTTTGGAAGTATTTTTGTTAAAATGGTAATAAAAAGAAATATCTAACACTTCTAACATACCTAGCCTTCAAGTTCTTTCTTTGGTGTGTGCTCACTTCCTATCCTTCCCTACTCCCATCCAACCCTCACCCAGTTCACCATAATATGTCCTTGAGCCCTTAAGAAACTAGTGTAGTTGGTTGAAAAGAAGCCAAAGGGAATAAAATGCTTTCTAAATCTATATTTAGATTTATCTAATATCCACTCGTCAGGAAGTATCTTTGGAGTACTGTCCCCATCCCATTATACCTGTTCACATCCGACTCATTCTTTAGGGTTCAGGCTACCTCCTCAGACAGAATTCCTACTGGAAACGAGTTCTTCCTGATCTGATCTCATAGTATTTTGTACTCCTTTCATGCACTCACAATATGCCAATTTTTATTATCCATCTGATCCCCTTTAATAGACTGTAAGCTCCTTGAGGTCAAGGACTATATAGCTAATTCTCTTTGTACCTTCCCCAGTACTGTTAGCTATGCATCCCATATAGTAAAACACTTAAGAAATACATGAACGAATGAATGTGCCCAGCTTTATTCTTGATGTCATTCAGGATTCAGAGAAACATAAGATACGGATGGATGGATGGATGGATGGATGGATGGATGGATGGGTGGATGGATAAAAATTAAAGCTACTTTTCCAAAAGACCATGATGTAAATGTAGAAAATAATAAAATGAATGAATGTGTTTGCCCTTGTTCTTCATGTTATTCTAGATACAGAGAAGCATAAGATGGATGGATGGATGGATGGAAATTGAACCTCTTTTTCCAATAGACCATGGTGTGAATGTAGAAAATAACAAAATGAACAAATAAGTCCAGCCTTCCATTGGTGATATAGAGGTTATTGTTTTTCCTTCATTCTGGAAAAGGACTATAACATCAGGAAATGAAGCCATGAAATGCAAGTGAATTGGATTTAAGTGAGGGAAGGCCGTGCAAAGTTACCTGCCTCTTTTTCTCCTCCAGAGCTCTTCAGGGCCAATGGCAACATATAGATCAGGACAACTAGAAATAGTCCTGGATGCAGTGGGAGTTGCAGCTGGATGGCACTGGTCCTGGAGTCAGAAGGACCTTAATTCAATAAAACCTTAGATACTGTGTGACCTTGGGCAAATCACTTAACCCCAATTGCTTCAAAACAAGAAAAAAGGGGAAAAAATGATGTAGAAAAGCATTAGATGAATGAATAAATGAATGGATGGATGGAGGGATGAAAAATTCATCTAGCCTATTCACAAGGCTTTGTGATTGATAAAGAGAAGCATAAAATACACTCCCTATTCTCAAACAGCTCATGGTACCTTTAGGAAGGTGACATACACATGAAACAGGGGAAGTATCAGTTAAACTCTTAGTCAACACAAATTTATTAAACACTTACTTTATATAAGGTCCCAAGGCAAGTATTTAGCACTGGTCTTTTCGATGTACCCAGGTTGGAGATGGTAAAATGTTTTTAAAAATATACCTCTTACTGCTGGGTAGGAAGGAGATTGAGAATCTTTCTTTGATGTGCTTGAAATACCTACTTCCTTTCCTCCCCACTCCCAAACTCCCTTCCCCCATTTTCATTCCTCAGTCAACAACTACCTTAGAAATTTTATTTCTTCAGAAAGATTCAACTTTGAGATCTCCTTCAACTACTCCTTGCTCATGCCCTCCAGCAAAGTGGATCTATCCAGGCTTATCTTTCTTAAGTTGGATCTGAGGACTTTCTGGACCTGACTGGGAAACCTGCTTTGTTTAGAGAAAAGTCCGAGGACAATGGATTGAGTTTTGGAGCCGCTCCATGTCTGAGTCAGCAACATCGAGGGGAAAACTTTGAGTCTGCCTTGAGACATCTAGTCTAGGACTCTTTGGTATTTTATTGATTTGTCTAACTTCAAATGAAACAGAAATAGCCAGTGAGGTTTTCACTATTGGCAGTCATCCGGATTTTTTAAAGGTTTTTGCCTGCCCTTTCCCTTCCCCCTCCCATCATGCATTCTGCCATCCAGGGTTATGATACGACTTCCTCCAACATGGCACCTGCCATAAGATGGCCTTGCCATCTTGCACAGAATCACTCACTTAGAATAATCAGGAAAGATTACTACTTTCTGTGTTCTTTTTACAGGGCAGGGCAGGCACAAAATGGGGGACTGAAGTCATGTGAGATTTATTATGGAGAAATTTATCACATTGGGGAAGACCTGGACTCCTGGGAGCACATCTAAAGGTCTTCATATCTTCACAAAACTGATTGAAACAATAGGAAAACTTACTTGAGAGTCAGAAGTCTCATATTCAAATCCTAAATCTGGTACCACCTGACTAACTGACATTGGCCAAGTTCCTTCCCTTCCCTAGGGTTCAGTTTTCTCAGTGGTAAAATGAGGTCATTGGACTAGGTGGTCCCTGAGGTCCCTTCCAGCCCCAAATTTTTGATTGGATGCTTTAGACCTTTTTTTTTTTTTAAAGGTTCACTTCTGTGGAAAGAAGATGCCCAATTATCTGGAATAGTAAGGCAAAGACTCCAATGATTTGGGTGGATTGAGACTTGTTATATGTACTATGCCTGGAAAACTCAAAAGACATCAAAAGACATTTTGTACCCATTCCATACCTTAAGGCAATATAGGGAACCTTAAAAGTCTTAATTCAGTTTTAAGGCATCGAATCATAACAGCACTAAAGCTCTTGGAACATTTCTAACATGACTCTGGCTAAAATAATGCTATAGGATTTTGAAAGCCCCATGATTTGTTTACCACAGTTACTTGCTCCAGACACAGGTCATAGAAATCCCCCCCGCCATGACCTAAGTAGATGGCGCCATGAGTTGCTATGGACAAAAATTGTTCAGTCAACAAATCATTATTAAGTTCCTTCTATGTGCCAGCCACTGGGCTAGAAAATTGTCCCCTAGTGACCAGCTCTGGTGATGTGCCTTTCCACTTTCAGTGAGCTAGGTCTTTGGATGGTAGAAACACAAACCATTATATGGGACATAGCAGGGTAGAGAAGAGAAGGGAGAAAAGGGGTGTAAACATTTATACAGTGTCTCCTATGATAGCTAGATGTGCAGTAGATATAGGAAGATACAAGTTCAAACCTGAGATACTTAGCTATATGACTCTGCACAAGTCACTTAACCTTTTTTTGCCTCAGTTTCTTCATCTGTAAGATGTGCCAGAGAAGAAAATGGCAAACCCTCCAGTCTTTGTCAAGAAAACCCCAAATGGGACCAAAAGAGTAGTGTACAATTAAATCAACTGGGCAACAACAAAAGTGCCCACTATATGCCAAGCGCTTTACAAATATTATTTCATTTGATCCCAACAACAGCCCTGCAGGGTAGGTGCTATTATTATTCCCATTTTACAGTTGAAGAAACTGAAGTAATAGAAGTAAAGTGATTTGTAAGAGATTGCTTCAAAGACCCAGGGTTACCTTTGTGTCATGATGAATAAGGCATCAAGGCAGAATCAAGGAGGGTGGGCAACTAAAATGTCCCTAATGGGAAATTCTCTTTCTGATAGGCTGTATTCAGAATCCTGGAGAGCTCCGGAATCTGTGTCCTGAAAGTCAGTTTTCATCATCAGTTTTTCCTGGATCCTTTGACTCACCTTATGATTTATTTTTAGATTTCTTTCTTTCTTCCTCATTAGTAGTCAGAACCAAGTCTGAATACCAGAACCTGAGGGCCAGATACCAAACCTTGGTTGTTGGATCAGAAGGATAGAGTTCTTAGACAACCCCACAACCCTCCGTGTCTCATAGACCAGAAGATTTAGAACTGGAACTGACCTTAGCATCCCCTAATCTAACTGCTTCAGTATGCAGATTATGAAATTAAAGTAAAGAGAGGGAAATCAACTTTTCTGTAGTCAATCAAGTAATCGGGGCAGAAATGGGATTTGAACCCCAGTCCTCTGACGTGAATGTGAGATTTAAAACACAAAGGTATCTCAGAGGCCATCTGGTGCAACACTCTTATTTTATCAAAAAAGAAATTAAGATCCATCCAAGGGAAATGACTCGTCTAAAAATAGCCCAACAATTAATAATAGTCAGAACTTGAATGCAGGACCTTTGACCACAATCTATGTTCTTTCCACTGCTTCTAGGCAATATTCCTTGCAGTTTATCTTCTGTCCCAAGGCCATTTGTATTTTCAACTCTATGAAAGACTAGATCTTTAAGATTTTTTTTCATCCATCTGAGGACAGTTGGATATAATCAGGACTCACTTTTTTTGTGTCTCATTTCCAACCCTCTGTGAGCTCACAAGATCCTAGGACTGAAAGGAGATCATTTAGCCACTCTATCCTTTTACTGGGAAGGAATTAGAAACCTAAAGAAATTGCTTGCCCAAGAATATAGAGAGTAAATGGCAGAGCCATTTGAATTTGAACCTAGGCCATCTACCCATAAGCCATTGTTCTTGTCAATAGACCATATTGCTTTGCACAAGGGGACAGTTATTATTATCCTCATTTTACAAGCCATTGCAAACTAACAAGCATTGATAAAACACCTACTATGTGTCAGGCTTGGAAATAATGAAAAGGAACAATAGTAGCCACTCCCATCAGTTAGCTGACTTCCACTGGGAGGATACAACATAGAAACAGATAAGTATATACCTGATTGTTGAGGAGGAAGGAGAGACTAGGAAGTCTTTTCTACAGGTGATATGTGAGCTTAATCTTCAAGGGAACTAGAGATTCTAAGAGACAGAGAAGAGGAGAAATATATTCCACGCATGAAAAACTGCCTAGCAAATGTATACACATGGGAGATGAGATACCCAAGTATCCTTTTGGTCCACAATGTGACCAGGCGTAATATGCAATGACCTGAGAAAGGGATGCTGGAGCATTCAATGACAAGCTGAGAAAATTGCATTTTGTCCTAAAGGCAATAGAAAGGGAAAGCTACTAAAATTTTATGAGCAAAGGAATTACTTGGCGAGGACAGCTTTTTTTTTTTTTTTTTTTTTTTTTTTTTTTTATTTTTTTTTATTTTTTTAAATTTTTTATTTAATAATTACATTATATTGACACTCATTTCTGTTCCGATTTTTTTTTTTTTCCCCTCCCTCCCTCCACCCCCTCCCCTAGATGGCAAGCAGTCCTTTATATGTTGGATATGTTGCAGTATATCCTAGATACAATATATGTTTGCAGAACCGAACAGTTCTCTTGTTGCGTAGGGAGAATTGGATTCAGAAGGTATAAATAATCCGGGAAGAAAAACAAAAATGCAGATAGTTCACATTCGTTTCCCAGTGTTCTTTCTTTGGGTGTAGCTGCTTTTGTCCATCATTTATCAATTGAAACTCAGGTCTCTTTGTCAAAGAAATCCACTTCCATCAAAATATGTCCTCATACAATATCGTTGTCGAAGTGTATAATGATCTCCTGGTTCTGCTCATTTCACTTAGCATCAGTTCATGTAGGTCTCTCCAAGCCTCTCTGTATTCATCCTGCTGGTCATTTCTTACAGAACAATAATATTCCATAACATTCATATACCACAATTTACCCAGCCATTCTCCAATTGATGGGCATCCATTCATTTTCCAGTTTCTAGCCACTACAAACAGGGCTGCTACAAACATTTTGGCACATACAGGTCCCTTTCCCTTCTTTAGTATTTCTTTGGGATATAAGCCCAATAGAAACACTGCTGGATCAAAGGATATGCACATTTTGATAATTTTTTGGGCATAATTCCAGATTGCTCTCCAGAATGGTTGGATTCGTTCACAACTCCACCAACAATGCATTAGTGTCCCAGTTTTCCCGCATCCCCTCCAACATTCATCATTATTTTTTCCTGTCATCTTAGCCAATCTGACAGGTGTGTAGTGATATCTCAGAGTTGTCTTAATTTGCATTTCTCTGATCAATAATGATTTGGAACACTCTTTCATATGAGTGGTAATAGTTTCAATCTCATCCTCTGAAAATTGTCTGTTCATATCCTTTGACCATTTATCAATTGGAGAATGGCTTGATTTCTTATAAATTTGAGTCAGTTCTCTATATATTTTGGAAATGAGGCCTTTATCAGAACCTTTAACTGTGAAAATGTTTTCCCAGTTTGTTGCTTCCCTTCTAATCTTGTTTGCATTAGTTTTATTTGTACAAAGGCTTTTTAATTTGATGTAATCGAAATTTTCTATTCTGTGATCAGTAATGGTCTCTAGTTCATCTTTGGTCACAAATTTCTTTCTCCTCCACAAGTCTGAGAGATAAACTATTCTATGTTCCTCTAATTTATTTATAATCTCGTTCTTTATGCCTAGGTCATAGACCCATTTTGATCTTATCTTGGTATATGGTGTTAAGTGTGGGTCCATGCCTAATTTCTGCCATACTAATTTCCAATTATCCCAGCAGTTTTTATCAAATAATGAATTCTTTTCCCAGAAGTTAGGGGCTTTGGGTTTGTCAAACACTAGATTGCTATAATTGACTATTCTGTCTTGTGAGCCTAGCCTTTTCCACTGATCCACTAATCTATTTCTTAGCCAATACCAAATGGTTTTGGTGACTGCTGCTTTATAATATAATTTTAGATCAGGTACAGCTAGGCCACCTTCATTTGATTTTTTTTTCATTAGTTCCCTTGAGATTCTCGACTTTTTATTGTTCCATATGAATTTTGTTGTTATTTTTTCTAGATCAATAAAATATTTTCTTGGAAGTCTGATTGGTATAGCACTAAATAAATAGATTAGTTTAGGGAGTATTGTCATCTTTATTATGTTCGCTCGGCCAATCCAAGAGCACTTAATATTTTTCCAATTATTTAAGTCTGACTTTATTTGTGTGGAGACTTTTTTATAATTTTGCTCATATAATTCCTGACTTTCCTTTGGTAGATAGATTCCCAAATATTTTATGGTATCAACAGTTATTCTGAATGGAATTTCTCTTTGTATCTCTTGCTGTTGGGTTTTGTTGGTGATGTATAAAAATGCTGAGGATTTATGGGGATTTATTTTGTAGCCAGCTACTTTGCTAAAATTATGAATTATTTCCAATAGCTTTTTGGTAGAATCTCTGGGGTTCTCTAGGTATACCATCATATCATCTGCAAAGAGTGATAGTTTGGTTTCCTCATTGCCTACTCTAATTCCTTTTATATCTTTCTCGACTCTTATTGCCGAGGCTAGTGTTTCTAATACGATATTAAATAATAATGGTGATAGTGGGCAACCTTGCTTCACTCCAGATCTTACTGGGAAAGGTTCCAGTTTTTCCCCATTGCATATGATGCTTACTGATGGTTTTAAATATATGCTCCTGACTATTTTAAGGAAAAGTCCATTTATTCCTATGCTCTCAAGTGTTTTTATTAGGAATGGATGTTGGATTTTATCAAATGCTTTTTCTGCATCTATTGAGATGATCATGTGGTTTTTGTTTGTTTGGTTATTGATATAGTCAATTATGCTAATAGTTTTCCTAATATTGAACCAGCCCTGCATTCCTGGTATAAATCCTACTTGGTCATAGTGTATTATCCTGGTGACAATTTTCTGTAATCTTTTTGCTAATATTTTATTTAAGATTTTAGCATCAATATTCATTAGGGAGATTGGTCTATAATTTTCTTTCTCTGTTTTCAGCCTACCTGGTTTAGGTATCAGTACCATATCTGTGTCATAAAAGGAGTTTGGTAGGACTCCTTCAATCCCTATTTTTTCAAATAGTTTATATAACATTGGAGTTAATTGTTCTTTAAATGTTTGGTAGAATTCACATGTAAATCCATCTGGTCCTGGGGATTTTTTCTTAGGGAGTTGATTGATAGTTTGTTCTATTTCTTTTTCTGAGATGGGACTGTTTAGGATATTTACTTCTTCCTCTGTTAGTTTGGGCAAGCTGTATTTTTGGAGGTATTTTTCTATTTCATTTAAGTTGTCGAATTTATTGGCATAAAGTTGGGCAAAGTAACTCCTAATTATTGCTCTAATTTCCTCTTCGTTAGTGGTGAGTTCTCCCTTTTCATTTTTAAGACTAACAATTTGATTTTCCTCTTTCCTTTTTTTAATCAGATTTACTAAGGGTTTGTCTATTTTGTTGGTTTTTTCATAGAACCAACTGTTAGTTTTATTAATCAATTCAATAGTTTTTTTACTTTCAATTTTATTGATCTCACCTTTTACTTTTAGAATTTCAAGTTTAGTGTTTGACTGGGGGTTTTTAATTTGTTCCTTTTCTAGCCTTTTTAATTGCAAACCCAATTCATTGACCTTCTCTTTCTCTATTTTATACAAATAGGCCTCTAGAGATATGAAATTTCCCCTTATTACCGCTTTGGCTGCATCCCATACATTTTGGTATGATGTCTCATTATTATCGTTTTCTTGGGTGAAGTTATTAATTATGTCTATGATTTGCTGTTTTACCCAATCATTCTTTAGTATGAGATTATTTAGTTTCCAATTATTTTTTGGTCTACTTCCCCCTGGTTTTTTGTTGAATGTAATTTTCATTGCATCGTGGTCTGAAAAGGATGCATTTACTATTTCTGCCTTACTGCATTTGAGTTTGAGGTTTTTATGCCCTAATATATGGTCAATTTTTGTATAGGTTCCATGAACTGCTGAAAAGAAAGTGTATTCCTTTCTGTCTCCATTACATTTTCTCCAGAGATCTATCATATCTAGCTTTTCTAGTATTCTGTTTACCTCTTTGACTTCTTTCTTATTTATTTTCTGGTTTGATTTATCTAATTCTGAGAGTGCAAGGTTAAGATCTCCCACTATTATAGTTTTACTGTCTATTTCTTCTTGCAGCTCTCTTAGTTTCTCTTTTAAGAATTTAGATGCTACCCCACTTGGTGCATATATGTTTAATATAGATAGTGCTTCATTATCCATGCTACCCTTTAGCAAGATGTAGTGTCCTTCCTTATCTCTTTTAATTAGGTCAATTTTTGCTTTAGCTTGATCTGAGATCAGGATGGCTACCCCTGCTTTTTTGACTTCACCTGAAGCATAGTAAATTTTGCTCCAACCTTTTACCTTTAACCTGCATGTATCTCCCCGCTTCAGGTGTGTTTCCTGTAAACAACATATTGTAGGATTCTGGCTTTTAATCCATTCTGCTAACCGCTTCCTCTTTATGGGGGAGTTTACCCCGTTCACATTTATGGTTAGAATGACCAATTCTGTATTACTTGCCATCTTGTTAACCCCGATTTATGCTTTCCTCCCTTCTTTCCCCTTTCCCCCCTTCCAAGTATTAAGCTTGTGAGCACCCCTTGCTTCTCACAGCCCTCCCTTTTTAGTGTCCCTCCCCCCGCCTTAGAGTTCCTCCCCCTATCTTACCCCTTTCCCTCCCAGTTCCCGTATTCCCTTCCGCTTAGCTTATTCCTTCCCTTTCCACTTTTCCCTTCTCACTTTTCAATGAGATGGGAGAAGTTTCACCATAGATTGAATATGTCTTAAGATTTTTCACTTAAAGCCAATTCTGAAGGCAGTAAGATACCCACTATATTCATCCCCCTCCATTCTTTCTCTCAGATATAATAGGTTTCCTATGCCTCTTCATGTGATGTACTACCCCCACTTTACCCTTTTTCTGGTACAGTGTCCTTTCCACATCAATTTCTAGAAAAAGGTATACATGTATTCTTTATACATCTATATAGTCAAAATATAGTTCCCAAGATTAATCTTTACCTTTTTAGATTTCTCTTGAGTTCTATATTTGTAGATCAAACTTTTTGTTAAGTTCTGGTTTTTTCATCAGAAATAGATGAAATTCGCTTACTTCGTTGAATGTCCATCTTCTTCCCTGGAAAAAGATGCTCATTCTCGCTGGGTAAGTTATTTTTGGTTGCATACCAAGTTCCTTAGCCTTTCGGAATATCATATTCCAGGCCCTTCGATCTTTTAATGTGGATGCTGCCAGATCCTGGGTGATCCTTATCGTGGCTCCTTGATACTTGAATTGGGTTTTTCTAGCCGCTTGCAATATTTTTTCTTTCATCTGAGGGTTCTGGCATTTGGCCACTATATTCCTTGGTGTTTTGATTTTAGGATCCCTTTCAGTGGGTGATCGATGAATCCTTTCAATGTTTATTTTTTCCTCTGTTCCTATGACTTCTGGGCAGTTCTCTTTGATAATTTCCTGGAAGACAATGTCCAGGCTCTTTTTTTCATCATGTGTTTCTGGGAGTCCAATGATTCTCAGATTGTCTCTCCTGGATCTGTTTTCCAGGTCTGTTGTCTTCCCCAGAAGGTATTTCACATTTTTCTCCATTGTTTGATTTTTTTGGATTTGCTTGACTGATTCTTCTTGTCTCCTCGAGTCATTCAATTCCACTTGTTCAATTCTGATTTTCAGTGAAGTATTCTCTTCACTCACTTTTTTAAAATCTTTCTCTAATTGTCCAATTGAGTTCTTTTGTTCTGTGGAATTTTTTTCCATTTCGCCAATTTTGTTTTTTAGAGAGCTGTTTTCTGTTTCCAGTTCACTAATCCTATTTTTCAAGGATTTTACTTCTTTATCCACTCTCTCTTTAACTGACTTCTCCAGGCTCTTTTCCCACTTTTCTTCTAGCTCCCTTGTGAGAGCCTTTTTAATCACTTCTATGAGGTTCATCTGTGCTGAGGAACAGACGCTCTCCTCCTTTGGGGAATCACCTGGGGACTGCCTGTTTTTAGTCTCCTCAGGATTTAGAGTCTGCTCTCTATCTGTATAGAAGCTGTCAAGGGTTAAAGTTCTCTTCAGCTTCTTGCTCATTCTGTCTATTAATCAGAGACAAACTAGCAAAGAAAAACAGAAAAAACTGGAGTCTTTCTTTGGGGGGGGCTGGGTGTGTTATCGAGCTTCCTCTACAGACTGCAGGGGGCAGCAGTGAGGCACTAGCAGGACTGTGCTGCGCCTGCGCTCTGAGATCCCAGAGCGTGCTGAGTCACTGAGGGGGGGAAAGGGGGGGCGGCCAGGTCCTGAGAGACTCCAGCTGTTTGCGGTTGTGTTCTTCAGCCCCGGTGTTTTTAGCTTCTCTGCTGGGCTGTTGACTTGCTGCAGGTTCCAAACCTGTAGTGAAGCTCTCCCCGCAGAGACGGCTACGATCACTCCCCACCCCCTCTCCAGTCTGCTCCCGTGCTCTCACTGCCGCTGCCCTCAGCCTGCACCCGATCTAAAACCGCCCCAGCCCTCCAGTAAAGACAGACCTTTCTTGGCGGATCTCAAGGATGGCTTCTCTTGGTAACTATTTGTGGGTTTTTTTTCAGTCAAGCATTGATTCAGAGGCTTGTAATGAAGTGGATAGTGAGAGAAAGCGCGGAGCTTATGCAACTGTGAGCCTCCTCTCCGCCATCTTAACCGGAAGTCCCGAGGACAGCTTTTAGAAAACTATTTTGGCAACTGTATGGAAGAGAGACTGGAGGGGCAGAGACCAGAAACCAGGAATCCGATTATGAAGCCATTAAAACAGCTGAGGCAAGAGGCGATGAAAGCTTGAACTAGAGGGCTGACCTTTAAGTGTAGAAAGGATGACAGGTGTGAGAGATGTTGGGATCGAATTAAGGAGATTTGATAAGCGATCAGATACTGATAGTGAAATTGAGGGAAGTCAGAGATGACTTTCTTGAACCTGAATGGCCAGAAGGATGGAGTCCCTCAACAAAAAGGGATATCATCAATTGGAAAAAGCCTGAACAAGTTATGATACATGAATGTATCAAAATATTATTGTTCTGTAAGAAATGATATGCAGGCTGATTTCAGAAATGCCTCAAGAGGCTTAGAGATCTGATCAGCATCAGATGTGAAATGAGCAGAACAGGGAAACATTGTACACAGTAACAGCAATGATCAGCTATGATAGACTTGGCTCTTTCAGCAATACAATGATCTAAGCCAATTCTAAAGGATTTGTAAAGTCTGAATGCAGATAGAAGCGTACAATTTTCACTTTTTACAATTTTTTTTTCTTTCTCATGGTTTTTCCCTTTTGTTCTGATTCTTCTTTCACAACGAGACTAATATGGAAATATGTATAACATGTTTGTACGTGTATAACTTATATCAGAGTCTTTGCTATCTTGAGGAGGAGGGAGGGAAGGGAAGGAGAAAGAAAAATATGGAACTCAAAATCTTACAAAAATGAATGGTGAAAACTATCTTTATATGTGATGGGGGGGGGAGGTAATAAAATACTACTGAGTGCAAAAATCCCAAAATAAAACAAAGGGGGAATTTTGGAAGGAAGTAGGTTTTGAATGGAAGATAATGAAGGCCATTTTGAACCTATTGAAGTTAGGTTGTCTATAAGAGGAATAATTGGAATTATATACTAGGCACTTAGTGATAAGAGCCTAGAGCTCATAGAACTCCAGGAGGGACCAGCCAGATAATCTAGTCCAACCGTCTCATTTTACAGACGAGTACTTGGACATTCAGAGTAACCCAGAATTACCTAGAGTTGCCTAAATCAAATTGACTTATCCGAGCTCACACAGGGAGATCTAGGATTTGAACTCTTGTCCTCCAGCCCCTATTCTAGTGTTCTTTCCCTTTGTTTCTATGTGAATACATGTACATGAGGATGCACATGGAGATGTGTTATGGACCTGTTGCCTAAGTTCGTGTCATTTTTACTTTTGTTCCCCAGATATGTGATCATCTCACGAGAAGAGAGAGAGCAAAATTTGATGGCCTTCCAGCATAGTGAGAAAATCTACTTCCGAGTGTGCCGTGATATCCGACCTGGGGAGCGGTTACGAGTGTGGTACAGTGAGGATTATATGAAACGTCTACACAGCATGTCCCAGGAAACAATACAGCGCAATCTGACCAGAGGTGAGTCTTTCCCTGCCCACGGACTTTCTCCCTGCCCCGACTGCCTCCTTCCTGGTTGATGGATTATTGCCTAATTGAAGATATTGAGCAAGATGTCCCAGTCTTCTTCACAGTTCTCACTACTCCAATATACTACCCAGATGGCCACTATCTTTGGGGTGAAAGAAAGGAAAAATTAATAAATTTCTCATGGGAAACTAGCGAGAAGTTAATTTAAAAAAAAAAAAAGAGGAAAGATGAATGAAACCAAGTGAGGAGATTTTAGATTATTTGGTTGAACATTTGCAAAAACCCATCCTATAGATTTCTGAGTAACTAGAGGAACAGAGACCCTGATCACATATTAGAAAAGGAGAAATGGAGACTCAGTGAGGGGAAGAGGGAAAGGACCTTATTAGGACCTATTTTTCTATTTCCTACTAAGGCTAAACTCTTACTACTCCCAAGCTTTATATTTTGCTGAGCTAATGGCTCCTCTTCTTCCTTGGCCATTAGGCCTGTCCAAAAGATAATTTTGAGGGAAGATGGGAAAACTTATGTAAATTAGGAGGTCCAGAGAGAGAAGGGCAGTGGGTCTCTGTCGATAGGGACATATGTACACTACAAGAAAGTAATTTAGAATATCCTCATCACCACAAGTCGAGCCACATTTGGACTTGCTGTTCAACTATAAAAGCCATGTTCTTTCCAGTATCACCTTCAGACTAATTCTTTAGTCTTCTTAGTCCATGGAATTTGTCCAGTAGACCTAGAGTCCATTTGGTTCAATCACAAACTAGAGGGAATAAGTTCAAACTCAATAGATCATGAACCTGACAACTAATGGAAGAATGGAGGGTATGGGAAAGGAGGGAAGTGGTCCACTGAAATTAATTTTTTAAAGAAAAAAAATTAAAGCTACCAACCATCACAGCAGTGAACATGTGAAGTAGGCTACTTTAAAAGGTAGTGAGTCCTACTTCATCAAGGTGAAGCTCCTTGTTCTGGTACATTTGGACTAGATGTTCTCAGGGGTCCCTTTCAGTTTTGAAATTCTGGAATTCCATTAAGCACGCAGCAGCTACACGACTTGGTAAAAGGTGTCTCATGACTCAGTGGACATTGGTAAGGGAAGTTCTGGCTAAGTTCATTTCCTGACTGTTCTAGCTCCTGGGTTTGGGGATGTTAGCACTTTCCTGGTGAACAGTTCCTCAGTGGGATTCAATCTGACCTTCAGAGAGACCCGAACATGGTCATGGAGCTTCTCTTGAACATCAGCCACGCACCAGGGGCTACACAATGGAGTGAAGCAGCGTTAAGGCAGCATGGGGCCAGAAGAAAAGGACGCAAGGAGAAGTCTTGTCTGGGGCCAGCAAAGTTTCAGCTCTCGGTTTCAGCTTTCTTGGATTCCCCCAGGAGGGTTTATAATGTTTTTGGGGAGACTTTCCTGGTGGCTTCTCAAATATCCGTCATTGTGAGGAGAGGCTGAGAGACATAAGGGAAGAGCTTGTTTAAGGGAGTGAGTGATAGGGAGCCATTTGGAAGAGAGCTTTTATGGAAGCTGATCCCGAAGCACAGGTGGGAAAAGATGTGAAGACAAGTGGGAATATGCAAGACGATGTCCCTGCCCAGGGGAAAACAATAAGAGAGAAGAGAACCACAGGCTTTGGTCTACAAAAGATTATAGGGAGGGCCCCATCAATGGAGATCTTTACCAAAAAAAATTGGAATTTTTTACGAGCTTCAGAGGAAGTACAAAAGAAATGGATGAACTTGGATCAAAAGCCCAGAAGCGCTGATATGTTTAACTTTTTTGGACCATGGCATGGTGTGTGTGTGTGTGTGTGTGTGTGTGTGTGTGTGTGTGTGTGTGTGTGTGTTTGGCTATGTCCTCCTTCTTCTGGATATGCCCACCTTGGGATGCAGAGATTCCCATGGAGCTGACACAGGTCACAAGATAAATCCATGATTGGACATACTTGGAAACTGTTCTTCCTCATGGACTTGCCTCTTTATTTCACTTCAATTCAGCAACCATTTATTAAATGCTGGATTTGGAAGCCTTTTACTCCTTCTCTTAAAGATCTGCTTAGAAGGATACAGCAGCTCAAGCTGCTTAGAAAGTAGGCCGGCGGAGACCAGATACTCCATGATCAGAAATCCTATTGTCTTTCAGTGACTTTTGATCAGTGTCCCATAGTGGAAAGAGATCTGACTCTGGTCTCAGAGGTCCTTGATTTGAACGCCACCTGAACTCTTCCACAACCTGTGACCTAGAATATGGGATTCATCTTTGATTTCCTCATTTCTGAAATGAGATGTAGGATTGGATGATTTGTGAGGTCTTTCCAGCTCTAAGCTTCTGGCTTACTCATCAGAAAATTGGAGATCTCATTGTCGTCTGAATACATCAGGGGATCTTTTTCTCTCTAGATCTCTGTGATCTGGGATATCTCTGTGACACATGGACTTCGTGGTCAACAAATATTTGATTGATACAAAGAGGCTTATTTGGGCTCAGGATAAGAAAGGATTTCCTAACTATCTGAACTTCCCAGCAGCTCATAAGGGAGTGAGTTCCCTGTCACTGAAAGTCTTCAACTTCAACTTGGATGACCCACATGGCGGAGCTGATGTTGCAGATGATATAGAAGAAATTAGAATGACTTCTGAGGTCTCAGAATGTCGGAACTTGAAGGACCTTTGAGATCTTTTCCCGCACCTTTATTTTTCTGATGAGCAAACCAACAGAGGCTCAGGCTGGGAAAATGACCTGCTCAGTGGCGGAGTTAAGATTTGACCTGATTTCTCTTTCCACTTTCCTTTCTGATTGTAAGATTCTATTGATTTATTGTGGGGGTTTTAAGCCTTCCCGATAACCAGAGGATGTATTCCATGACCACAGTGGTTTTTCATGTAATCCTAAGGCTGAAGGGACAGCCTCAAAAAAAACAGATAAGCCCCAACTTGGCAAGAGAGAGAATTCAATGCTGGGGACTTATTACCCACACTTCCCCACAGCACAAACAGATGGCAATTCTAAAATAAGATACATAGATCAAATGGCTTATGAGGTCCCATTGTTCCCTAAAGTTGTGATCCTGTAGTATTGTGGGGAAAGTGTGTGTGTGTGTGTGTGTGTGTGTGTGTGTGTGTGTGTGTGTGTGTAGAGAGAGAGACAGAGAACTGAGACAAAGAGACAGAGAAAGAGATAATGCAGTCTCAGTTTAGCAAGAGAGAAAGAAGAGAAGTCCCTGGTCTCTAAGGGCCTCGTAAAATCAGATGTTTCTTCTGGACCATTAAGTAGGAAATGGTGCTGTTACGAAGAGGCTAGCTGTACCTTTCCTTGTTCCCTTCTGACTCAGTTTCCCCCATGGTTCTGAAGTCATTCAGGCATGTGAAAAGATTAAGAAAATGAGAATCTGATCTCTTAAAAATCCTATCTCCTTTCTCCTTATCTTTGTGGCCTCAGAGAAAACTCTCTAAATTTGGAGCCAGAATCTCTTATTTGAATCTTGCTTCTGCCATCTAAGTATGAATTGGACCTCTTACTCCCAACCTCTGAGCTACAGTCCTTTTATCTATAAGGTGAAGGAAGTTGCTTTGGTCAAGATTTCTTAACTTGGGCATCCATCAACTAGTTTTTAAAACTGTTTTGATGTATGTGAAACCATGAATCTCTATTCTATTACTCTTGTTTTTAAATAAATATTTTTAAATTGGACTTGTTATTTTCAGGGAAAAAAAGATATTTTGATAACTATTTCAATGGAATCAATTTCCTTTGTGATTCAATGTCTTTCATTTTTAAAGCATTCAAAAAACATGTTTCTGAGATGTCCATAGGCTTCACCAGGTTGACCATCAAGGGGGTCCAAGACATAGAAAAAGTTAAGGACTCCTGGATTACAAAGATCTTTAAGGTCTTTCCACTGCAGAAGTCCTTAACATTTTCTAGATTTGTAAGGACCATCCATCAGCCGCTAGGTGGTGCCATAGTGCATAGAGTGCCGACTTGGAGTCCAGAAGACTCGTTTTTCTAAGTTCGAATCTCATCTCAGACACTTATTAGTTTTATGGCCCTGGACAAATCACTTCAACCTATTTGCCTCAATTTCCTCATTTGGAAAATGAGCTTGAGAAGGAAGTGGAAAACCACTCTGGTATCTCTGCCAAGAAAACCCCAAATGGGGTCATGAAGAATCAGACAGTATTACAAAATGACTGGAACAAAGGTCCGTTCCAGACGAATGTCCTGTGAGCCTGTGAAGCAAGGTTTCAGAGGCAAGGGAGAATGCAACACACACAGGACATCCCCAAAATCTTGTTGTAGCTTTACGACTGTCAGGACAATCATTGCATCTGTGTGTTTAATTGTATATATACATCTATAAGCATATGTATATATATACATTTATATACATGCATATGTTCATTCACAAATATCTATAACAATATGTTAACATAGATAAACAGACAGACAGACACACATACCCCTTGCACTCAGGACTCAGCAGCTAGATTGCTGAAAGACTCTCTCATTTGTTAAAGTGGTTTGGGGATCATTGATTCAAATGTCTTTGGCTGGAAGGAGTGTTAAAAATCCCTTCTATTAGAGTATGGTATAATGGAAACTACATTGGATTAGGAGACAGATGACTGGCAATACAATGGAAGCCCCCATAAGGGTAATGATAATTTTTTTCTTTTGATTCCTGGTGTCTAACCCTGGACGTAATACATGAGTCCTTGATTTGGTTTTTAAATGCATATTGACTGATTGTCATGAGTTCAAATACTAGCTCTGCTGCCTATTAGCTACAGGATTTAGGCAAATCACATCATATATCTGTACCTCAGTTTTGTTATCTGTAGCATGGGAAAAAGGATTTAATTTCCCTGAGTTCCATTTCTTAATTTGTAAAATGGGGTTGCAAAACTGGATACAAGGACAAAAGTGAAATGATCCCTGTTCTCAAAAAGTTTCATTCCTTTCCAGGGAAAGAGACATAAACATGGATAAATAAATGTAAGATATACACAAAATTTCATAGATTGAGAGTTGGAAGGAGCCCCAGAGTCCATCTAACCCATCGGTCATTTTACAGATACTGAGGCCAAGCTCCAAACCTCCCTTTCCTTCTGTACCACACTATTTCTAAAGTATTTCTCTCTCCTTTCTTCTTCTTCTTCTTCTTCTTCTTCTTCTTCTTCTTCTTCTTCTTCTTCTTCTTCTTCTTCTTCTTCTTCTTCTTCTTCTTCTTCTTCTTCTTCTTCTTCTTCTTCTTCTTCTTCTTCTTCTTCTTCTTCTTCTTCTTCTTCTTCTTCTCTTCTTCTTCTTCTTCTTCTTCTTCTTCTCTCTCTCTCTCTCTCTTTCTCTCTCTTTTCCTCCCTCCCTTCTTCTCTCTCTTACTCTCTTTTCTCTTCTTTTCTGTCTTTCTTCTTCCTTTTCCCTTTCTTTCTCTTCCCTTTCCTTCTTTTTTCTTCCTTTCATCTTTCTTTTCTTCATATCTGTGTGTACCCATTCTATTTCTAAAGTAACTTCTCCCTCCTCCTGTTTCTCTCCTGTTCTTTTTCTTTCTTTTCACTTTCTCTTTTCTTTCCTTCTTTTTTCCTTCCTTTCCTTCATATCTGTGTGTGTATCCATTCTTTTCTTCTGCACCACACTATTTCTAAAGAAACTTTCCCCCTCCTCTCTCTCTCTCTCTCTCTCTCTCTCTCTCTCTCTCTCTCTCTCCCCTTTCCTCCTCTCTGTATGTGTATGTGTGTGTGTGCGCGCGAGTGAGAGAGAGTGTGTATATGTGTGTACACACATTCTAGGGAGGGATTTTGGCAGAATACTAACAGCTATGAGAATGAAAAAAAAAACCTTGCTTGCTCTTATTTCATCTAGCTTTTTAACTAAGAAAAAGATTCTTAGATCTTAGATCTTATTTGGAAGGGACCTTAGAGGTCTTCTAGTTCAACTACCTCATTTTACTGATGAGGAAATTAGGACACAGAGGGCTTAAGTGGCTAAAAGTCACAAGGGTAGTGTCTAAGGTAGGATTTGAATCCAAATCTTTTAACTCCAGAACCAGTGTGGTTGGTTTTTTTTAATTGGGGGGAGGGGGAGGATTTCCACTAGAGAGGCGTTTATAGGAAAAGTCTTCTTAAAAACAGGTTGTCTTGGGATAGAGAACAGGAAAGTCATGTTGTGTGCTTGACACCTTTTACCAAGTTGAAGCTGAAATCCTCAGATTGTTAGGAGGGAAGTTGGGAGGAGGGAGGAAAGAGGAGTCCTTGGGAATGGGGCGGGGAGGAGGGTGATGAGTAACATCACTTGGCTGGCCTTTTATCTTCCCTTAGCTTGATCATGTGAACCATCCTCTGGGCTCCTGAGATCCTTTAGGGATCTTAAAGATTATTTCTAGCCTTTTCTTTGTCAATGAATGAATGAATAACTCATGAGATCTTGGGATTTCCAGTGGGAAATTACCTTAGAATTCATTTAGTGTAAACCTCTCATTTACAGAGGAAACTGAGGACTTGTTCAGACCAAATTATCAAATGAGATAATATCCCTTTGTGAACCTTAAAGCACCATATAAATGCTAGCTACTACTGTGGTTGTTATTACTATCTTTGATCCAGTGGAGAGTAAGTAGAAGAGCTAAGAATTGAACCCATGTCCGCCAACTCCACTTCTGGGTTTCTTTCCATTACAGAACTCTGCTTTCCCCATAAGCCTCCATCTTCACACCTGCTCCTAGGGCCCTCCATCCATCTTCCTCTGGGTGACCCATCTGCCATTTTGGGTAGGATCTGGAAGCCAGCCCCAGCCACGGCTGGCCAGAGGACAGTTGTTTTGATCTAGCTTGGTGTTTCCCGTTTGATCTTTTCTCCCCACCTCCTCACACCCTGGTTTTCCTTCCTAGGAGATAAAAAGCTGCAGCGAGAGAAGCCTGAGAAGGCTCTGGACCACCCGGAGGACCTTCGAGGCCCTCTCCAGCTCACGGTCTTGAGGCACGGCAAGAGCGCCTACAAGCGTGGCTTTGATGAGGTGGATGCTCATCCTCCGCCCAAGAAGAAGAAGATCGACCTCATCTTCAAGGATGTTTTGGAGGCTTCCCTGGAGACGGCAAAGATAGAGGAGCCCCCTCTGGCCCCAGGCACCCCCCTTGTCCTCAGGAAAGCTCCCAAGTTCCACACGGAAGACGTATATGATCAGTGTGGGATGGCCGTGCCCCACGAGCCCCAGGATCTCTCCAGGAACCAGGGGGAGAAGGAGTGGAAGGCTCCCCAAGGGGCTTCCTATGGTCCCTCCAAGGACACAAGCTTGCTGGAGGATGAGGAGGAAGAGCCTTCGTCATTCAAGGCAGACAGCCCTGCCGAGGCTTCCCTGGCATCTGATCCTCACGAGCTCCCCACCACCTCCTTCTGCCCTAACTGTATCCGCCTGAAGAAGAAGATAAGGGAGCTGCAGGCTGAACTGGATATGCTCAAGTCCGGGAAGCTGCCCGAGCCCCCTCTGCTGCCACCCCAGGTACCGGAGCTCCCCGAGTTTTCAGACCCCACAGGTGAGTTGGTCTGGTTGAGATGATTGCTAGAGGGAGGAGCGCACAGTAGGCAGTGCAGAGGGTGGCCAGAAATGCCTCAGCTTGAGCGTTCCAAAGGGAGATGTGGCGGACCCAGAGCCAGGGCGGACATTGGGCAGAGGGCATCCGGGACTTCAGGGTGGGGAGGCTCCAGGTCTGTGGCGCTGCGTCCAATGGGTGGACAGTTTTGTGACTTCCCGTTGTACCCCGAGCCTTTGTCAATAAAGCAAGTTCCACCACAAGAAGGGGGTGTGTGCTGTGTTCTTGACCTCTTTGTGGTGGAACCCAGTGGAGATTGTCCCAGAGCTTGGCCCCTGAGTCTAGCCGATCTCCATTCCCACTTCGAGGCTGTGTCCAGAATTGGAATGGGGGCTAAAATTGGGAGGAGGGGGGGTGGGTCTTCAGAGAGTGGGGAGAAATGTTGCCTTGTTTCCTCTGGCATAATCTATGTGCACCTATTAATATTCACCAAGATTATATTCATATTGAATTAATACTCACCAATATTAAGTCCAGGAGGAAATATAAATAAGGAGTAATCCCTATCCAGCTAGGTGACAGAATGGATAGTGCACTGGGCTTGAAATCAGGAAGATTCATCTTCATGAGTTTAAATCCAGACTCAGACACTTATTAACTGTGTGATCCTGGACAAATATCTTCTCCTTGGCTGCCTCAGTTTCTTCATCTGTAAACTAAGGATAAAGATAGCACCTACTTCCTAGGCTTGTGAGGATAAAATGAGATATTATAAGGCACTTTGCAAATGTTAAAGTGCTATATAAATGCTACTTATTAGTAGGGATATGAAGATTCTTTTCTTTTTTTATTATTATTATAACTTTTTATTGACAGAACATTTGCCTGTGTAATTTTTACAACATTATCCCTTGCACTCACTTCTGTTCTGACTTCCCTGGCCTTCTTTCCACCCCCCCCCCCCTTACATGGCAAGCAGTCCTATACATGTTAAATATATTATAGTACATCCTAGATACAATATATGTGTGTAGAACCAAACAGTTTTCTTGTTGCACAGGAAGAATTGGATTCAGAAGGTAAAGATAACCTGGGAAGGAAAACAAAAATGCGAACAGTTCACACGTATTTCCCAATTTTCCTTTCCTGGTTGTAGCTGATTCTGTGAAGACTCTTTTTCTAACATTAGATATCTGATAGTAGCTGTCCTTTTAAATTAAAAAAAAAAAATCCTGATCTGACAAAAAGATACTGTGAATCTATACCCAACATTTATCTGTTTGACAAGTTGAAAATGATGGAAGGTTAAATCTCTTATGATTAGGGATAGAGGGAAAATGATTAACTAGAATTAGGAGAGATCACAAATGCCAAGATCAACAGATTTAATTACATAAAATGTAAGGCGTTTTGCATAATTAAAATCAGCATTGATAACATCAGAAAGAAAGATATAGAATGGGTTAAAAGAAAACCACCTTTGAAATAAATATCTCTGACAAAAGTTGAAGATTTAAAACTGAAAGGAAATTGACAGAAATCTATAAGAAAGAAATATATATTTTTAATCACAATCACACAAACACATGAATGTATTTATATATAGAGAGAGAGAGATACATACACATTATACATTTGCATCTACAGATAGAACAGTGGTGCAAAAATGTATGAGACATATTTATGTATTCAGTTTGCAGAAGCTGTTTGCTATTTATGCATTTATAAAGCCTTTTCAAAAACCCAGAGACTGAGATGGAGTATGGCCCAAGAATACTGCTCCCAAGAGACTGTCTGACCCATCTCCCTAACTTTCCCCCACTTTCCCACCATTCTTTCATCTTTCCATCCATCCATTAAAGTGACAAGAGGGACAGATTGTCCTTGGGTGGTAAGTTGCAGAGCCCCTGGTAGCCAAATTTGATGGCTTTATCTATTAGCCCTGGCTAATCATGAAACCGAATGGCCATCTCTGGCTCATCAGGAGTACCTATTTACCTACCCAATGATATAAGTAGTCAGTAAGTCAACAAGCATTTATTAAGTATCCATTGTGTGCTAGCTATTGGGGATTAGAAGGAAGGAAATAAAGCAGGCCCTGCTCTCTGGAAGCTTATCTTTATTTGGGGAGACAATGCGTACAAATGCAAAATGTTGGGTTTTATCGGAATTGTTTTGCCACAAGTATAGGCTTATGACTTCAGAAACTCTCTCTTTTCGGTGCAGATTAGTATGCAAATTGCATTTATTAACTAATATCAACTCATTTATTATTTATAAATCTTAGAGAATTACCAAATGACAGTGAGGTTCCATGGGTTGTCTGGGATCCCGTGGCCAATACATGCCAGAGGCAGTACTTCAACTTCTGGGTCTTCTGGATCTAAAGCTGAATATTGATCCCCTATACCATGCTGTGTATTTAAAAATAAATTCAAAGTCACTTGTGGAAAGGATATTGATTTGGTGGGTGGAGATGGGGTATTAGCCAAATCTCATCGAGCTCTTATGGAACGTCTGTCTCCAGGTCTGTTAGCTATTAGTTGGCTATAGGCGTGGTAGGGAACAGTGACCCAGAACACCCAGAAGTCATTGCTCTGTCTCACGAATGCCTTCTTGGATTCTGTGCATTAACATCCAGTTTGCCATGCTGAATTACCCAGCCTATAATATATTAGCTATTCTGTTCCTTCTCTCAATTCTACTTTAATATCTCATCAAGTGAAATAAAGAAGCCAGGCTCTCAAAGATTAAGAGAATGGGATTTAGCTGTGACAAAGTCTTCTGAGGACCGGCCTTGCTCACCACATATCAGCTCATCTCCAGTTTGGTCTCTGGGCAATAGGTTTCCTTATTGTTGCTGGACAATGTGATAGACAAAACAGTGTTCCCTAAGGCAGGGAGGTTTGTGATCTGCAGAAACTACAGCTCTTTGTACTCCTCAGGAGCCTAGTGCTTTAAGAATTTTCTGTACAACAGCTCTGAGAGGTGAGTGCTATATATCTTTATCGCCCCCGATTTACAGGTGAGGAAGTTAAGATCTAGAGAGGGAAAGGGACTTAGTTACGTCTGGCTACCTGGTAAATGATATTAGTCATGAAAACCAGAATACTGGAAGTTCGTTTGGATTTGAAGAGCACGGCCTGGCTCTGGCTGGTGGGAGCTAGCCAGGTTGGTATTTATAGGTGTGTCCCGGATGGACATGAGTCACTAGTGTCCCTTATTATTAATACGGAAGTATGTTTTGCGTGCCTTGATCGATATCCCGTGGTTTGCCTTCTTAATGAGTGGGGGAAAGGGAGGGGAGAACTTAGAGTTCAAAATTTCCAAAGACGAGTATTTAAAATGCTTTGAAACAATGTAATTTGGAGATATTTAACAAGACAATTGTGAAATAAAATAAAATTAGATCCAAAATGGGATTCAAAATTGAGACGTTACCTTGTTTACCTTGGACAGTAATGCATCGGCTTTGGGAGATTCCACCGTCGTTCCAACATGTCGTAAACTTCCCTTTCCGTTTGTCTTGCAGCTTCGGAGAGCGTGGTCTCCGTCCCCACCATGCTGGAGGACGACGACCAGGAGGTGGACTCAGCCGATGAGTCCGTCTCCAACGAGATGATCGCCGCCACGGACGAGCCTTCCAAGATGTCCTCCGCCACGGGTCGCCGCATCCGGCGCTTCAAGCAGGAGTGGCTGAAGAAGTTCTGGTTCCTACGGTACTCCCCCACGCTCAACGAGATGTGGTGCCACGTGTGCCGCCAGTACACGGTGCAGTCTTCCCGGACCTCGGCCTTCATCATCGGCTCCAAGCAGTTCAAGATCCACACCATCAAGCTCCACAGCCAAAGCAACCTGCATAAGAAATGCCTGCAGCTCTACAAGCTCCGCATGCACCCCGAGAAAACGGAGGAGATGTGCCGGAACATGACTCTGCTCTTCAACACCGCCTACCACCTGGCCCTGGAGGGCCGGCCCTACTTTGATTTCCGGCCCTTGGCGGAGCTGCTGAGGAAGTGCGAGCTCAAGGTGGTGGACCAGTACATGAACGAAGGCGACTGCCAGATTCTGATCCACCACATCGCGCGGGCTCTGCGGGAGGACCTGGTGGAGCGCATCCGCCAGTCCCCGTTCCTCAGCATCATCCTGGACGGGCAGAGCGACGACGTGCTGGCCGACACCGTGGCGGTCTACGTGCAGTACACCAGCAGTGACGGGCCCCCGGCCACGGAGTTCCTGTCCCTGCAGGAGCTGGGCTTCTCCACCACGGACAGTTACCTCCAAGCGCTAGATCGCGCCTTCTCCTCCCTGGGGATCAGGCTGCAGGACGAGAAGCCGACCATCGGCCTGGGGGTGGACGGGGCCAACATCACGGCCAGTTTGCGCGCCAGCATGTTCATGACGATCAGGAAGACTCTGCCCTGGCTGCTCTGTCTGCCCTTCATGGTGCACCGGCCCCACCTGGAAATCCTGGACGCCATCAGCGGAAAGGAGCTCCCGTGCCTGGAGGAGCTGGAGAACAACCTGAAGCAGCTGCTGAGCTTCTACCGCTACTCCCCCCGCCTGATGTGTGAGCTCCGGTTAACAGCCTCTACTCTCTGCGAGGAGACGGAGTTCCTGGGGGACATCCGGGCCGTGAGGTGGATCATCGGGGAGCAAAACGTTCTCAATGCACTAATCAAGGACTACCTGGAGGTGGTGGCCCACCTCAAGGACGTCAGCGGGCAGACGCAGCGCGCCGACGCCTCGGCCATCGCTCTGGCCCTGCTCCAGTTTCTCATGGACTACCAGTCCATCAAGCTGATTTACTTCTTACTCGATGTGATCGCCGTGCTTTCCCGCCTGGCCTACATCTTCCAGGGCGAATACCTCCTCGTGTCCCAGGTGGACGACAAGATCGAGGAGGCCATCCAGGAGATCAGTCGGCTGGCCGACTCTCCGGGGGAATACCTGCAAGAGTTCGAGGAGAATTTCCGAGAGAGCTTCAACGGAGTCGCCGTGAAGAACCTGCGGGTGGCCGAAGCCAAATTCCAGTCCATCCGGGAGAAGATCTGCCAGAAAACGCAGGTGATCTTGGCCCAGAGGTTCGATTCCCGCAGCCGGACCTTTGTGAAAGCCTGCCAGGTGTTTGACCTGGCAGCCTGGCCCAGAAGCACGGAGGAGCTCATGAGTTACGGCAAAGAGGACATGGTCCAGATCTTCGACCATCTGGAAGCCATACCATCCTTCTCCAGGGAGATCTGCCGAGAAGGGATGGACCCCAGGGGAAGTTTGTTGATGGAGTGGCGGGAACTCAAGGCGGACTACTATACCAAAAATGGTTTCAAAGACTTGATCAGCCACATCTGCAAGTACAAACAGAGGTTTCCCCTGTTGAATAAAATCATCCAGATCCTTAAGGTCCTCCCCACCTCCACGGCCTGCTGCGAGAAAGGGCGAGTCGCCCTCCAGCGAGTGCGCAAAAACAACCGCTCCCGCCTGACCTTGGAACAGCTCAGTGACCTTTTGACAATTGCTGTAAATGGTCCCCCCATTGCCAATTTTGATGCCAAGAGGGCACTGGATAGCTGGTTCGAGGAGAAGTCTGGCAATAGTTACACACTGTCTGCTGAAGTCCTCAGTAGGATGTCTGCCCTGGACCAGAAGCCAATGCTTCCAAGCATGGACCACGGGTCAGAATTTTACTCGGATCTTTAGGAAGTCATTGCCTCAGATTTTACCAAGCTGTTGAATAATTTTTTTAAAGAAAAATATCTATACTCCTAAGCTTTGATATATTATATAAATATATATTATATATATATAAACCCACACTGAAAATTAAAAAAAAATTAAGGGGACATGCATCTGACTGAAGCTACTTGGAGTTTTCAGAATGGGATGATGTCGAACACTTTCCTCTTATCTACAAAACTTGGCAGCTGCAATATCCATGGCAATTCACTCTTACTCATCATGGCCCATGCTGGGGGCCACTGGGGTTCCAGTCTAACTATCAACCAACAGTATAAGCTAAAATGACGGGTCTCTGTCAACCACCTCTCTGGTAGCTCACCTCATGTATGTTCTCGTTTGGGGTTTTGGTGTTTTTGTTGTTGTTTTTGTTTGTTCGTTTGTTTATTTTTTGGTTCCTCTGGTTGGTTGGAAAGGTTGTTGTTTATTTGTCTGTATGTTTGTTTTGGGGGAAAGTGGCTTTGTTCGCTGGTTCTGGCCCAGTTGGAGTTGGGTTTCTTATTTCCGATGGCAATTTGTAAAACGGGAGTGTTTCCTCCCTTCCCCTTCCTCCATTTACTTCAATTTGGGAATCCACATCCTGATTTTAAGTTTCTCACTGTCTTAGAAGCAAAAGTGTCAGCCAAATAGTGACACTTTCACCCATCTCCTCCCCGGTTCCTGCAGATGGGAGGAGGAGGAAATCCAAGCGGTTCTTCTCCCCTTGCTCCTCCCCTGGGCTCCACCCAGGGACCTCTCGATACATGGTCTCCAGTGGTAATAGTTCTTGGGGGTTGAACCCAGTGGAAGAGGGTCAACTTTTTGCACTTCTGTTGTGATGTCATAGGGGATAAGACAGTAAGACTTTTTTTTTCAGTTCCAGCGCCCTTGGGAACAGCCAACAAGCCTTCAAATCCATTCCCCAAAAGAGGCAAAGATTTGGGGCTGAAAATAAGAAAATGATAACAAAAAAGATATTTTAATTATTTATATTCAATAGGCATAGATTGATGTATTGGGGGGTGGGACGGTGTTATTATTGTTTCATAATAGAGTCACAGAATACCTGCTCTTCTTCAGTAGCAGGGGCTATCAATGCAAGGTGAGTTCTGGGTCAGTCCTATCCGGGACTTCCCAGAGGTTCACTCTTTCTCTCGTGACCAAGGTGATCACACAGTCAGTCCACAGCCTGGCAGGAAGCTGGATGCTTTGTCTATCCCTGTGAAATCTTTCTTCTTTGAAGGGTAAAAATGTTCTAAAGAGATGCAAAAAACCAAGCAAAAGGCCTCTCAGTGAATTAGCTTACACATAGCCACACTTCTCTGGTTGCGCACATGGTCACACAGATGCACTTTCACAATGCACAGCCCTGGACACACAGACATTCACACACTTACGTGCTTGGCTGTGAGTCCAAGAAAAGCATAGCTGATTGCATATGGATGCATAGTCTCACACACACACACACACACACACACACACTCACACACACACTCACACACTAACAAATGGAAATGTCATAAGCTTTAGAAATAGCCACTCACCTTCCCTCTCCGACAAGTACCAATTTAGACCAAGAAAGTCTAAATTCGGGCTGTTTCCTTCATTTGCTACCACTGTACCTCCTAAGGGAGTCACAAATAATTGTGTGGGCTGATAAAACTTTTGTACTTATTTATAAGGATGACATATATGTGTATTTAAATCAAAATCCAGTTCCCTGTAATACGGACGTTGGGTGGGGGTGGGAACCGTTCGCATTTCATCCCCCTCATCCTAGGCAGCGGAATGGGTCAGCTGGGGAACAGCCCGGTCGGGTCACCAGCATCCTCAGCCTGGCTTGTTGAGAAAAGCCGGGGCTGGGAAGATTTCCTCTTTTGCTTTCTCCCATCTCAGAGGACGTGGTCCCTTACCAGAGGCTGGCCACCCAGAACCCATAGTGTCGAGGTCATCAACACTGAACCTTTCACACTCTCCCTTCCCTGTCCTTCCACTCTCTCCTGTCCCCATCCCCATCCCTCGTTCCCCTTGGTCTTGGTGCTAAGAGAACTCTAGAACCATTGCTGCTAGTCGATAGCTTTTCATTATATAAATATATTATATATTATATATATATATTATATATTATTTTTGAAACTTTGTTTGTTTGTTTGTTTTCAACAGTGATGTAGCATGTTGTCAAAATCCAGTCTTTCCCACTTACTTGTTCCACTGCCGGGTCTCATAAGCTGCCTTCTATGATGAAACTAAGCAACCTTGCCCGGCTCTCACTCAGCATCCCCCCCCCTGCAGCTCCCTTGAGCCCTCCCCTGCTCTAGCTGAGGAGGGGGGTGGGCAGGACCCGTACCTAAGGACCCAAGCACTTCCTGCCTTACCCCCAAAGAGAAGGCCCACTTACCTGGCTTCTCACTGACTCCTGACTCCCCTACGTCCCTCACATAGGCACGGTGACGGGAACTAGTGATGATGTCATGGAAAGAGCACTAAATTCAGAGCCGGGACACCTGGATTCAAATCCTGACTCTACCACTTAATCCCTTTGTGAGTGGGCAAGTCACTTCTGGCCTCCTCCTCTGTCCAGTGGGCGTGCTGGAGCCCATGACCTCTAAGGTCTCTTCCAGCTCTAGGTCTTTACCCAAGTAGGGTACTACCGGAAAGCACTAGACTGACCCCTCCCTTCGTTCCTTCGCTTCCCCACCTGGACCACGCTCAAACCACAAGCATATCTCCTGGAGGCAGCTCGGGAAGGCTGGACAAGACAGGGAGAAATGTGTGAGGGCAGGGCTGGACTTTCCTAAGATTAGTGCCAAGGCAGCCCCAAAGCTGCACGGGCCTCCAGGCCAACTGGCCCCATGCACCTTCTAGCCTACCCCCCCAGGACGGGCATTCTTTCCCTCATCTGGAAACCACTCAATGTAGAATCAGGAGGGGAGGTTCCATATCTGGACCTCAAGGAGTGACCCTTTGGGGTTGAGCGCTGGGCTCTGACTCTGGAAGGACAGACACATGTGTCCCCAGAATTCCTTGGTCAGCATTCCATCCTACACCCTCCTTCAATGGCCTTCCAACCTGTGGTAACAGTATACCAGCAAGGGACAGGAGTCTCTCCAGACTTGTTGGGTTGACCTGGATTAGCCAGGCCTAGGGGCTAGTAGAATGTACTGGGGCACCCGAGGAAGTAGGAGCTTCGGGCTGCCCCAGACTAGACTTCCAGGGGGACGCGGACCCCTTGGCAGAAAAGGCCCACGGCAGCATCCTGGGTAACCCCAGCTCAGAATTATAGGCCTTCTCTCACATGTCATTTAGTTCCAAGCAGTCTGAACCTCCTCCAGAGCCTGTGAATTCTTGTGCTTCCAAGCTGATCTTCCCTTTCAGCCTCCTTGAAAGGGGTCTTTCAGTGGGTAGCACTTTCAGGTGAACTGCCTGGGATACCATATTTCTTATGCATTCAAGCAGATCCTCAGACTTCTTCCTCTCTGAGTCACCACCGATGGTCTCCTATTTTCTTGGGGCCCCAGGCCTCCCAGTTACTGTCACTTTAGTCCAGAGCAGGACCCTTTGCCCAGCTTTTGGCTTCCAAGTGAGAATGGTGGACTTGGAATTCAGCACTTCTATCTCTCCCTGATCAAGAATGACCTCTCTCTCCTTCTAGGCTCATGGAGGAAAATGCAGTCTCTTGTGCTTGGGCAAGCTCAGAGCACCGATTTCATTTGAAAACAGGTCAAGTGGGTGCAATAGAAACATGACAAAGAGAGAAGCCCCAGTGACTGAGACATGACTTGCTTTTAAACTGGGGTCTGTTGTTGCCATTGAATATCTATTGGGAGAACTATCTGGTGTGCTTCTCAGCGGAAGCACTTGAGAAATGACTTCTCTGAATGATCCCCTCACCCTTGATAAGATCCAACTGGGTTCCCAGTTTCTAGATAAGTAAACAATGTCTTTTAATGTCCCACCGATGTTCTAGGTTGGGTTGTTCATAAGAGCTCTTCCCAAAAGTTTCAAGATGAAAGGGCCTGTATGAAGTTGGGAAAATCATATTCCTCCCCCCATTCTGTGGCCCTCAGTTTCATCATCTGAAAAATGATGGAATTGGACTAGATGATCTCTGAAGATCGAATTTTCTGTGTTCTCAGGTCTCTTCTAGCTCTGACATTCTATATTCCCAAAGCCTTTTTCAACTTGAATATTCTAGGTTGTAAGGTCTCTTCCTGCTCCAACATTCTATAATCTATCCAAGGTTCAGTCTAGCTCTGGCATTCAAAATTCTAAGGTCACTTTCACTTTCAAGAGTCTATGTTCTAAGATTCCTTCCAGATCAGACATTGTTTTTTTCAGTTCTAAGGTCCATCATGGCTCAGACAGCCTGTTCTGAAGTTTCTTTTAGTTTTCATATTCTAAGATCCCTTCTACCTCAGACATCCTATGTTCTAAGGTTCCTTCCAGCTCAGATATTCTGTTTTCTAGATTCTAAGGTCCATTATAGCTCAATCTATGTTCTAAAGTTCCTTTTAGTTCTAATGTTCTAATATCCCTTCTACCTCAGAGATTCTATGCTCTATGATTCCTTCCAGCTCTGACATTCTATTTTTTAGGTTCTAAGATCCATTGTAGCTCAGACAGTCTGTAGTCTAAAGTCTCTTCACTTTAATGTATTATGTTTTAAAATTCCTTCTACCTCTGAATTCTGAGTTCTAGGTTCCCTTCCAATCCTGATATTCTGTGTTCTGTAGAGTCATCACATTCTGACATTTTGCATTCTATTTTCAGAGTGAAATTCTTTCCGGCTTTGACCTTCTGGTCACTATGTTCATACGTTTCGTAGTATGTATTGTAGACTTTCCTATTGTCATATTAAGCTTTTTAATGCAGGATGGGGTTCTATTCAACTCTACATGTTCTAAGGTGCTTCCAAAATCCAATATTCTATGTTCTGAGCTTTCTTCCAGCTTTCACATTCCTTGTTCAGTATTCCGAAGTTCTTTCTGGTTCTGAATTCTGTGTTCCATTATCCAGGGTCCCATCTAGCCCCCAGACCTCATGGTCTCCCATCCTTTTACTCTCACCTTCATCTGGGAATAGGGCCCTCCCTGTTCCGTTGCCTCCAAGGTGTTCGCAAGGAGCACCATCCCGTTAATATCGTTCAGGGTTGCATGTCTGTGACTTGGATCCTTGCCCTGTACTTCTGTGTCACCTTTGACCAGTATCCCTGCCAGTGTCATAGCAATTGGTGCCAATTTGTTTTCCGGAAAGGGACTTTTTGATTTTGATTTTGTGATGCGTTTGTGTGTGTTTTTTCAAAAGTATACCAAGAGGAAGGACACGGGAGACTGTAGAGCAGAGGATGGGACGATGGAGTTGAAGGCTTAGCCTTCATGGGAGAGGCTGACGAGGGAGGCCAGGATGTCTCCCATCCTTTCCCTGGTGGCCTGAGGGAACGAGGCAGGAGGCCAGGTTCCTTCTCAGTGGGAGAAGATGTCAGAAAGACATCTCATGATGTTCCTTTATCCTGAGAAGCGGCATTAGGAGCTGGGGCAACTCCAAATGCAAACTTGGGTTACCTTCCTTTCCATTTTTCTCTTTTCTGTTCTTTAGCTTCTTATCTCTTCACTTTTCTATTTGATCCCATCTTTTCTCTTCATGTTCTACATCCAACCTTCAGTTTTTGGACTAGGAACATCCAACTCCCATTCTCCCCTATTGCCGCCGCCCCCCCCCCCCACCTTTTTTTAATTTTTAAAATTTTTTTTTACTTTTAACACCATCAGATCCAGGTTTCTGACTTGGAAATCTGAATTAGAATACTTTTTTTTTTCCAGTTTGAAAAATGTCTTGATTTTTTTCCCTTCTCAACACTAAGCTAGTCCCCCGTCCCCATTTCTACTGAGCCTTCCCACCCAGTATTTCGGGTAGGGGGCTCTACCTCAAGCTCTGACTGGCCATACTGCCCCAAGCAGAATGCCCTAGGCTGAGGTCAGACTTTCCGAGAGAAGAGCAGGGTCCTTCGTGGACCCGGGAGACCCGAGTGCTTCTCCCCACCTGCCCCATGCCACATTCCAGCCTCCCGGGAGGCTGCTCTGGAGATTCTATCTCCCAGAATCCTCAGAGTGGAAGAAAACTCCTCAGTGAGATCACATAGAGCCTCTCCCCTCTTCCGAGAGAGGAGAGTTCCTTTGCCCTATTGGCCAGTATGCTTTTCTTGGGTAGAGAAGGGGACAGCCGGTTCGTCTTTGCATGTTAACCTAAAGAACGATGTCCTCTTGGGGAAGGAGGAAATGGTACGTGCCTCTTTTTCTAGAGCCTTCCCTCCCGGATCTTTAGAATGGTATCACCCCCTTAAGACCTATGCAATTCCAGTCTCCCTTGGAGACGCATAGAGTATGTACATGGACACAGGGGTTATATCGGTGTATACTATAGGTGCATACATACATACATATATATACATATATAGAGAGAGTATATATGGACATATGCCGTATGTATACATGCAAAGGAACAGATTAAATCGTGTCTATATATCTATAAATAATATCCTATATATTTATACATTTCTATGTTTTGAATAGATATAAAAATAGATTCTATTGAGAGTTGAGGCAGCCCCGCGGAACGCCTATCTCTGGGGGGCAGAAGGAGGTGTGGGGGGAAGAAAGCATGCTCCTTCTGGAGTTCTGGGTTCCGAGCGATGTTCTTATCCCACACGACTTTGTGGGGACGGCCCTCGAGGTGGAGGAGGAGAGGGAGCCGCTTGCCGACTTCCCAAGGCTTATCTCCCGTCCCCACCCATGGGATCGACCGTCCATTGTCTTGGACAGGGAGATGGACGGGAGTCTCCAAGGTAGCGTTTCTTCCTCTCCCCAATCCCAGGCCAGGGACTCGCAGGGCCTGGGGGGTTTGGCCGAGGACATTCAGAGGGGCCGCCACCCAAGAGTGCCTAGTACCCAAGGGACACGAGGTAGAGAGCGGGACCAGGTGCTATGGTGGGGTCGGCAAGCAGAATAAGCCAGAGCTCGGTGAGCTCCCCTAAACCTCCTCAGCCCCAGCCCAGCAGCCCAGCAGCCCAGATCTGCCTCTTGGGGACTCACCGGTGTCCTTGCAGGTGAAGACGTGCCCTGTGGTCAGAGAAGGCACCTGCTGCTAGAATGGGGTCAGCACACACACACACACACACACACACACACACACACACACTAACTACTCAAGTTCAGAACCAAGGGCTTCAGCCCAGTCAACTTTGCACAACCTGGCTTCAGCTCAGGACAGCACTTTTTCCCCCATCCTCTTCCTCTTCCTCCTCTCGAGGTTCAGCCCGACCCCACCCTAGGCAGGTTTATTTAGTCACTGTTGTGATTCTGTGATTCCAGGACCAGTGCCTGGGGTCCCGGCAACGGGGCCTTTTTCTCCCGCACTTCCCCGGCTCCCGGGAAAGCGGGGCAGCCGTGGCCCTGTCCATCGAGCAGCTTGTATGTACCGTAGACGGAGGGCTGAAGCAGCCCTGACGGGATCAGAAGCACCTGAAGCTGATTAGTTTTCTTTTTACAGGAGGGAGGGGTCAGAAGAGGTATGGCAGTCACCCCAGACGTGGGCAGCTGGATGGCCCCTCGGCTCACTCCACTCTCCAGCTCTCAAACTGGGTCACTTCCTAGAATCTCTGAGCCAGGTCCTCCGGTCCAATCCCCTCTCCCCAATTCATTTTACAGATGAAGAAACTGAGACTCAGAGATGAAGCAGCCTCCTCTGACCCCAGCCCTGACCCCTCCTCCCCACCATTCTACCGATGTACCTCATCTTCCAGTAGATCCCCATTTCTACTGCAATCCAGGGTCCTGGGATCTTGCCTCTGTCGTGCCAACCTCCCGGCTCCACCAGTGCTCCCCGCCACCCAATCCAGCGCGGTCTCTGCTGGGCTACAACTGCCAAACAGGCTTTCCGAAGCCCCTCGGTGCCCAGCTTGAGATACATACAGTCCTGGCTTGGTCTCTGCCTCTCCTTCCGTAGAAAACCAATCAAGTGGGCTGTCAGGAAATGGGGCATTCTGGGTAGGTGGGGATCCCCTATGCACTGTACCTCAGCTCCTTAGGGCATGGAGGCCATCCCAGACCCTCCGGGAGAGAAGACGGGGGCCCTGGAGGGACAATGCTGAAAAAAAGTGAAGGCACAGGTTTCCCCACGTCCATCCATCCCCTCTCTCCAGATCTTCACTTTTGTCTCTGGGAAAATCAAGAGATTGATTTTGGGGCTTTTCCCACCCTGTTTTCTCTCCTCCCTCTCTCTCCCTTTGCTGCTGAACAGTTCATTTCAATCACCCAGAAAAGCTAAAATAAAAAGGGGGAGGGAAAGGGGAATATCTAGAAGTCTATTATTACATATGTATTAATATGTTAATATCACCTTTCCAAAAGAAAATAAAACCTCTCAATGTTATTATTTGACAGACTCTGCTTTATAGTACCTGTGTGAGGGGCCCTAGAACACTGGATACAAATAGAGCTATGTTGGTATATCATAGTATGTACACGGAGACTTTCCTTTTGTCATATTATCCTTGTAATGTAAGATGATTGTTAATAAAATCATTTAAATCTATTATTTGCTGGTCTCCAATTCTTGCCTTTTCCCATCTCTCAATGTCCGTCCTGGGGTTCTCCGTTGTTTGTCAGAACCAGCAACAGTAAACATTTATTTAGTACCTACGGTGTGCTGTGTACAAATCTAAGGGTAAGGGACACAGAGCTAAGTTAAGTACCATGTACATGGAGGGAAGGAAATAGATTTGAGAGATGGACACCTGCCAAACCGAATCTTGAACTACCTGTTCTCTAAGGTCCTGTCCATACTGTTTCTTCCCTTAGAATGCAAGCTCCTTGGGGCAGCTAGGTGGGGCAGTGGATAGAGATCCAGCCCTGAAGTCAAGAGGACCTGAGTTCAAATCTGGTCTCAGACACTTAACACTTTCCTAGATGTGTGACTCTGGACCAGTCACTTAAACCCAATTGCCTCAGCAAAAAAAAAAAAAGAATGTAAGCTCCTTGAGGGCAGGGACTGTTTTTGCCCTTCTTTGTCTACCAAGCCCTTAACACGGTGCCTGACATAAGCCTTAAATAAGGTTTTTGATTGATGATATAATATTACATGTAATATTAACATGGGGAGGCAGCATGACTTAATGGAGAGAAGCAAGCCTCCAGGGCAGGACCTGGATTCGAATCCTCTGTCAGCTGTATTACTGTGGGCAAGTCAATTAACCCTCTAGTCTTCAGGCAATTCTGACTATAAATTGCTTGTCAAACAGATTGTAGTCTGCCCCGAGAGAGGGAGCTTCCTCCTGATGGACATCACTGTTCCTATGGAAGTGCAGGCTCAAACCAAAGCAATAATAGTGATCACAGTAACTACAGAAAGAGAAAACCTGCTAGAACATGGGGAGACCTCCATCTTCATGTCACCAAATCCCAAACTCTCTCCCTGGGAAAGGAAGTTGGCAGGGGCAAGAGGCCAGAAGAGAGGAACAATTGGATGTTAGTTCCATGATAAAAGCCAAGCTAAATTAGAACAATTTTCATCTTAGGTTAGAGACTATTGGATGCAGAGAAGCAGTCCTAGTCGTTAGGGTTGGGACTGGCAGGGACCTTAGAACAGAAAGCATAAAGTGTCAGAACCTTAGAACATAAGGTTCATAAACTCTAGATCACAGAGTTTAGAGCATCAAATGTCAGTTGCAGAGGTCCTTTAGAGGTAGAAGGAACCCCAGAGACCATTCCACCCCGACTCTCACTTTTTGGGAAAGTGACTTGTCAAATGGCTAAACTGGGATTTTAATCCAGAGCTGCTGACTGGTTTTCCTTCTGCTTGCATCTTTTTCTGGGGAATTTGTCAAAGAGCTGAAAGGTCACTTAGAACAGAGATTGTCAGAGATGTCGGAGATCCGATTAGAACTTAGAATGTTAGAGCTGGAAGGAACCGGCGAGATCACCTGGTCACACTCCTTCGTTTTACAGGCGAAGAAATTGCCTTTCAGACATATCAAGTTTCTTGCACAGGACCCTATGGCTAGCAAATATACGAGCTGTCATTTAAACCAAGTCTCCTAATGCCCAGTGTAGTCACTTTCCTCCACCTGGCTATTATGGCTTCTTAAATTTGGGGGGAATGAGAGCAGAAGAGTTTTTTGCTGTTCCTTGCTAACAGCGTTTCCCCCTCACGACTTCTGATAATGCCCAGGGCAGAGAGATCTCACTGTCTTATGCCATAATGGTTCTTTTAGCAAAATGGTAGCCATTTCCTGAGACTGCCCATATGCCAGGCTCGAGATTATGTAATTATAATGCTTCATTTGATGACTAGAACCAAATCCATTTCAGCCACCTACTTTTCAGAAGCACGTTGAGGTCTGTAGTTCTTTCCCCTCTCCCCTTTCTATTACTCAAATTTCCTTTGAAACTATTATAACACTCAGCAATTGGAGGAGACGGCAGAGAGTATTTATTCCTTTAATAACCAAGTCCCTCCATGTCCACCCACTGGGTCAGTTTTTCTAGCTGTAATGGGACTTCTATGGGGCACAATCTCTGTCACTGCTCTCTTGATAATGGACTCCCAAGAAGAGACTGAGGGAATGAGAGAGGAATACACAAGGATCTAAATGAAATGTCTGAGAAATGGTTAGAGAGTGGGCAGAACTAGGGGTCTGTGAAAGATGGGTAGAGAGTGGGCAGAACTGAGGGTCTGTGAGAGACAGAGATGGGCAGAACCGAGGGACTGTAAGAGATGGTCACAGAGTGGGCAGAACCGGGAGTCTGTGAGAGACGGGTAGAAAGTGGGCAGAACTGAGGGTCTGTGAGAGATGGGTAGAGAGTGGGCAGAACCGGGGGGTCTGTGAGAGACAGTGGGCAGAACCGAGGGACTGTGAGAGATGGTCACAGAGTGGGCAGAACTGAGGGACTGTGAGAGACAGGTAGAGTGTGGGCAGAACTGGGGATCTATTAGAGACAGAGAGTGGGCAGAACCGAGGGACTGTGAAAGACGGGTAGAAAGTGGGCAGAACCGAGGGACTGTGAGAGACAGGTAGAGTGGGAGCAGATCTGGGGGTCTATTAGAGACAGAGAGTGGGCAGAACCGAGGGACTGTGAGAGACGGGTAGAGAGTGGGCAGAAACAAGGGTCTGTCTTACTCTCCATGTGATGAGATTCTTCAGTGTGCGATTCTCCATTGGGAAACAGGTTGACTCTAGGTTGGTTTCTATGGCAACACTTGCTTTCAAAGCCAAGGGCTACCTCTGCTCTATCCCCTTCACAGGTGGGTGCCTCCTCCATTGGACTAGAGGGACTTGCTAAGGGAAAAGCTCATGCCAAAAGGGCCATCTGGGCTGACTCACCTTCACAGGGTGAAGGAGGAGAGAATAGGGGCAATGATCCAGTACTTCCATCAGGAAAATGGCTGGAACTCTGAAGTTGCTGCCTACCACATTCTGGGCCTCTCCCCTTGCCAGGTGTCTGCCCTGGGAGGAAGATGGGCTCTTATGGTTTGCCTATCCTGCCCATGGGGGGTGGAGTGTTTCCAACTGGCTTTATAGATCTAGAAAGTGGTGGAAAATACCACTTGGGCACTTAAACAAATGAGAAACGGTTTATCCAGGTCCTTAAGTGACATGGCTAAGGGCAGAGGGCCAAGGCCTGGAAGGGCTCCAGAAAACTAAATGTTTGAGCTGACTGAAATATTAGAGCATAGAATGTCATGGCCAAAAGATACATTCAAACCTAAAATATGCTATTCGAACCCCAAAGGCCATCAGAGCACAGCACAATTAAAGCTAGAGGCATCAGAACTTAAAACATAGACTATCAGATCTGGAATGAACTTAGGAAAAACTGTCAGGGCTAAAAGGGACCTTTGATCATATAACAAAGAATATTTGAGTTGGAAGGGTGATTAAAACATAGGACAATGGATGTGATGGCCAGTCGGGAAAACTATTAGAGTTGGAAAAGGCATTAGTCCAAAAAACATACAATGTCTGAGTTGGAATGCTCTTTAGAATACAGAATGTTGAATGTAGAAGCTAGAAAGGATGTTGGAAGTGAGCTGGTCCATCTGGGGATGAGGAAGGGCAGTCCCTGGAATACTCAGAGCATGGGTAATGTTGGGGATCTAGGGGGGACTGGGAGTGTCTGAGCTAAGTGCTCTAGAGAGGAAATTTTTAGCACATAGGTATAGACAAACAGCACCGGTGAGGTCCTCTTTCAATATTGTGTGAAGTTTTCCCCAAGTCCTAGAGATCTTTACCATAAGAGAGAAAGCTCTAGATCTGATCAACATGAAAGTGCTGGAGCTCCGATGGGGATTCTAGGGGACACAGCGCAGAGAGGCTCATGACCGAGGAGTTTGCCAAGGATGGCATCTCGATAACATCTCTGCTGGCCCAAGATGAATGGATTTCAGCAATGCATTTGTTCCCCTCTCGCTCTTGGGCCTATGGACATCAGCCCAGTTTCTCCAACTTTTTATCCAAGAAAGATGATGTGGCTTCCTGACTTTTTTTATTGGCCGGGAACATAAAGATCCCTTTGTGACACATCTCTTAGGATACCAGGACCAAAGGATGCTGAGCAGGACCTTAGTAATCTTGCTGAACTCTACTTATTTTATAGAGGAAGACATTCAAAGCTCTAAAGATGAAATATGTTGCCCCAAGGTCACATGAGTCAATGGATAGAAGAAGTACCAGAATTCAAACCCTGGACTGTGTGATTCAGGGAAAAAATTGGAGTCACAGATCCTAAGTTTGAATCCCAGCTACTTATGGGACTTTGGACAAACCACTTGATTCCAGGATTCAGTTTCCTCACCTGTAAAATGAGGATGTCATACCAAATAATCTCTAAAGTCCCTTTCAATATGTCTCATGTGCCAATATTCTTTCCTCTGTACCATATTGCCTCCTACTCAAATTCTGTGTGTGTTTCTGACTTTGGAATCTAACACAAGTACATGTCATTCTTTTCTCTCTCTCTCTACCCAAATAGACTATGAACCTCTTGAAACCAGGGGTTGTATTGTTGTCCCACCCACCCCCATTCTTGAAAAAAAATATACAACCCAATGGCTTAATGACATTAATCAAACAAGGCTTTAAGATTTCAACAATGGAGACCGCTAGGATAGATAGGATAGACCAGCCAGAACTTAGTAAATCCAACCAATGGATACTCCTGAATGGTTTAAACTTCACTGAGATAAGTGTGGGGTGGGTCAGAACATGTCTTCTCTCATTAACTTAATCATCATAAGTTTCCTAAATCTTAGAGAGGGACTAGAGGCTCAGAAAGTCTGTGACTCACTCATAGTAAACAATCAGTCCATGTGAGTGGTCAGATTGTAATCTGGGTTTTTCTGTCTCCAACTCTAATACTCTATCTACCGTGCCTTTAATCTTGAACCCAATAATCACTTAATAAATGGGTTTTAGCTTCACATGCATCACATTGGCAAAGCTGATCTCCCCAAATGGCAATGACTAAGGATTGTGAAGAAACAGGTATAGTAGTGTACTGCTAATCCAGCTGTAAACTTATTCAGTCATTCTGGAAAGCAGTTTGTAACCATTCCCAAAAGCTATGAAACTGTATATTCTTTTGACCCAGAAATGTCAATACTAGTCTATATCCCAGAGAGCAAAGGAAGAAGAAAAGGATTTGCATGTACAAAACTATTTATAGCAGCTTTTCTTATGATGGCAAAAAAAAGGGAAACTAAGGGGTGATTGTCAATTGGGGAATGACTGAGCAAGTAGAACACTACTGTGTTCTAAAAAGAGATAAAAGGGACATTTTAAGAAAGCCAGGAAGACTGATATGAATTGATGCAGTGAGGTGAGCAAAACTAGAAGAAAAACATATACAATATTGCACAAAGTTTATTTGTCTGTGCAATATTGTTATTATTCAAAAGATTAGGAACACTAATCGACACAGTAGCCACCCTCATTTCAGAGGACTCTTTATGAAACATGCTATTCCTCTCCAGACAGAGAGATGATGGTCTCAGATACATTTGGAGCTTATTCTTTGGACATGACTGATGCAGAATTTGTTTTTATTTTACTGCACATTTTGGTAAAAGAGATTTTGTTTTTCTTTGGACATGAGCGATGCAGAATTTGTTTTTATTTTACTGCACATTTTGGTAATAGAGATTATATTTTTCTTTGGAAATGACCGATGCGGAATTTGTTTTTATTTTACTGTACATTTTGGTAAAAGAGATTTTGTTTTTCTTTGGACATGAGAGATGCAGAATTTGTTTTTATTTTACTGCACATTTTGGTAATAGAGATTATATTTTTCTTTGGAAATGACGGATGCAGAATTTGTTTTTATTTTACTGTACATTTTGGTAATAGAGATTTTGTTTTTCTTTGGACATGACCAATACAGAATTTGTTTTTATTTTACTATACATTTTGGTAATAGAGATTTTGTTTTTCTTTGGACATGACCAATACAGAATTTGTTTTTATTTTACTGTACATTTTGGTAAAAGAGATTGTGTTTTTCTTTGGATATGACCAATGCAGAATTTGTTTTTATTTTACTGCACATTTTGGTAATAGAGATTTTGTTTTTCTTACTTTGTCAATGGTGGGTGAGCAGGGGAAGGTGAAAGCAGAAAACACAGATCTTCATTTGAAAATAAAATAAGATTTAATTAAAATGATTTTAAAGTATTTGTTGAATATAATTGAACTGAATTGAAAAGGCTCCAAACACAGATAGTCCCATCAGAGCCTGAAAAAGAAAGAAACTGTCACTCAGATCTCCCAGTTGAAGGTTATTTATTTACCACAGGATGTTTCTGTTGTCTGGCACCATCACACCAGACACATGACAACAGAAGCCCCATGCTGTCTCCTTGTGCTTCACATCATTATTGAAATACAAAGACCAAAACACTTAGCACTGAATAGACAACAGGAAATAGGAATACAGGGTCACCAGGGATAGGACTCTCTCGTTCAGCTTCTATACCCCAATGCCATTTGTCTTTTCGTTCACGTCTCACATCCTGGTCTCCTTGAGGTCCAACAGCAACCAGGTTCCTGGTAAAAAATACTTCCTGGGATTCCATCTGGTCATTTTACTAGAGGATTTGCAGCTAGGATCACATCTGGAATAGACACACATATGCACGTAGCATCCTTTGTCCATAGCAGGTGCCCAGCAAATGGTGGCTGATCCATTTGGATTCAGTGCAAGACATAACAGTCAGAGCTCAGGTTGAACTCTGGAGGAAGCAGATTTTTTTCTTTTGAATTTACAGGTAATTGTGTCCCTGCCTGAACTAGTATCTCAATCATCTCATCTTTGATTCCATGTCCTTCATTCAATTATTTAGAAACTTCTCCATAATGAAATGTACATAGGTCTGTCCCAGACTGATGCACTAACTTTGCATGGGTTCAAGTACCCTGGCTTTGGGGACCATCACAAACAAGTCCAATACATGGTCAGATGACACAAGGATCTTCTCACACACACAAGGGCAACTTAGAACAATCAGAGGTTGAACATTCACTGAGACAGAGATAGAGAATTTCAGCTATGGTGAGATATTCTCTCTTGCTCATTACATCAATATAACAATATACATTTATATGAAATGTGTAGGTTTGCAAAGCTTTTTCTTTACCAACAACTCTGTAAGGTAGGGAACACTTGTCAATGATTTACAGACCAGAGGCTTGGAGGAATATGATATTGAGACAACTTGCGCATGTCTATCCTGATAGTAAATGTCAGCGCCAAGATTTGGACCCAGCTCGACTGACTCCAAAGCCAACTTTCTGCTACATCAAGTTGCCTTCTAATAATAATAGAGACATTAATGATATAACAACAACAACAATTCACTGAATCTACAGATGAGACTTGATCCCAACCCTTTGATTCAATTACAAAATCAGTCACTTTCTCCAACAGTGCAATAGTTGACCAAATATGAAACATGAAAAGACAATAAAAAATTGATCCTGAACTTTTTATATCCAAACATTAAAATGAGAAAAATTAGGGAGAAAAAAGCTGAACTTTTTTTTTTAACAGATCTGTGATTTCAATGGTTTAGGGACACCCTCCTCCCCCACACAATAAGTAATTTCTTCTACCAATACAGATAGGCACCTTCATGGCAATTTTTGTTTTTGCTTCAGTGAGTTGCCTCAGACACTTAGAGGTTGAATTGTCCGGGGCCATATAGCCAATATGTGGTCAAATGGGGTCTTAAATCTAAGCTTTCCTGGCTTTAAGACTAGTAGACATTTATTCTTATTCTCAATTCACATTTTCAAGATTGAACCATAAATTCACAGTTATGGTTTGCAAAATAATGCATTATCTCATTTGGCCTATTCAACAATTCTAAGAAAGGTACTATTGTTTTCTCCATTTTAAAGATGAGTCAACTGAGGTTTAGAGGTGTTACATCATTAGGAAGCAGAAAGGCACTGTAGAAAGAGATGAGCCTGAAAATCCCAGGGCCAGTTTCACTCTGTGTGACATCAGATAAGTCATTTCACCATTTTTTTGGTATCATGACCTCTAAAATGGGGATTGAGCTAGATGACACTCTACAAACCTCCTTAAGAGTAAAGTAGAGTAGAAGAATTGATGATTTCACCAGAATTACACTGTTAGTATGTATCTGAGGTGGGATTTCAACCTTCGTCTTTCTACTTTTCAATCCAGCATTCTATCCACCATACAAAAGATGTTTATATCTAGTTTCGATAAATGACACCAAGATAATTATAATGAAATCTGGATTATGAATTCTGAACTCGGGGGCCAATAGCTGAAACATGATCTTTCTTATTTTAGAACTCTTTTTATTTTATTTTAGAACTCTAAATGGATGCAAACTCAGGTTCTGTGATTTCATATCTAATACTCTCCATTATTATTAAAGCATCTCATTTGCTTTATCTAAAATCCAGAATAATGGGGGCAACAAAAATGGGCACAATTTAAGAGTCAGGCTTAGAGGGCTTTTGGTGAGAGGGAGGGAGTAGAACTACTAAAGTTCCTATGGCCCAACATGCTTAAGGGCATTGTCAGGTAAGAAGATGATGATTTAAGGAATAATTCTTAAATGTGTTGGCTCCTTTCAGAAAGTTCAGCCTTTACACAGCTGGTCACCTTCAATGTCTCAGTTCTTATTATATGAAAGCTGTATTTCATTAAAATGATATGAGAAGTCAATGAGTCATGATTGGCGAGTCCAGGTTGTATATCTTAGCAAACTTTCTATATGAACTCTGAAAATATAGTAAAGAGCTGCCAGCCTCAGAAGGACCTCAGGTCTTCTAGTCCAAGAATACACAAAATAATGAAAAGGTGGCTTTGTTCACAAAACTCATAGCACAACCTGATTAAAATATAATTGGGCCACGATTAGGCCTTAGTCTACTTACCTATAAAACCAAGATAATATTTTCACTAATTACAACCTGTGAGGAAAACAGCCAGCAAAATTTAATGAGCTATATAAATGTGAAATATTTTGATTAAGGGAACTGGGGGTATGGAGTTTGGAGAGAAAATGTGGAAAGGGATGAAGAATGAGGGATGGGGTCAATATCTTCCAATTCTGAAGTCCTACCATGTAGGAGAGTATAAGACCTGTAAGTGAAGAACCAACAGCAATAAAGAAGAGCTTTAAGGAGACAGATTTTGATTCACTAGTCAGAAAAAAAAAGCTTTCTAACAACTAGACTTGTCCAATAATGGAGTGGCTCCCTTATGTGGTAATGAGTTCCTTATTATTGGAAGTAAGCAAGCATAAACTGTGTGAATCCTGTCGAGACTGTCATAGAGGTTGAGATATCATTATGTTCTCATTTTCAGATCCCACGACCATATTTGCATTACCTGGAAAGCTTATCTAAAAGTTGCTATGTCTATAAAGCTCATTCTAGTCTTGATCAGAAAGTAGCCAGTATCTTTAAGTTACATCAGCACCCACAGATGGTTTAGGTAAACTGTGTACCCAAACTCACTTCCTTGGTAATGACTTATGCATCAGATCTTTGTTCTGCATCGTATTATTGCTCAACACATCCACAAGTGAAGGGGATTGGAGATATATGAATATGCAAAGATGCGTTTTAAGAGCATCACTTAGCCTCCGTTTCAACTTTTACCCTCAGTTCCCAAAACAGGCAGATGGAATTTGTGGTCTTTCTTCTTCACTGACTTTATTTCATAAAGTGATGGGACTGTATTTCACAAAGTAAAGGGATTTCATAAAGAGCTGGAAGAAGCCTAAAAGGTAAAAGCACATGTTGTTCTTAAGTCATGTCCAACTCTTTATGACCCCATTTGGGTCCTGACTCTAGACCTGATACTCTATGCACTATGGCACCTCCTAGCTGCCCCTTTGTGGATAGTGTCCTTATGGTGGTCATCCTCCATGCCTGGAATGCTCTCTCTCCTTCCTGCCCCCATTCAAGATTCAACTCAAATCCTTCCTTCTACAAGAAGCTTTTCTCGGTCTCCTCAGCTGTAATGTCTTTTCTCTAAACTGCCTTCCATCTATTCTGCCCATATTTTGTGTGCATCTATTTATTTATATGGCATCTCACGCATTGGAATACAAGCTTCTTGAGGGCAGAGACCTTTTGCCTTTCTTTTTTTTCTTTTTCTATTTTTTGACTTAGGCACTTAATCCATCTGGCACATAATTGATGCTTAATAAATTCTGGTTAACTGACTAGTAAATGTTTGCTGAATAGGACTAAAGTCAAAAGACCTTCTGAAATGAATCCCACAATGTTTATCCACATTCTCTGATCTAAACATATGTATACACATCAAGGTACGTAGAATGCTAAGTTCTAATATTCCATGGACTATGTTCTAAGTCCATTCCAGTACTAATATGCAATGGTCTAAGGTCCCATTCTGCTCTGACATTCTGTTCTGAGGTCCTTCCTACCACTGACATCTTACGTTCTTAAACTTTCCATTCATTTCTAATATTCTCTCTTTAAGGTGCCTTCCAGATCTGACATTCTGCTTTCTGTGTTGACATTCTGCTTTCTGTGTTCTAAAGTCTTTCCCACTTTTGACATCCCGTGTTCTAAGTTCCTTCTCCATTTCTAATATTCTTATTTTTAAGGTTTCTCCCAGATCTGACATTCTGCTTTCTGAGTTCTAGTCTCTCCCAGTTTTGCCGTCTCATGTTCTATATTATAAGTTCCCCCTCCATTTCTAATATTCTATTTTTAAGGTCCCTTCCAGATCTGACATTCTTCTTTCTGAGTTCTAAAGTCCCTCCCAGTTTTGACATCCCATGTTCTAAGTTCCTCCTCCATTTCTAATATTCTTACTTTTAAGGTGCCCTCCAGATCTGACATTCTGCTTTCTGTGTTCTAAAGTCTTTCCCACTTTTAACATCCCATGTTCTAAGTTCCTCCTCCATTTCTAATATTCTTATTTTTAAGATTTCTTCCAGATCTCACATTCTGCTTTCTTTGTTCTAAAGTCTCTCCCAGTTTTGACATCCCATGTTCTATGTTATCAGTTTCCCCTTCCATATTTCTATTATTCTCTTTTAAAGGTCTCTTCCAGATCTGACATTCTGTTTTCTGTGTTCTAAAATCCCTTCCAGTTTTGACATTCCAAACTCTTTGTTTCCAGATCCCTCCCGGCTCTGACATTTTATATTTACTGACACAATGTAGCTATAATATTCTACATTGTAAAGTCCCATTCATCTGTGACATTCAACGCTCCCTCTCTCGGATATTCAACTGCTATTGGATCCTCCTAACTCTGTTTTGCATTTTGAAACATTTTGTCTACTTTAACATTCAATGACCCTTTATTCTAAGGTTCCTTCTACCTTTGCTATTGTTTTAAGGTGCCTTCCAGCCTTGACATTTTATATTCAGAGCCCAGTCTTTAAGAATAAGATAAATGTCATCTGACTTGGGCCAGAAAGATAGAATTTGTGGTCTTTCTTCTTCACTGACTATTTCATAAAGTGAGGGATTTCATAAACAGCTGGAAGAAACCTAAAAGCTCACTGAGTCTGATTCTCTCCTTTTCTCTATGAGAGAACTTGAAGCTCAGAGAAATGAAACATCACAAAGGTGTGACTCCCATCCACAAATAGCTACCAAATCTTTCCCATTTCTACTAAGACTTCTCCAGAGTATCCAGCTCTGATTCCTTCTACGACAGTCTTTCTTCATTGCTTTTCTCCAGATATAATTACTTGTTCATTTCCCTTTAAAACAAAACTGAATACACAGCTAAGGATACAGAACAGCAAGATTAACTCTCAAAAATATCCATCTATTAGATAGAGAATCTGGATTAGTTCATCCTTAAGATCCCTTCAGATGCTACATCCTGTGAGCCTCAAGCAGATTGATACAGCATTCCTCCGCTGCCTAGAAGTGCCCAAGAGATGCCAGGAAAACCACAGGTCCCAGCGAGCTTAATTACCAAGTCTAATGGACTATTCTTCATCTTCAACCTTCACGACCGCTCTGTGGCATCTGAGAGCACTGACCACATTCTCTAGGATAGTCTCTTTTCTCTGGGTTTTTGTGATGCTGTTTTCTCCCGGTTTTCCTCAGATATATCCTCCTGCTCTTTCTTGGTCTCACTTACTGGTTCTTCATTCATGTCACACACATGTTAACTATGTGGGTGCCTGCCCTCAGTTTCTATCCTGGGTCCTCTTTTCTTATCTCACTTGGTAAACTAATCAATTTCCATGGGCTCAATTATCATCTCTATAGAGATGATTACAAGATCTCTATCTACAACTCTACTGTTTCCTGAACCTCCATCTTGAATTACCAGCAGCCTTTAGGACACCTTAGACCAGCTCATTGGCTTTCCTTTATACACCCTCCCCTCTTCCGAATTGTCTTTCCTGTTACTGTTGAGGGCACCATCAACTTCCTAATCATCGATTACAACTTCCTTGCTCCTCATTCTCCCTCACCACCAAATATGCAATCCATTACTATGTCTTCTCTCTCTCTCTCTCTCTCTCTCTCTCTCTCTCTCTCTCTCTCTCTTCTCTCTCTCTCTCTCTCTCTCTCTCTCCCTCTCCCTCTCCCTCTCTTTTTCTCTCTTTTTCTGTCTGTCTCTGTCTCTTTTCTCTTTTTGTCTGTCTGTCTGTCTCTCTCTTTCTCTGCCTCTCTTTCTCTGTCTCTCTGTTTCTCTCTCTTTTTCTGTATGTCTCTGTCTCTTTTTATCTGTCGGTCTCTGTCTCTCGCTCTTGCTCTCTCTCTCCCTCTCCCTCTCCCCCGCCCCCCCTCTTTTTCTGTCTCTTTTTGTCTATCTCTTTCTCTCTCTCTTTTTCTGTCTGTCTGTCCCTTTTTGTCTCTCTATCTCTCTTTCTGTCTGTCTCTCTCTCCTTTCTCTCTCACACACACACATAGATAAATCTGTATTATATCACCTATTGTATAATATATATGTATGTATGTATGTATATACATATGTATGTCTATGTCCTTCATCCAACCACCATTCTAGGTCATTGCTTCTCACCTGCCTTGCTGAAATACTCTTCTAATTTTCCTCTCCACTTTGATCCTCCCACTTTAATCCATCCTCCACTCAGCTTGCCACGGTGATTTTTCTATGACCATGTCACCCCTCTACTCTGTCAGTCTCCCTGTGACCTCCAGGATTAAATATAGATTCCTTACTTTAGCAGTTAAATCTCTCTGTAACTCAGCTTCTTGCTTCCTTTCTGATCTTCATATACTTTATTCCTTTCTAATTACTGGGCCAAGGGACCCTGTGACACTGGCCACCTTGCTCTTCTTCCCGTCCCATCTCAGAGCTTCTGAAGTACTTGTCTCCCATGCCCAGAAGGCCCTTCTTCATCACCTCCACTTCTTAGCCACCTGACTTCCTTCAAGACAGTCAGCTCAAATCCCAGTTTCCTTAGGATTTTCCTAACCCCTCAATCCCACTTCCCCCATAAAACTGCTAGTGTCCTCAAATAACTTTTCATTTGCTTTATCTTTAGAAAGCACTTATTTATATTGATACAGCACTCCCACTAGAAGGGACCCCAGGAGATACGGTTTCAAGTCCTAAGTCTGCTACTCACTCCCTTTGTAAGCTCAGGCAAGTCTCTTCCCTTTCCAGAATCTCAATTTCCCTAAATGTTCAATAAAAGATAGAATAAATAATATCCAAAGGCCCTCCCAGCTCTGAAATTCTATGTTCTAAGGGCCCTCTCACCTCTAACATTCTATATTGTAAGGGCCCTCCCAGCTCTGACAACTCATGTTCTAAAATCCTTTCCAGATCTGATCTTCTATGTCCTAAGGTTCTTCCCAGGTATACCATGTTCTAAGGTTCTTCCTAGGTCTGACCTTCTATGTTCTAAAGTCCCTTTAAATTATGACATTCTATATTATAAGGGGCCTCCCAAATCTGACAATGTTCTAAGGTCCTTCTCAGATCTTACTTTCTATGCTCAAAAGCCCCTTCCATTTCTATCATTCTATGTTCTAAGAGCCCTCCCAAGTCTGACCTTCTTTGTCCTAAAGTCCTACCTATCTGAGACATTCTGTGTTCTAAAGTTCTTCTTTTTATGTTCAAAAGCTCCTCCCAGCTCTGATATTCTATGTCCTAAAGTCCCTTCCAGTTCTAACATCCTATGTTCTAAGGGCTCTTCCCACTCTAACATCTCACATCCTATGTTATAAAGCCCTTTCTAGCTGTAACATTCTATGTTCTACTTCTATGTATGACTCTAGCATACTATACTCCAGATTGCAAAGTCCCCTTTCTGAAAGCTAGTCTTTGAGTTCTAGACTTTCTTTTCCCCATTGCAGCAAGGGTTCTGCTTTTTAGTCTGTTCCAACACTGAAAGATAAGAGTTTGACTAATAGAACTCCAAAGTCCAGATACTCTCGGATCTAGAAGTCGTAGCCATGCACACCGCTCCAGCTTTTCTGATGTTCCCTGCTAGAAAACCAGAAGGGAAAGACAATGACACAAGCCAATAATACCCTTTGGGGCCCTCACTAAAACCCCCAATTCTCCGGAAGGTCCACCTACAACTCCAGTCACGTGTCACTCATCCAGTTTTAGACAGGGCCAAAACAAGACAGTTAAAACCTGAGCGAATTGCCCAGTGCTCCTCGCTGAATCAAAGGCGGGCAACAAAGAGAACTCAGGTGTCCCTGGGCTCCATCCATCCACTCAACCATGTCACCTGCTGATACATACTCTATTCATTTGGCTGCTCTCTGGCTGTTCTCCTGCTACAGAAGGAGGTTCCCAGATCTAGAGCAGGAGGAACATCAGCCGACTCCTTCATTCTTATCATGGGAAGCCTGAGATCCTGAGAGGGGCTCGCCGGGTGGCACATAGGTAATCAATGTCAGAGGCTCCAGAGCCAGGATCTCCCCATTGTACCTTAACTGCCTCCTAACATTTTGGCCAACAAGCTTAGGCTTAACATTTGCCAGAAGCAAATTTATAATGTGAACAACAACACTGATTGGGCTCAGACATTGTATTTGGTGTACATGTCACTAAGCCCTGGGCAACTGCCCATTTGCTAATGGGAGGACCCTTGCATGCACTGCCAAAATGCAGAGAAAAGCTTGATTCAAGGACTATGTAATTAAGTTAATAATGGCAGCTGACACTTCTGCAGTACTTTAATCCTTATGAAAGGAGTTTTCTCGCCCTGCAAGATAGGTAGTAGCCTGAGTGCCTCCATTTGACAGATGAGGAAACTGAGACCCAGAGGCACGATGTAACTATAATTACAAGGAAAGCAAGTGATAGAGCCAGAATAAGAATCCAGATTATTATTTGTTCACGGGGCATTGGATTTAAAGCTGGAAGAGGGAGAGAGGATATCCAGAATTGCGCTTTAAAAACAAAAAAGAATCAATAAAATTTATTTTTAAAAACAGCTAATTGCCTCATTAGAATCATAGATTTGGAGCTGGAAGGGATGTCAGAGCTCATATAATTAAACCTCCTTTAACAGAAGAGGTGAAAGATCTTCACCTCTCTTGCTCGAGGCTACACAGGAACTAAGAGATAGTCAAGATTGGAACCCAAATTCTGTGACTGCAAACTCAGCCCTCTTTCTACCCCTCCAGTTCTCCATCACTGGATGGATTCAAGCAGAGGATGGACCTGTGTTTAACAGTTGTTTCTTGATTAATTTGATATGTTTCAAGGATACTGAAGAGTTTATTCCTGGGTTATTGGGGTGGGACTGCATGACCTTGAAAGTGCTTCCCCATTGACATTCTGGGGTTCTTTTAATTCTTAAAAAAATAGGGAAACTTTTATTTACTCAATAAAAAAGAACATGGTGTTCAAGAATAGGCATTTCAAAAATAATGAAATGTTTGTCAGATCAAGCTTTCCTTTGCCTTTTTCCAGGGCCTTTCTGCCCATCTGTGTGTGGGCTGTCTCATGCACATGGACTATAACTCACCCATCTTTTTGGCAAGTAAGAAGGGAATTACTGGATGTACTCAGTAGTACGACCACAGAGGTCCCGTTTGGGCTCTCTGGTCAGAGATCAAAGGCTTATTTTTCTCAGCATACAGTAACTGTTTAATAAATGCTCACTGAGAGATGACCTGACTGACGGTACAGGGATCGACCTTCCCAAACCTTCCAGAATCATCTGAGCCCACGACTGACGGAGGATGAAATGGGGAGAAGGCGGGGAGACAGATGGAGGAGGGTGGGCGAGACAAGGAGGAGAGGGTTTGCCATCCCGGCGGAGGCTACATCTGGAGCTGGTGCCACATGGCGATCTGCCGGCGGGGGTTCTTGAGCATCTCTTCCCAGTGGCTGCGCTGGGTGCCGGAGGAGTGCAGGCCCAGGCTGCAGCGGCCCAGCACGTGGCTCTGGCCAGCCTCGTCCTGGCCCAGCATTTCCAGCTCCACGCTGGAGGCCCGCAGGAGGTCGTCGGGCACCTCGAACATAATCATCTCATTCCACACTGGATTCAGCTTATGTTTGGCCCGCTTGGTCTGCTTCTTCTTGAGTTTCAGGGCCTGATGCTTCAAGGTCACCTTGACAGAGACATCTGCAAAGGCATAAATGTGGAAGGGAGGATAAGAGACACAAACTGATGAGTTTTAACACTGCTCTAGAGGAGAGCCATGGTGCCCTCCGAAATTTCCTGGGGTCCCGGCTTAGACAACAGTCAGGGAACAGGAGACAGAATGGAACTCACCATTAAGTCCTAGGATTTGGAATCTGGGAAAAACCTAAGGGGTCACCTGATTCAGCCTCCTATTTTATAGAGTTGAAGAGCATAATCTGCACCAAGGAACCCAACCTCTCACCCCGTACATTCCTGTCCCTCCATCCCTTTATTCCTAGGAACAATGGCACAGAGATTCTCTTAGTGAGATTTTAAGTAGTTGCCTTTTGGAAATTATAGATTTCAAGCTGGTAAGAATGTTGGACATGGCAGACATCCTAATTCCTGCTGCTGAGAAAGGCTGAGACCAGTGGATTGCTTGAGCTCAGGCATCTGAGCTATAGCAGGCTAAGTCTATTGGGTGTCCATCAAGAAGATGAGGAGCCGGATGGTTATGTGAATATGTATACATATATTGGATCTGGCATAAGATCCAGAAGGGGGGGAGGAAGGGAAGGAAGGAAGGAAGGAAGGAAGGAAGGAAGGAAGGAAGGAAGGAAGGAAGGAAGGAAGGAAGGAAGGAAGGAAAGAAAGAAGGAAGGAAAGAAGGAAGAAAGGAAAGAAGGAAGGAAAGAAGGAAGGAAAGAAGGAGGGAGGGAGGAAGGAAGAAAGGAAAGAAGGAGGGAGGGAGGAAGGAAGGAAAGGAAAGAGGGAGGGAGGGAGGAAGGAAGGAAAGGAAAGAGGGAGGGAGGGAGGAAGGGAGGAAGGAAGGAAGGGAGGGAGGGAAGGAAGGAAGGAAGGAAGGAGTAAAAAAAAAAAAAAGAAGATGAGGAGCTCCTGAGATATGGAAAACCAGCCCAGGTCTGAGAGCTACTCACAGTCACACATCAGATTCTGCTAAGTGAAGGTGAAGGGTTTCAAACATGGCACTTTGAGAATCAGAGATGAAAGGGTCATAGATTCAGAGGCGATCTAATTCAGCTCCTTCTGTTTACAGAACTGAGGCCCAGGAAGTAAAGTGACTTCATTCCAATAATTGAGTTCATAACCATTTATGAAGCACTTACTCTGTGCCAGGTACTGTGCTAAGCTAAGCACTTGTCCAAAGTCACACAGATAGCATTTGAGATGGGCTTTGGATCCTGAATCAGCAGCTTTTCCTCTGTATCAAAAGGAGAGAAAGAGCTGAGGGTGGGGATGGGGGGAAGAGATGTTGGAGAAGGCAGCCTTCCAAGTGCAGATGGGAGCTGGGAATAGCCAGCACTCATCCTCCTCTCACTTGTTTTCAATGTCCTTCCAAATCCATTGAGATGATGCGTCTCCTGGCTGACTAGCTGGCTGGATCCCTCTCATCTGTTTTCTTGTTCTTTGAAAAAGACTTTTTCAGACATTCACCTTGGCTCTGCACACCTCACTTTAAAGCAACAAGAGATCTGAGAGAGCTTCTCCTTCATTTAACAGCAAGGGAAACAAAGCCTGAGATAAGAAATGACTTCGCCAATCATAGACCTCAGATCAATGGCCATCTATTCCAACACCTCATTTTACAGGTGAGGAAACTGAATTTTAACAGTTCTCCTAAGGTCACCCAGATATTAAATGTCAGAGATGGGATTTGAACCCAACTCCTCTAAGCCCAGAACCAGTTCTCATTCCACTATTCTGCTTGCTTTTTAGGTTTCAAACCCACTTCTTCCAAACTTCCCAGTGTTCCACATTGCACACCCAACCCAAGCCAAAGTAGACCTCCCTTCCATTGCTTCCTCCCTTCCTTCCCTCCCTCCTTTCTTTTCTCCCTCCATTTTTCCCTTCTGACCTTCCTTCCCTCCTTTCCTCCCTTCCCTCCTTCCCTCCCTCCCTTCCTTCACTCCCTCCCTCCCTCTCTCCCTTCCTTCCTTCCTTTCTTCCTTCCTTCCTTCCCTTCCTCCCTCCCTTCTTTCTTTCCTTTCTCCCTCCCTTCTTCCCTCCCTCTCACCCTTCCTCCCTCCCTTTCTCCCTTCCCGAGAGAGAAAAGATTCTGGACACTGCCGGAAGCTTCTCCCAGAATTTTAAGATTATGGCCAACATAGGAATTTACACTATTCAAAGTTGGAGGAGCCCTTAGGACCATCTGATCTAACTGTCTTATATTCCAGGTAAAGCGACTGAGACCCAGAGTGGGGAAGGGGCTTGACCAAGATCACAAAAGGCAAAGTTTCAATCCCAGATTCTCCTAAAATCAAATGTAATACATTTCCCATTATGCTCCATTTCCATATATAATCTTAACGGCCAAAGCCAGTTGCAATGAACTCAGGGTTATGGAAGCTAATGGGAGAGTAATTACAACTCAATGTTTATTAGTATAATTATCACCCTCAGGTGGTTAGTGCTTCTCTTTGACAATAGTATTTGAGAGATAAGTAAGTGCTGTAAGAGAACTGACCTGAGTGAGCTGTAAAAAATCCAGTAAAGGGGCAGCTAGGTAGTACAGTAGATAGAGCACCAGCCCTGAAGTCAGGAGGACCCGAATTCAAATCTGGTCTCAGACACTTAATACTTCCTAGCTGTGTGACCCTGGGCAAGTCACTTTTGCCTCAGGAAAAAAAACCCAGTAAATCCAATAAACATGTATTAAGTCAGGCACTATGTTAAGAGCTGGAAATACTAGTAATTAAAAGACACACAGTCCTTGCCCTCAAGGAGCTTACAATCTAGTGGGGAAAGAAGGGGAGAGAGAGAGAGAGAGAGAGAGAGAGAGAGAGAGAGAGAGAGAGAGAGAGAGAGAGAGAGAGAGAGAGAAGCAAGGGATGGACAGGAAGAGGATGAATTTGACTCTGTCCCCTTGCTTGGGGGACAGTGTGGTTGATGCTGATATTCCCAAACATCCAGTTCCTTTCATTCAAAGATTCCAAACCCAAGTCTTGGGATCTCCATTTTGTAGCTAAAAAGGGTCCCAAAAATCTAAGTCAAGTTGTATGATGTCATGGAAAGGTTGTCAATCTTGGAATTATGGGACAAGACTTCTTATCTCAGGTTTATACAGGCAGTCAGCCCCTTCCAGAGTACTGGTTCTTCCTAAGTATTATAATTATTGCAAAGGGGCTGCCTCTGGACGAGGGGGGCTGCCCCTCAAGGGATATTTTCAAGCAAAGGCTGAATATGTACTCATTGTGAATGCTGGGGAGCTCATTCTTGATAACACGTTGGAGCAGGCGGCTGCTGCCATCCCTTCCCACCCTGAGGTTGTATCATTCTCCGATTCTCCATTCTGGGAGCCCAGTGGGGCTCGGGGACAATGACCGAGAGATTCCCGTCCTCTTGGTGTGGTTTAATGGGAAAATCTATAAGTTGGGAGACAGACAGGAAACAGATTCCACTGGGCTGTTATTTGTTAGCTGTGAACTGGATATGTCACTATTCCCTGGGTCTCAGTTTTCTCTTGTAAAATGAGGGACTAGAAAGTAATGGCTTCTGAGGCCATTCCAGCTCTCATTTCTAAGGTTCTGTTCCTTCTGAGTCACATCATCAGCCCATGAGCCCATACTAGTCCCAAGGGAAGATGAGTCCTCTCAGGGACTCTGGGAGCCCTGACATTGATAAAGAAAATCCCAGACTTCCGAGTCTGAAAGTGGCCATTTGGGTAGGCACTCTGGGCACACCAGTCCCTGTAACAAGCAGATTCTCCCTGTCTCAGGCCCCCACACACCTTCTGCCATCGCATAAACTCAGCCGGTATGAAGGTGGAGAACTGGCAAATTCTGAAGAGAAGGAAGATTGGAGCTAGACACAGGTTGTGTCCCCGGTATAGTGTCCAGATGGCTGAACTTGGGATCAAGAAGACCTTAATCCGAATGCTGTCAGGAATAATTCCTAGGTAAGTCACAGCATCACTCTGTGCCTCAGTTTCCCCACAAGTAAAATGGAAATAATAATAATAGCACCTATCTCCTAGGTTTGTTGTGAGGATCAAAATTTAAACTAAGATTAAGCAAGCATTTATGAACACACACGTATATAAAATATTTTACCAACTTTAAAGCTTTGCTAAATGCTAATTGTTGTTGTTATTATTATTATTATTAGCCAATGAGTGGGTGTTTTTGTGGTGGCAGGGAAACCAGTATATTCTTATAGATGAAGTTCTATAAATGGCCATGGTTGAAGGAATCAAGACTAGAAAAGCTATCTACACAATAAAAATACAGCACACAGAATAGGCAGCTGAACTCAGAATCAGTGCAGTGACCAGCCCTGACTCCAGACAGCATTGGACTAGGAGGCTAGATATGGTACAGGAGGGTGGACGCACTACGAAGTCATTCACCCCCACAGACTTGTTTTTCTTTGGCAGGGAAGGATTGTGGGATGGGGAAAGGACAAGGCTCCTGGTGAAGAAATGAAAGACAATTCTAAATCTAAAAAAACACGCTTTTAACATGGTTTGTGAATGTTTGTGAAGCAACCTGCAAGAGGGTAAGGGTCTGTGTGTCTGTGTGTGTGTGAGTGTCTAAGTGTGTCTGCATGTGTGTATATGCTAGGGTATATGTGTATATGTAATCTCATATATGGAAGTGTACATGTATATATGTAACCAGTGCATGTGTACATAAAGTAAAAGTATATGTACACATGCATTGTGGTAACAAGTGTATATATGTGTTATATATGTGTGTAGGTATACATGTGTATACATACATATGTAGCCAGTGTGCATGTATCCATACATATGTGCAAGTATATGTATACAGGTATTGTGTAGCAAGTGTATATGTGTGTTATGTGCATGTATACATATGTAGCAAGTGCCCATGTATCCATATATTTGTGTAAGTATATGTATATGGGTATATTGCAGCAAAAATACATGTGTGTCATATGTATATGTGTAAATATATGTGTTCATCTCTACATGTGTAGTCGGTTTGTATGTATACATGCATATGTGCAAGTACATTTTGCACATATTGTGTAGCAAGTGTATATATGTGCCATGTGTATTGTGTAAGCTTGATGTGTATATATACATGTGTTGCAAGAATATATCTGAGCATGTGTATATATGTGTGTGGACAGTGTATACGTGTGTACATCTTCAAACCCAAGTCTTCGGATCCGAAATCCTACTGTGCCACATACCTGCCCCTTCAGGCTCTCTTCAGCCAGGTCCCCGGGAGCTTCCCTTCCCATTGCTCCCAGTGCCGCCCTACTCACCCTTCCCCAGGACATCTTTGGATTGGTTAGAATGCAGATTCTTCGCCTTGATCAGGACCACGAGGAGTCGGTTGGCTGCCGGGAGGTAACTGATGGAGAGAAGGACTTCGCCAGAGCCAGTGGCCAGGGCCTGGGAAGGGAAGGGGACGTCCACGTGAAAAGGTCGATTCTGAGCCGGCTTCAGTCTGAATGAAGCAGGGTCAGCACCAATCCCTACTGTGAAGTCTAGTGAACAATCAGGAAGTCTTATAACCATGGCAACCGAAGCTCATCAAGTTTCTATCCAGATCCTCAAATCAGCAGAAAGAGCATCAGGTCTGGACTAAAAACCTAGCTGGTGTGTGTGTGTGAGAGACAGACAGACAGACAGACAGAGAGACAGAGAAAGAGACAGAGACAAAGACAGAGACAGAGACAGAGAGAGAGAAAAAGAGAGCGAGAGAGAGAGAAGAAAGAGAGAGAGAGACCTTGGACACATGATGTCCCCAAATCATATGGTCCTATTTCCTCCTCTGCAAAATGAGAGGAGTGAATTAGGTCATTTCCAAGGTCTTTTAGGCCTCCATGTTTTCAAAACTGTTAGGTAAAAATTAAGAAGCAACTTGATCAGAGGAAGAAGAAAAGAGTCAAAATCTAAACTAAGGTCAAGCAAGCGTTTATGAAGCACTTTTTACAAGCACACTATATATACATCCACATGTATACATGTATACACATGTGTATGTATATGATACACATACACTAAAAGCAAAGCAGCTCTGCCCCGGAGATTCGAAGACAATAACTGGGAGAATCCCTCCTCAACAGGAGCTCACTATTCTAATGGACGAGATAAGAATTTATACAGAGTGTCCCAAAATCTTTGTGCATTTAAACTAGTAAAGCTTTATGTGCATTAAGATTCTGGGGATACTATGTGAGTATATATGGAAAAAAAAGAGAGAATCAATGAAATAAACAGAAAGTCTTCATTAAATACAAGGTAATTAAGAAGACAGGACATTAGCAGTTGAGGGCATCACTTCCAGTGAAAGGTTAGGCTTGAACATTATTTTAGAGGAAGGGAGAGTGAGGTTCATTTGGTTGGATCACAGAGTGTAAGCCAATGGGCTAGAAAGATAGATTGGGGCCAGGTTGTGAAGGGTATTAAAAGTTAAATAGAGGAATTTATTTTTTTAATTTTTATTTATCTTATTGCTTTATTCTTAATAATATTTTAATAAATAGTTGTATTTTTTATTTTTAAATATTTTATATTTATATTTCTTTTTATTAATAAATATATTTTAATTTATTAAGCATCAGTATTAATTTTTAATTAATCAATTAAATTGATAAATATGAATAATAATTATTTTAAATAATGTTTTAATAAATATCATTGAATATTTATTAAATATAGAAATGCATATTATCTAGAGGAAAGAGGGTATGACATAAGCAGGGGTATGATTTGGTGAATCTGTGCTTAAGAAAAATCACTCAGTGATATGGAAGATTGAGTGGGGTAGTTCTAGAAGGCAGGGAGACCAAGCAGGAGGCTTGTTTATAATCCAGGCCACCAGTGATGAAGGCGGCAGCTGCATGAGGGAGAAAGAGCTGGGTATGTCACCCAAGACCATGCCTGGGTGAACGGGCAGGTCGGTTCTCCAACAACCTCCACAGCTGTGGATCATAAACTTGAAAGAGCTGCAAAGCAGCTTTCACTGACACAGGTGTTGCTTGTGGGCTGGGAATGAGATAAATTGGAGGCAGAGGGAAGAGGAGAGAGGTCAGATAATGCAATGGTCTCTCAGTCTCCTCATATCATCGTCATCCTCTCACAGGAAGAGATCCATTCGATAGGTCTGAGTTAGACCTCCAGCAGCCACTGGCAAGTGGCTCCCATATCACAACAGGTATGAGTTAGAGGACAGAAGCTGATTGGCTGCGTGGGATGAGGGAACAGGAAGAGCTGAGAGTATACAACAAGGATATGAACCTAACAACTTGGAAGAATGGCGATACCTTCAGCAGAAAAAGGCAAGTTTGGAAGAGAAGAAGGCTTCAACATAAGGGAAGCTCTTTACACCTGGGGAGTGTGAAGTATTTCCAGAAAGCCCCACTGGGGATATGGGACTAAAGTCAGAAGAGAGACTTCTCACACTAAAGTCCCTTTGTTCCTTCTACCATATGATGCCTCAGCTGGTCCATGGGAGGAAGAGAGAGGAGAAAGATAGAAATACAGGTAATGGGGGAAAGCGTGAACAGTTGTAGTATATAATTGCAGATAATTATATAAGCATATAATTGTGTGTAATGTAATGTATAATATAATATGTATATAAAATATAATATAATTATATATAAGAATATAATATAAAATACTACTGTGCATAAGAAATGAGTTCAATGATTTTAGAAAAATATGGAAAAACTTGCATGAAATAATGAAAAGGGAAATGAGCAAAAACAAGAGAACATTGTATACAGCAACAGCAATATTTTTTAAAGAATGACTTTGAGTGACCAAGATATTGTAGTTATTATAAATATTCAAATTAACCATAAAGGACAAATGAAGGAAGATGTTCTCTGCCTCCAGACTTGCATGAAATAATGAAGAGGGAAATGAGCAGAAACGAGAACACTGTATGTAGTAACAGCAATATTATTTTAAGAATGACTTTAAACGTGTCTATAATAAACACCCAAATGAACCATAAAGGACATGAGGAAGATGCTATCAGCATCCAGAAAAAGCAATGACAAATAGATGTATAGAATAATTTTCTATATACATATACCTATTGGTGGTAACCATCTCTAATGAAGGGGTGGGGAAGGAAAAAGAAATTTACATGATAATTGTCTTGTATATTTGAAAGGAATAGCAAGTTGTGCATAGTAAATTTGCACTTTCATGTACAGTCTTTTTTTAAATTGTACTATCTTATAGAAATGCTTGTTTTAATCCATATAAAAAATTTTAAAAAGAAAGATGGATAATGCAACTAAGTCATTTCTATCAAGCAGGGGGCTAATGTTGTGTTGTTGAGGGGATGGATTTGGGGGAAGATTAAGTGACTTGTTCTGAGTCACAAAGCTAGTAAATGTCTGAAGCCAAATTTGAACTCGGGGCCTCCTGACTCCAGAGCCGTGTCCTTATTTCAAAGAAAATCCTGGAGCTGCCCCACAGGCTATGGACTCCAGAGGAACTGATGAACTTCCTTCTCCTCCCTCCTCCTTCTCAGCAGCTCCTTCCTCTCCAATCCATGGCTGATAGAGAGTTGAGCTCTCTTCCCTTTGCTACCTCCTATTATTCCTAAGTAGGGTAAGAGCAAGTTTATCACTGGGGCCCAACTACCCCCAGCAGATGTCAGGCTGTGATTGGGAGCAAGAGCAAACAAAGACCTAATAACAAAATGTGTGGTGGGTGGGTGATGGTCAACACAGGCTCCTGATGTGTCCCTTCAGGAGGGACTGTGGGAAATGGTATGCTTCCGGAAGTAGAAAAAGCTCTCCTTTCTTTAGCTCTTTCTGGGTCACCAGCAGCTCCCTCCCAAAAAGCTCTTCCAGGTAGGTTAATCTCATTCTTCAGATGAAGAACCCAGGGCTCAGGGAGGGAGGTGACGTCCAAAGTCGGAGCTGGTGAGTCACAGAGCTGGGACGGATCCCTAACTCCGCTTTCTCCACTGCACCATGCTGTTTCCTTTTCAGAAAGCAATGCTGTCTAATTATAACATGGTGGATAGAAGAAAAGACTTAGAGAGGCAGGAGTTAGAGATCAATTTCTGCCTCTGAAAGTCACTTCTCTTCTTTGACTTCAATTTCCTCATCTGTAGAATGGGATAACACATATAGCATCACAATCACTAGGAAATCATGACAATCAGGGGATACAATCCTTAGAAAAATTATTTTGCTAACTATAGACATGTCAACCCTATACAAATATAGGGTGGCCACCCTGTATAACAGTAGCAATAATAATAATCAATATGGTGCTTAAAGATTTACAAAGTACTTTATAAATCTTTTCTCACTGGATCCTCAAAACAAACCTGGAAGACAGATGTTATTACTATTACTATTGTTATTATTATTATCATCTGCATTTTTCAGATAAGAAAACAAAGACCAAAGACTTTTGTTCAATGACCTGTCCAAGATCATATGACTAGTGAATATCTGATGTAGGATTCAAATCCAGGTCTTCCTTTCGGCACATCCTTCACGTACTCCAATGCACCACTTAGCAGCTATGGAAATATTGTGGACAGAGAATGGAAAGTGGTTCTGCATTTCCCTCAGAAATGGACCTCCCTGGTGAGGAAGCCCTCGATATCGATACTTAGATTTTTTGGAACTTGGACAAATGCAAGGATAAGCCATGATGCCGGAGGCTGCAGAGGAAGCACCTGCTACAGAAGTGATGGACTTAAAATGCACAATGAAACACACATGATTCAACATGGCCCATGTGGAAACTGGATTTTTAGACTATGCATATTTGATGTAAGAGCCAGGTGACCAGGAAGAAGGCCTAGATTTGAGAAAAGCAGTGGAGTCTGGCCATTATTTAAGAGGTCAGGGAGCAGCTAGGTGGCACGGTGGATAGAGCACCAGTCCTGTGGATTCAAGTTCAAATTTGGCCTCAGACACATGACACTTGTTAGATTGTGACTCTGGGTAAGTCACTTAACTCCAATTGCTTTGCCAAAAGAAAGAGTTTAAAACTTAAATTTGGGAGATAGCATACCATAATAAAACACTATTGTTACTTTATAGCAATTTTATGGATGTATCATATATACTTATTTAAGTACTTGATGATTTTCCCCCCATTAGAATGTAAGCTCCTTGAGGGCAGGGACTGATTTTTCTTTTCCTTCCCTCAACTCTTTGTGCAGTGTCTAGGTACACAGTAAGTACTTAACTAATGCTTATTGATTTCATTGTGCAGGTAGCTAAAACTTAAAATAATCAATTTTAATACAGTCTTAGATTAGGAATGAGAAGACATCAGTTCAAATTCTCACTCTATGTCTAAATACCTGTAGGACCTCTGGAAAATCTTTCACTTAGACCTCAGTTTCCTCATCTGTAAAATGAGAAGGGGCAAAATGAGGTCCTTTCCAAATCCTATAATCATAACGTCAGCACCAAAAGGAAACTTAGAAGTCATTCATTTTACATATGAGGAAACTGAGTCTCAGAGAGGGCAGGTTCTTTGTACTGAGTCACACAACTATTTAGTGGCTGGACTGAGACTTGAGAGAAACATAAATTCTAATCTTTAACAGCTCCTTGAGGGCAGGGACTGTTTTTGCTTTTCCTTTCCTCAACTCTTTGTATAGTGTCTAGGTATATAGTAAGTACTTAATAAATGCTTATTGATTAGGCTGATATCTAAAACTTGAAATAATCTATTTTAGTATAGTTTTAGATTAGGAATGAGAGGGCATCAGTTCAAATCCTTGCTGTCTAAATATCTGTGTGACCTGTGGAAAATCTTTCACTTAGACCTCAGTTTCCTCATCTGTAAAATGAAAAGGGATAAACTAAGGTCCCTTCCAACTCCAAATCTTACAACATCAGCACCAAAAGGAAATTTAGAAGTCATTCATTTTACAGATGAGGAAACCGAGTCCCAGAGAAGGCAGGTTATTTGTAGTGAGTCACACAACTACTAAGTGGCTAGACTGAGATTCGAGAGAAACACGAGTTCTGGTTCCCATCAGTCCTTTGCTGTTTATTTCTCACAACTGCCTGACCCATTCTCTTCCATCAGAGGATATGCTGACTAAAATAACTCCTCTCCTCTTTTCATTGTTTCCCAGGCCTCTTTCTCTCTCCTGCTCCCTTGTCCCTCGCCTCCCGTTCTCAATGAATGATTCAAGCTGTGTATTTCGGCAGCACAGCTCTCCAGGGTCCCCGGTGACGCAAACCTGACTCTGCTGAGCATCTTCCGGTAGAATTAGGGCACAGCTTTCACCTACCACTCTTTCTGCTCTTAACTCCTTCCTGCCCAGATGCAGCATCTTGGCCATTGTTTTCATGGTACCTGCAGAGCATCACTCAATCAGGGAATGAGTGACTTACCAGCCAGCCTTAACCCTGCCCTCCTGCTGAGAGCTCATGCTAGGAGTCTTGTGGTTCCAGTCTGGATCAGAAATTTGAAAGGGGTCTTACCAGCCATCTAGGCCCACTCCCTGTTCTGGGGAGCTTCCTTCTTTTAAGTATTCTATGAGGGTTTTTTGGCTGCCATGTCACAGACATTTGTGTGTATGTATGCTGAATAATAATGACAATAACTGATGATTACATTGTGTGTTTAAGATTCGAAAAGAACTTCACATTTGTTAGGCGATTTAATTTGGGAAAGATAATCGTAGAACCCAGGGTAGCAGAGATATAAAGGGCCTAGAACATAGACCACAAAATGGCAGAACTGGAAGAGAGCGCCAATGTTCTCTCTCATATAGAGAAATTGAGAAGGAGAAAGATCTTTAAAGGTAAAGTAACCATAGATTTGGAGATGCAAAGGACTTCAGAGATTATGGAATTGAACTTCTTCATTTTAGAGATGAGGAAACAGACTCGGGGAAGTCAAGGTTCTTGACCAAAGTCACACAGCTAGTGAACATCAGAGACAAGATTTGAATCCAGATCTCCAGATGCTAAAGCCAGCAGTCTTTCCATTGACTCATATTGCCTGTACCTTTATTTTATACATGAGGTTCCAGTGGCAGCTGTGGGGGAGGGACTGTAGCATACAGAGTACCCAGCCAGAAGTCAGAAAGACCCATCTCCCTGAATTCAAATCCGGCCTCAGATACTTAGTGGCTGTGTGACCCTGGGAAAGCCATTTAACTCTGTTTCTTTAGTTTTGCCTCAGTTTCCTCATCTAGAAAATGAGCTGGAGAAGGTCAGACATGACCAAAAAACAACATTAATAATATGCTAAGGTCCATTGAGGATGACAAATGTGTTCCTGGGTCAGAGAAAAGGTTTCCTATGGGCAGAAGTGGAAGAAAGCCCCTAATACTGGAGGGAATTTTAGACTACAAAAAAGAAAGTCAGAAGTAGAAGGGTCTATAAAAATTGCTCAAAGATTTAGAGCTATCTTCTCCCACGTGAGATGGGGAGAAGGAAAGACTGGTGTTGGTTCCATAGGAAGAGGATTTAAGGAATTATTCTGACTCTTGAGACCCAGGCCCAGACCTTGTAATGCCTCTCATCATACTTTCACATTTCCCCCCACTCCAACCTTTGGTGAGATTGGTACTCCATTTCCTCGGCGGCTTTGCCAATCCCTCCCCCCAACTCTGCCAGATATTAGCACGGAGGGCAACTAGAAAACTGAGGAACATTGCCATCTCCAGGGATGGCTTGCTTATTAACTTAACAAGCAAAAATGTAGGTCCACCACCCCAGGCCTGCAGTCAATGATTGTCTAGAAAATCTGAGTGGAAAAAAAATAGAAAATCAGAGTGAAAAAGCTTATTACATGCCAGGCTTCAGCTCTGGAGTCGATCTGTGGTCCCGGCTTCCTGCAAACTTGATGGACTTTCTAAGATCAATTCTTCATAGTTAAAAGGGAAACAGGGAATTATAAAAGCACAAGCAATGGGCAAGGTGGGAAGTATAAGTGCCTAGTTCTCTCATGAAATTCAGCCATCTATTTGAGGGAGGCATCTGCCATAAAAGTAAATGTGGGAGAAAATATTGACTGGTGGTTGGAAACTTTTTCATTTGAAAGTTCAAATTGGCAGGGCAGCTAGATGGTGCAGTGGATAGAGCACCGGCCCTGAATTCAGGAGACCTGAGTTCAAATCTGGTCTTAGATACTCAATACTTCCTAGCTGTGTGACCCTGGACAAGTAACTTAACCCCAATTGCCTCAAAAAAAATTGGAAGAGATTTTGAGTCTGGAAGGGGCCTTAGAGCACTGACTGTCAAAGCTAAAGAATTCTGTATTTGTATTCACAGAGTGTGAGTTCAAATCCTATTTTTGATGCTTCCTACTTGTGTGGCCCCCACCCCAACTGAACCTCAGTTTCCTCAACAGAGAATTGAACTAGATGATATTGGTTCCATCTCTAAAAAGTATAATCTTATGACTTCATGAACTTTCAGAGGTTTTCCTAGAAAAAGCTAAGGAATTTATCAAGCCAATACTGAATCAGAGCTGTCCAGAGGCATGGGGTGTTAGGGTCAAAAACAGTAATAGCATTAACACTTCCTAGCTGTGGGACTCTGGGCAAGTCACTTAACCCCAACTGCCTCAGCAAAAAAGTAAATAAATAAATAAATGATAAACAGTAATAGCAGCAATAACATTGGTCTTAGAATCAAAACACATACACTAGCTGAGTGATCTGGAAGAAACTGTTCAGCCTCTCCAACACTCTGTTTTACTTATCTCTACTTTGATTCTTCAAGGTTCTCTGAAGCTGTGAACCATGATTGCATTTTGTGCACATCTTCCCTGCATTCGTGCATATTAGAAGCTCTCTGCAAGACCTGCCAGGGGTTGTGTAGGGCCGGTACGCCCTTGAAGAACCCAGGGTCTCCTCCATGCCGTGAAGGATCCTCAGAGGAACACCTTGGTAGGTATTCCTCATCTGTAACATAGTGATATTAATTCTTGTACTATACACCTCATTGAGCCATTGTGAAGAAAGCCTCTTGAAAATATTAAAAGCAGCATGTCAGTGGGAGCTATTACTCCCATTCATTCTGGAGTCTGAAGATATGGGTTCAAATCCTGTTTATGACATGTACTGTTTTATAGCATCATGGCTCTGGGTTTGGAAAGGAACTCAAAGATCATCTGGTCCAAATCATTTTATAAAAGAGAAAACTGAGACCTAGAGAAGTTGGAAAATCACTTAACCCCCATAGTTAAGTTTTCAGTTTCTTTATCTATAAAATGTAAGAACTGGACTAAATCGATTAATCTATCTACAAACATGTATTAAACGTGCTAACCAAGGTTCTAGGCACTAGGATATAAAAACAAGAACACAATGATCTTTACTCACAAAGCTTACAGTGTAACAAAGAAAAAGAGTATGGTTTCTGAATACGTGCAGACTATATACAAAAGAAATACAAGGTAATCTGGGGAGAGCGGCCATTAGCAATAGCCAGGAGAGGGAGGAGTTGGCAATGAGCTGAAAGGAAGCTGGAAGAAAACCAAGGATTGCAAGAGATGATGTGAGGAGGAAGCATGTAGGTAGCATGGGGGGAAAATAGTACAAAGGTACGGAGATGGGAGATGGATCATGGTGTGGGCAGAACAGCAGAAAGTTGTTTGGCTAGACCATGGAGGGTGGAGAGGAAAAGTGGAAAATGTAAAAAGACTCTAAAGGTAAGAGGAAGCCAAGTTGTAGAGAGCTTTAAATGGTGGGCAAAGGGGGTAACAGGGAGCCATTGCAGTTTTCTGAGGAAGGGGATGACATGGTCCTTTCAGAAAATTACTTTGGCAGCTCTGTAGGAGGTAAATTAGAGTGCAGGAAGATTAAAAAGGAAACTATTGTGATAGTCCAACTAAGAAGTGATGAGAAACTGAATGGAGTGACAACTGTGTGAGTAGGGAGAAGAGAGCATATAAGACAGAGATGGAGATGGGGGGTAAGATTTAGGAGATGGTTGGAGATATGAAGGGAGTGCCAATGAGGAGATGAGGAGGATGTTGTAGTTAGGAAGCTAGATGACCAGGCCCTTAGCAGAAATAAGAATATTTGTTCTTGGAGTTCTGTTTTGGACATACTGAGTCTGAAATGTCTACAGGGCATCTCATTTGAAGTGTCCTTTAAGTGGAGAAGGAAGAACTGGAGCCAAGGATACACACAGTACCTCTGGATCTTGGACAGATTTTGGCGGTATCAGGAAAAGAGATGATAATTGAGTCTATGGTAGCTGGTGAGATTGCAAAGGCTGAAGAAAGGGCGCCCAAAAGAGGGTTCAGGGATATGATGTGGTTCTGAAAGACAGTCACAGACCTGGAGCAGAGTGTCCAGGAGGAGGCAGGATTAACAGTGTCAGATATCGAAGGATGAGATCTGACAAAAAATTAGGAAATGAAGCACTCATTGGGCACTTGGGAGAATGTAATTTTCAATGGGGTGATGAGTTTGGAACCACTTTGCTAAAAGTTAAGAGAAGGACAATTAGATGGTGCAGTGAACAGAACATTGGCCCTAGAAGAAGCAACAGGACTTGAGTTCAGATACAGCCTTGCCAAAAAAGGGAGGAAGCAGAAATTTTAAGTGAATGTAATTTTTCCAAGAATTTTGGCTGAAAGATAAGTGATTTTAGGTTTAGTGGAGATGGTGGAGTCTTAGGGAGTAATGATAGTAGCAGGAAAGGACTAGTTGATGGCTTCCCATCATGGCTTGAAATGTAAGATTAGAAAGAGAAGAGATGATATCTGGACAATCTGTTGGAGAATAGAGGAATGATGAGGACCAAGGGCAGTTAGGTGGTGCTATAGTGTGCAGAGCACTGGGCTTACGCTCAGGAAGACTCATTTTCCTGAATTCAAATCCAGCCTCAGACACTGGTTATGTGACCCTGCCCAAATCATTGAATTCTTTTTGCCTCAGTTTCTCCATCTGTAAAGTGAGCTGGTGAAGGAAACGGCAAACCACTCCAGTATCCTTGCCTAGAAAACCCCAAATGGGTCAGCCGTGACTGAACAGCAACAATGAAAACCTGAAGTGGGGTTGAATTCAGAATGGAGAAGGGCCCCTCTTCATCAAAGACAAGCATGAAAGAAAAAATTGGGGGAGATCCAAGATGTGTAGGCAGGTAGGGTGGTTAGATGAGGAGGAATGGGGAGGGGGCAATTCATAGTAAATGACCTGATTTTCTAAGTATAAATTATGAATGGGAGTGAATGGGACACTTGAGGAGAGAAGACAGCCTAGAATAGCTGGTGGGGAGGAGGAGCTCCCAAGAGCTCCTTCTAGCCCCCCAATCTGGGACTCTGGAATTGGGTATTGACCTGTTTCATCCTTATGATTCTATCCCCTCACAAGCCAAGTAATAATATCAATTCATATTTCTATAATGCCTAAGGATTTATAAAGTATCTCACATCTACCTAATGGGAAAGAAAAAGAGGTATTAATATCTTTATCAGATGGAGACACTGGGTTTTGTAAAAGAGAAGTGACTTGACTAAGGTCACACAGCTGGAAAATAACTGAGTTGAGTCTCTGGTCCAGATCATGTCACAGGCTTTTCCTCTGCTTTTATGCTCTCCATCAGGCTGGATAGGAAAGTCTGCCTTTTTTCCCTACCAGAAAAAGGCCCCAAAAGCAGAGTGGGATGGACGTACCTTGGCTGAGGTCTTCAGCTCCCCCCACTGGGCTGTCCCCAGGGGTAGCCCATCCAGGTGCAGCTGGAGCTCCCCCACCACGCTGTGCCGGGAGAACCTGTCGCAGGTTCTCAAGGTCAAGGTCAAGATGGCCGCTGGCCGCTGCTCCTCAGGAAGGGGGAAAACCAGAGTCTCCTCCCAGGTGGTATGTGGCAACCTCTTCTTCAGGGCTGTCTGTGCCTCAACAGTGGCCGACCCACTCGCCAAGCTTCCTTGGATGTAGCAATCACAGCCCATATCATGGTCCGCTGTCACAGCTACAGGAGAGCAAAGGGACAGGGAATAAACAATGAAAACAGGATCAAAGCCATGGCTGGCAAGGGAATGTCCCGAACCCCTCTGTGCTGGATCACAGAATGGGACTGAGAGACTCTGGGACTGAGAGTTCACTGAGCCAACCCACCCCGCTCTCACAAAGGAGGAAACAGAAGCAAGGAGCAGAGATGAGGTCGAAACTCAGGTCTTCTCATTGTAAACCTCGGCCTGGCGATCTATTTTAGGCACACATGGACACAATGGAAATTCAGACATGCTGGAAGAACTTCCTATAAGAGCTCAGATATACAATGGAGGCTGATAGAACAGAATGAGACTTCAGAATCCATCTGATCCGTCCCTTTTCATTCTTATAGTTAAGTTACCTGGGGCAAAGTCGGGGGCAAACCCAGGATGAAACACCAGCTCCCGAGTCCCAGCACTCACCCCTATAGACCATTCCCTCTGAGCAAACCTCTTCTATAGAGAGCTTGGGAAAAACCCAGGGGACAGGACGTTCTGGTCGTGGGGATCCGGCCAAGAGCTTTGGACCTGAAGCCAACAGACATGAGTCTTGGCTCCATCTCTCATCAGCTGGGTGATCCCAGGCAAGTGCCTCCGACTCTGCAAACCTCAATCTCTCAATTAAAAAAAAAAAAAAAAGAGGGGGGGTGATATCTGACCAGCTACCTCCCCCTAAGGTAAGGTGGCTAAAATGAGAGGAGCTGGTAAACCTTAAAGCCTTATTGAAACAGGAGAAAATGGGAGGAGAGAATAATGGAAAGAATACTCAACTGAGATTCAGGAAGTTTCCTCTTCAGTAGCTAGCCAGCACCATGGATAGAGCACTGGGTTTGAGTCAGGAAGATGTGAATTCAAATTCAGCTTCAGATACTTAAAGTGTGTGACCCAGAGTAAGTCAAATAACCTTAACTTGCCTCATTTTCCTCATCTGCAAAATGGGAGTCATAACAACACCTTCCTCATACAGTTGTGAGGGTCGAATGAAATAATATTTGTAAAGCATTTAGCATAATGTCTGGTACATAGTAAGTGTTTAATAAGGATTGGTTTCTCTCCTCCCTCTCTTCCTCCCTTCCTCCTTTCTTCCCTCCCTCTCTCTTTTCCCCCTTCCTCCCTCCCTCTCTTTTTCCCTCCCTCCTTCTCTTTTTCCCTTCCTCCCTTTCTCTCTTCCTCCCATCTCTCCTTCCCTCCTTTCCTCTTTCCCTCCTTTTCATGACATGAGCTTTGTCCTTGAATCTCAGTCTCTTGATTTGTAAAAATTAAGAAGTTGGGTTACATAGCCTATAGTGTCTTCTAACTGGCATTTATAGTCTCTAATCTTTAATTTACCATTCTAATTTCATGTTTAATACTTTCTTCTACCGCTGATATTCTATGTTTAGTGGTACATGACAGCTCTAATATTCTAAGTTCTGTTGCTATGTCCCCTTCTAGCTCTTTCACGGTGCTCTATATTACAAAACCTCTTCTAGGTTTGACAATTTGTGTTTTGCCTTCTATGATCTCTTCTAGCTGGAGCATTCGATACCTAAAGTCCTTTTCAGATCAAACATTCTACATTCTATGTCTGACAGTTTGCGTTCTAAGCTCCCTCCCAGGCAGAACATTCTATATTCTAAGGATATACTCAGCCCTGACATTTGCATTCTAAGGTCCCTCCCAACCATGACATTCTGTGTTCTAACCCAGCCCTGACATTCTGTTTTCTAAGGACCTCCCAGCCCTGACATTCTGTGTTCTAAGGCCTTCCCAGCCCTGACATTCTGTGTTCTAAGGACCTCCCACCCCTGACATTCTGTGTTCTAAGGATCTCCCAGCTCTGACATTCTGTGTTCTAAGGACCTCCCAGCTCTGACATTCTGTGTTCTAAGGACCTCCCAGCTCTGACATTCTGTGTTCTAAGGACTTCCCAGCCCTGACATTCTGTGTTCTAACCCAGCCCTGACACTCTGTGTTCTAAGGATCTCCCAACCCTGACATTCTGTGTTCTAACCCAACCCTGACATTCTGTGTTCTAAGGACCTCCCAGCCCTGACATTCTGCATTCTAAGGACCTCCCAGCCCTGACATTCTGTGTTCTAAGGACCTCCCAGCCCTGACATTCTGTGTTCTAAGGATCTCCCAGCCCTGACATTCTGTGTTCTAAGGACCTCCCAGCCCTGACATTCTGTGTTCTAAGGCCTTCCCAGCCCTGACATTCTGTGTTCTAAGGATCTCCCAGCTCTGACATTCTGTGTTCTAAGGACCTCCCAGCTCTGACATTCTGTGTTCTAAGGACCTCCCAGCTCTGACATTCTGTGTTCTAAGGACTTCCCAGCCCTGACATTCTGTGTTCTAACCCAGCCCTGACACTCTGTGTTCTAAGGATCTCCCAACCCTGACATTCTGTGTTCTAACCCAACCCTGACATTCTGTGTTCTAAGGACCTCCCAGCCCTGACATTCTGCATTCTAAGGACCTCCCAGCCCTGACATTCTGTGTTCTAAGGACCTCCCAGCTCTGACATTCTGTGTTCTAAGGACCTCCCAGCCCTGACATTCTGTGTTCTAAGGACCTCCCAGCCCTGACATTCTGTGTTCTAACCCAACCCTGACATTCTGTGTTCTAAGGACCTCCCAGCCCTGACATTCTGTGTTCTAAGGACCTCCCAGCCCTGACATTCTGCATTCTAAGGACCTCCCAGCTCTGACATTCTGTGTTCTAAGGACCTCCCAGCCCTGACATTCTGTGTTCTAACCCAGCCCTGACACTCTGTGTTCTAAGGACCTCCCAGCCCTGACACTCTGTGTTCTAAGGACCTTCCAGCCCTGACACTCTGTGTTCTAAGGACCTTCCAGCCCTGACATTCTGTGTTCTAAGGACCTCCCAGCCCTGACATTCTGTGTTCTAAGGACTTCCCAGCCCTGACATTCTGCGTTCTAAGGACTTCCCAGCTCTGACATTCTGTGTTCTAAGGACCTCCCAGCCCTGACATTCTGTGTTCTAAGGACCTCCCAGCCCTGACATTCTGTGTTCTAAGGACTTCCAGCTCTGACATTCTGTGTTCTAAGGACCTCCCAGCCTGACATTCTGTGTTCTAAGGACCTCCCAGCCCTGACATTCTGTGTTCTAAGGACTTCCCAGCTCTGACATTCTGTGTTCTAAGGACCTCCCAGCTCTGACATTCTGTGTTCTAAGGACTTCCCAGCTCTGACATTCTGTGTTCTAAGGACCTCCCACCCCTGACATTCTGTGTTCTAAGGACCTCCCAGCCCTGACATTCTGTGTTCTAAGGACTTCCCAGCCCTGACATTCTGTGTTCTAACCCAACCCTGACATTCTGTGTTCTAACCCAGCCCTGACACTCTGTGTTCTAACCCAGCCCTGACACTCTGTGTTCTAACCCAGCCCTGACACTCTGTGTTCTAACCCAGCCCTGACACTCTGTGTTCTAACCCAGCCCTGACACTCTGTGTTCTAAGGACCTCCCAGTCCTGACATTCTGTCTTCTAACCCAACCCTGACATTCTGTATTCTAAGGCCCTCCCAGCCCTGACATTCTGTGTTCTAAGGCCCTCCCAGCCCTGACATTCTGTGTTCTAAGGCCCTCCCAGCCCTGACATTCTGTGTTCTAAGGACCTCCCAGCCCTGACATTCTGTGTTCTAAGGACCTCCCAGCCCTGACATTCTGTGTTCTAAGGACCTCCCAGCTCTGACATTCTGTGTTCTAAGGCCTTCCCAGCCCTGACATTCTGTGTTCTAAGGATCTCCCAGCTCTGACATTCTGTGTTCTAAGGACCTCCCAGCTCTGACATTCTGTGTTCTAAGGACCTCCCAGCTCTGACATTCTGTGTTCTAAGGACTTCCCAGCCCTGACATTCTGTGTTCTAACCCAGCCTGACACTCTGTGTTCTAAGGATCTCCCAACCTGACATTCTGTGTTCTAACCCAACCCTGACATTCTGTGTTCTAAGGACCTCCCAGCCCTGACATTCTGCATTCTAAGGACCTCCCAGCCCTGACATTCTGTGTTCTAAGGACCTCCCAGCTCTGACATTCTGTGTTCTAAGGACCTCCCAGCCCTGACATTCTGTGTTCTAAGGACCTCCCAGCCCTGACATTCTGTGTTCTAACCCAACCCTGACATTCTGTGTTCTAAGGACCTCCCAGCCCTGACATTCTGTGTTCTAAGGACCTCCCAGCCCTGACATTCTGCATTCTAAGGACCTCCCAGCTCTGACATTCTGTGTTCTAAGGACCTCCCAGCCTGACATTCTGTGTTCTAACCCAGCCCTGACACTCTGTGTTCTAAGGACCTCCCAGCCCTGACACTCTGTGTTCTAAGGACCTTCCAGCCCTGACACTCTGTGTTCTAAGGACCTTCCAGCCCTGACATTCTGTGTTCTAAGGACCTCCCAGCCCTGACATTCTGTGTTCTAAGGACTTCCCAGCCCTGACATTCTGCGTTCTAAGGACTTCCCAGCTCTGACATTCTGTGTTCTAAGGACCTCCCAGCCCTGACATTCTGTGTTCTAAGGACCTCCCAGCCTGACATTCTGTGTTCTAAGGACTTCCCAGCTCTGACATTCTGTGTTCTAAGGACCTCCAGCCCTGACATTCTGTGTTCTAAGGACCTCCCAGCCCTGACATTCTGTGTTCTAAGGACTTCCCAGCTCTGACATTCTGTGTTCTAAGGACCTCCCAGCTCTGACATTCTGTGTTCTAAGGACTTCCCAGCTCTGACATTCTGTGTTCTAAGGACCTCCCAGCCCTGACATTCTGTGTTCTAAGGACCTCCCAGCCCTGACATTCTGTGTTCTAAGGACTTCCCAGCCCTGACATTCTGTGTTCTAACCCAGCCCTGACACTCTGTGTTCTAACCCAGCCCTGACACTCTGTGTTCTAACCCAGCCCTGACACTCTGTGTTCTAACCCAGCCCTGACACTCTGTGTTCTAACCCAGCCCTGACACTCTGTGTTCTAACCCAGCCCTGACACTCTGTGTTCTAAGGACCTCCCAGTCCTGACATTCTGTCTTCTAACCCAACCCTGACATTCTGTATTCTAAGGCCCTCCCAGCCCTGACATTCTGTGTTCTAAGGACCTCCCAGCCCTGACATTCTGTGTTCTAAGGCCTTCCCAGACCTGACATTCTGTGTTCTAAGGACCTCCCAGCCCTGACATTCTGTGTTCTAAGGACCTCCCAGCTCTGACATTCTGTGTTCTAAGGCCTCCTAGCCCTGACATTCTGTGTTCTAAGGACCTCCCAGCTCTGACATTCTGTGTTCTAAGGCCTCCCAGCCCTGACATTCTGTGTTCTAAGGACTTCCCAGCTCTGACATTCTGTGTTCTAAGGACCTCCCAGCTCTGACATTCTGCGTTCTAAGGACCTCCCAGCTCTGACATTCTGCGTTCTAAGGACCTCCCAGCTCTGACATTCTGTGTTCTAAGGACTTCTCAGCCCTGACATTCTGTGTTCTAAGGACTTCTCAGCCCTGACATTCTGTGTTCTAAGGACCTCCAAGCTCTGACATTCTGTGTTCTAACTCAGCCCTGACACTCTGTGTTCTAACTCAGCCCTGACATTCTGTGTTCTAACCCATCCCTGACATTCTGTGTTCTAAGGACCTTCCAGCCCTGACATTCTGTGTTCTAACCCAATCCTGACATTCTGTGTTCTAAGGACCTCCCAGCCCTGACATTCTGTGTTCTAAGGACCTCTCAGCCCTGACATTCTGTGTTCTAACCCAGCCCTGACACTCTGTGTTCTAAGGACCTCCCAGCCCTGACACTCTGTGTTCTAAGGACCTCCCAGCCCTGACATTCTGTGTTCTAACTCTGCCCTGACACTCTGTGTTCTAAGGACCTCCCAGCCCTGACATTCTGTGTTCTAAGGACCTCCCAGTCCTGACATTCTGTCTTCTAACCCAACCCTGACATTCTGTCTTCTAACCCAACCCTGACATTCTGTATTCTAAGGCCCTCCCAGCCCTGACATTCTTTGTTTTAAGGACCTCCCAGCCCTGACATTCTGTGTTCTAAGGACCTCCCAGCCCTGACATTCTGTGTTCTAAGGACCTCCCAGCCCTGACATTCTGTGTTCTAAGAACCTCCCAGCCCTGACACTCTGTGTTCTAACCCAGCCCTGACACTCTGTGTTCTAACCCAACCCTGACATTCTGTGTTCTAAGGCCTTCCCAGCCCTGACATTCTGTGTTCTAAGGACCTCCCAGCTCTGACATTCTGTGTTCTAAGGACCTCCCAGCTCTGACATTCTGTGTTCTAAGGACCTCCCAGCCCTGACATTCTGTGTTCTAAGGACTTCCCAGCCCTGACATTCTCTGTTCTAACCCAACCCTGATATTCTGTGTTCTAAGGACCTCCCAGCCCTGACATTCTGTGTTCTAAGAACCTTCCAAGCTCTAACATCCTGGGTTCTATTTTTCCTTTACCTCTAAACCCTGTGATCCCCTGACTATCTCTATGACTCGTTCCTCCGGAGATTTTCCAGCCATAAGATTTTATAGCTAGCACGGCACTGGGGCCAAATTGCTTGTTGTTTTTGCTACCCAATAAAAATGATAATTAGATTATTTATTTAGATTAAAATATTCACCACAAAACTATTTGTAAAGGGAGTCATTGGGATGTCTGCTTATTACCGTGATTTTGTATTCTCATCACCGATTTCTTAATGGGGTTTAATTTCTGCTCATCCAGACCCTGGCACGGGAGGCTCTCTGAGAATGCAGTGTACATTGGTGTGTTCCCTCCCATCCCCCACCACCAATGGAGTGAGTAGGGAAAGTTCCATTTTTCATCTCATATTACAAGGGGGGAAACTGAGGCTTAAGGAGAGGAGGGGCAATGCTCTGAAGGAAGGAAACCAGGATAGTTTAGGGGTTTGAAATAGGACTACTTGGCTTTAGATTGCACTGGCTCAAAGCCCTCTGGGAAGGGACAACCTAGGACTGAGCATTCCCAGGCTGGCAGGAAAATGTTAGCTCCTGCTGCCTACTTCCTGGAAAAATGACAGTTTCTAGGCCTCCCTGCAAGAGAGATCAGCCAAAAGAGAGATGCAGCTACAAGTCCCCAAAAGTACACCATAATTCCCGGCCAAATGTCCCCATCATCATAACTGCATCCCTGAGCATGCTTCTCACCCAGAGAGGGCTGGTAAATGTTTAACAACCGGTCTACAATGTTCTTCTAAATGTACTCACAACACAGTTTTATGCTTATTTTGCATTTTAAATATTCTATCACTTTTTAAAATCTGGACAATAAAAAAATAAGTCAAGCCCTGACTCATAGCACCTGCCCATTTCTGGGGTGTTGATATTCACACTGAACAACAGACGAGTTGGCCTAGCACATCTTAGGCTTTGGGGAAGAGATGTTGGGACATAAGAAATCTAAGTAACATCAGGGAAGTGGCAAAGCTGGTTTGGGAGTCAGGTGACCTGGACAGCCAGAGTCTAGCTGCAGAACCCTCAGAGATCAATTAACCTCAGTTTCCTTACCTATAAAGTGGAAACAAAGAAAGTAAATTGTAATCATTATATTGATGGAGCTACTCCAACCCAATCCTATTCAATCAATAGAATCCATTCCATTTTAAGCTAATCTAATCCATTTTTATTCTCATTTTCTATTTTATTCACATTATATCCATCCTAATCTAGTGGAATCCATCTATTCTTATCCAATTCAATTAAATACAATAAGCATTTACTAATGACTTATTAATAATATTAATTAATAGTGTCAGGTGCTGGAGATACAGGGGAAAAAAATAAATAAGCCTGGCCCTCAAGGGACTTATATTCTTCTGGAGGAGACAATGGAGGATTTAACAAGTATGCGTGAAAATTGGAGGAGGAGGAAGGAGCCACCATAAATAAGGAAATCAAGAAAGGCTTCCCATTACAGTGAACACATGAGCTGGTGGCTGAAGGACTCTAAGAGATGATGTTGAATTGGGAACACATCTATGGGCAGAACATAGAGACGAGAGGTTCTATGTCAGATTCTGAGAAGGGGAGTGACAATAAGTCTAGAAAGATAGACTAGAGGCAGGACAGGACTTCCAATGCCAAGCTGAAGTGTTTTTGTTTTGTCCTAGAGGCAATAGGCAGATACTGAGGGTCCTTAAGCCTGAGAGGGATCAGATCTGAGCTTCCACTACTTGTTGGATAATCTAGGTGAAAGTGCTGTGAAAAGTTAAACTCATGGTTCAAGTGTGGACCATTGAGTGTGCCCCAATCAGTCAGGTCAACAACAAGTATTTATGAAGACCCTACTCTGTGCCAGTTATTCTCTGAATGTTCTAGAGATACAAAGAAAAACAAAAATGGTCCCTTCTCTCACTGCACTCACCACAATCTAATCACTTATTTTCATTTAAAAAAAGATGATCGTATAATTATAACCACTGAGCCTGGGGAGGAGGAGAAGGAAGGGACCAAACATTTATTAAGTGCCCATGATGTGCCCGACACGGTGCAGTTCATATGTCATTTGAAGTAGCCTTCACAAAACTGTCCCTGTTAGATTGTAAAATCATAGAGGGCAAGGATTGTCTCTTGCCTTTCTTTGCATCCTCAGCATTAAACACAATGCCTGGCATCTAGTAGGTGCTTAATAAATGTACATAGACTATGACACTTAAGGAGAGTGAGTGAGATAAAGATTATGGGACTTGTCCGGGTTCACACAGCTGGTAAGTGAAAGCTTGGGGCAGATTTAAATTCAGGTTTGTCTGGTTCCAGGCCCAGAGCTCTACTACTGTATCACCAACTGGCTGCGGAGAAGAGAGGAGAAATACACCTCTCCCTTTTCTTTGCAGGGGAAACAGTGCCTGCAGAACACCAGAAGTGTCATGGACATTTTGATGAATTACTTTATTTTTCTTCTTCTTTCTTCAATTTTTTTTAACAAGAGATTCCTACCTGTTTGGGAGTGGGGATTGCAGATGCATATCCTCAGAAATGAGTGTGATAGAACAACTCCCAAAATCAATAACTTTCTTTTAAAGAAAAGAGGAGAAGAAGTCTAGAGAAGGTTGGAAATAGGAACTCTGGAGAAAATGAACATTTTCATAATACTTTAACCTTTATAAAGCAGAAATAAGAGCCCAATAGTGTAGGTAATAGGAGGATAATTATTCCCATTTTTCAGATGGAGAAAAACAAGACTCAGAGAGAGAAAAAAATTGTTCAATTGCCTAAGAAGTATCACAACTGGGATTTGTGCCTTGATCCTTAATGTCTTATCTCCTAGTTTGCATTCTAGCAGTCTGTTCTCAAATGATAGATCTCAAAAGAGCTAGAACCCACTCTCATCCCAATCCCAAGTCTCCAACTCTAGACCCGATGTAGCATATCACGATGAATATGTACTTCTTGGTCCTTGGCCAGCTTTGTTTGTCTAAGTGGAGGGAAGGAGATCTGGGGACTCCCTGTTCCTTTGGAGAGGTGACTCCTGTCATTTAGTGTTTGGAACACAAAGAAAGCAGAAGCTTATCTGCCAACTGCCAACATCCCCTTTCTCATCTGTGCCCTGGATTCCTAAGCCAAGGCCACCATAATATTGGTTATAAGATCCTAATAATTGAAATCCAAACATCCCTCCAGGCAGGATGATCCCAGAATCACAGACTTGGAGATGGAAGGAAAGGGAAAGGCTGAGCAGTCACTAGGAAGGGGCTAGGATGAGAAAATTCACTCTCCTGAAGCTTTTCTGATCTGGAAATGCAGACTACATAGGTAAAAACTCCTTCCTCCTGCCACCATTTGCTGGTGCCAAATTCTCAGCCACCTCAGCCATTCATCTCTTAAGTCTTTCTTCCGTTCTGGCCACCCCTTCCGTTGTGCCCTCTGAAATGCTTAATATATCATTAAAATAATAGCTACAATCATGAAATCAGAGCCAAGGGGGAAATTCTATAGACATTGCTGGCCAGAAAGAAAGTCAAAGAATAATTAGAACTGGGAGAGACCTTAAAGACTCATTTTACAAAAGGAGGAAACTGAGCCATAAAGCGTCAAGCATAATTATAGGTATGTGTCAGGAATTGAATTTGTCTCCTTGGCTGCAAGGTCAATACTCTAACCTTCACCACCTCAGAGCATCGTAGTGGGTAGACTCCACAGAGACTTAGGTTTCAGCAAAATGTAAAGAAAAACTTTCCAAATACTTAGAGTACCAGCCTCGAAGTCAGGGGGACCTGAGTTCAAATTTGGTCTCAGACACTTAATACATCCTGGTTGTGTGATCCTGGACAAGTCACTTAACCCCAATTGCCTCAGGGAAAAAAAGCTAGAGCTGTCTTGGGATGTAGTGAGGACCCTGACACTAAATGTTCTCCAACAGAGGCTGGATAATCATTTATCTGGTATGTTGTGGAGAGAATTTTTGTTTAGGCAAGTGGAAAGTGGTAGGTGGATTGGGTAGGAGGAAGTCAATGGACCTGGGTCTGAAGCTCAGCTCTACATTTACTGATTTTGTTGGTTTTGTCGTCATAATCGTTGTTTTGAGGCAGTTGGAGTTAAGTGACTTGCCCACGGTCCCACAGTAAGTGTTGTGTCTGAGGCTGAATTTGAATTCAGATCCTCCTAATTTCAGAACCAGTGCCCTATCCACTGAGCCATCTAGCTGTCTTACCATTTACTAATCTTGTAACCTTATCTAAGTTATTTAAACCCTTCAAATGTCAGTTTCTTTGTCTACAAAATGAGAAGTTTAGCCCCAAAGCAGACATCGGAATGACCCTCCCTCTCCTTTGCTGAGGTGGGGGATGATTTGTGTGGAACATGGCATCCAATGCCATATTGAATGGATGTATTGATCAGGTCTGCTGAATTATTTCTTTTTAGTCTCTTCTTTTTCCTTTATTTATAAGGGATGGCTGTCCTGGAGGTAGAAGGGAAGGGATGCATTGGGAAATGTAGTCGAGGCAAAAACAAAAGATAAATGTTTTTCAAAAGAAAAAGAATTGCATGATCTCAAAAGTCTCTTCCTGCACGGAATCTTTAGATCCTAAATTGCATGAAATATCTCTTCAATCATTGCTTCATCTCTACCCCATTGCCTGAATCTGTAAAGAAGAACATTTGGGGTAAAGAATTCGTTTGGAGGCAGAGGGAAGAATGAGACATTTACCTTCCAGCAGCGTCACAGACAGCTGGGCCTTCTGGGGATCGTAGCCCAGGGAGTAGTGGAGTTTGGGGGCCTGGTTCCAGCTGGCAGCCTTCTCTGGGTTCCACGCCTCAATCACACAGACGTCCTCCACCACACCTGTGGGGAGGAGCACAGGAGTCATCTCCCTGCCCCTGAGGATCCCACCTCTCCTACCCATGCTCCCACTTAATGCTTTGCCAGCAAAACTGGCCTAAAACCATCCTATGATACAGAGGTATACGTGCATCCAGAACCTGGCCCGGCCCCGGCACAAAGCAGATGTCGGGAAATACTTGTTAGTTAGTCAGTCTGTATAATGCCATTCATCAGCTATGTAGCTTTGGGCAAGTTAGTTCTCTTCTCTGAACCTGTTTTCTCACCCAAAAATGAGGACATTGGGCTAAATGGACTCAAAAGCCCCAACAACAAATTAAATGTCTTATATTGTCCCAGCTCAGTCATCCTAAGTTCTATGTTCTAAGTTCTTTTCCAGCTCTGTCATTTTAGGTTCTAGGTTCCAAAGATCCTTCAGCTAGGACATTCTACATCCCATGTTCCTAGCTGAGACATCCTATGTCATTGGGCAAGTTAGTTTTCCTCTCTGAACTTGTTTTCTCACCTAAAATGAAGGTGTTAGGCTAAATAGACTCAAAAGCCCCAACAATAAATTAGATGTTTTATATTGTCCCAAGTTCATGTTCTAAGTTCTTTGCCAGCTCTGTCATTCTAGGTTCTAAAGATCCTTCCTGCTAGGACATCCTATGTTCCACATTCCTAGCTCTGACATCCTATATCATACTGATCCGAGGTCCCCTCCAGCTCTGGAATTCTTTGCGGCAGGTTCTAAGACATTTTATTTTCTGGGCACTTTTTAATACAGGAGAAGGCTGGAAATGTGAGGGCCCGAGTGTTACTAGAATCTCTAAAGGTGTGATCGTCACAAGTTGGGAGCCAGGGCATTTCAGTGGCACATGCCCTGGGGACTAATGAAGCCCCTGGGAAAGCATGACGCCATGCGGTGGGTAGCTTTCAGAGGTTCTAGCCTCCACAATCAATTGTGGTCTAGTGCTGGTCTTTCCCTTGGGGGAGTGGGTGAAAAAGTGGCAGCGGGCCAGCGGGCTGCTTTTACAAGTGCCAGACCCCCGAAGACCTTCAGGAGAGTCGCACTCAGGGATTCAGACACTCTCAGGTGGAATTTGAAATGGAGCTCCAATAGTGCGAGCTCAAGGAGGAGAGACTCCATCGCTGGGGGTAATATTGGGCTGTTTTCTGTCATGTCTGACTCTGAGCCCATTAGGGATTTTCTTGGTACAGATACCAGACTGGTTTGCCATTTTCTTCTCCAGTTCATTTTACAGATGAGGAAACTGAGGCAAATAGGGTATAGTGACTTACCTAGAGTCACACAGTGTCTGAGGCCAGATTTGAACTAGGGAAGATGAATCTTACTACTCTAGTTCCAGCATTCAGTCCACTACAGTTATACCCACCGAGCTCCTAAAAGAGCCCTAAAGATGGAATCATTCAAATGGCTCTGGATTTGGACAAAGAACTTAGCTTTGGACCTCAGCTCTGAGCAAGTCGCTCACTCTCCTTCTAGGGAGCCTCAGTTTCCCTATCTGTATAATAAAATGGCTGCACCAGGTGATCTCTAAGATTCCATTCCAGAAGGGATCCCTGTGATCCAGGCAAGTTTACTGGAGCACAAGTAGTGAGTGTTCCATGCAGACCAGGGAAACGTAGTAGTTGACAATTCAGAAAGGCAGATTCTGCCCCCCATTTCATTTCAGCTTCACACCACCCGTGTGCCAGCAGGCAGACTCATAATGCCATCCTAATTGGACAGCTGCAGAAACCAAGCCCCACCAAGGCTAAATCAGTTGGGTTCACAGAGCAGGGACTCAAAGCCAGCTGCTCCTGACCCACAGGACCGTAGACCTGGAGCTGGCAGGAGCCTCGGGGACTCTTCCATTTTACAGATGATCACACTGAGGTTCAAGAAGGTAAACTGACTACAATGGTAATAACTTCCCTCTGTCGGTTAGCAACAATTTACTGCATGGCCAGGGGATCCCCAAAGACTTGTGGTTTTAAGCCATTAAAACTTAAAGCTTATTAAAGTTCTAAAAATTTATCACGGCATTAAAGCTTAAAAACACAAGACCTTGGGGACCCTGGCCAACGTTGCCTTGCACATAATTTTTTTCAGGCTGTTGTCCCCATTAGAGTGTAAAATCCTTGAAGGAGGAGACAGCTTCATTCTTTCTTTGCATCCCCATCACCTAGCACAGTGCCCGATTCACAGGCACTCAACGAGCATTAGCACTGAGACGGGAGCTCCCATCTTGCATCTCCAGAAACGACGTCCTTTCCACTGGATTTCCCTCCGAGGTTCTCCCTATTGCCTCATTTCCCCCTTCATTCTCTCCCTCATGGAGTAAGTTGGGCATTTCTGCAGAGGATAAAAGCAGGGGGGCTGGAAAAGGAAATGGCAAACAAGTCCAGCGTCTTTGCCAGGAAAATCCCAAATGGACCCATGAAGAATTGGACAGGACTGAAACAACTCAGCAGTCACGATACCAGTACCGGGGGCTTGCTTCTAACAGCTCCTATCAAAGACCATTGTCTAGCTATGTGACCTTGGACAGATCACAATAAGGCACAGCTCTAGAACTGTGCTCCTGTGAAAGTACTAAGGTTTTAAATGGAGCTACTTTTATTAAGCTTTCGGTAGAAATTTCTTTAAGCAGAAGACTGTCTTGGATTTCAGGTGGCCAATATTTTTTGTTTTGTTTTGTCTTGGGGGTGAGGTGGAGTAACTGTTCTAATAGGGAAGAGGTCTAGCAGCCAATGGCTTTTGCTTCCCCTATTTCCCCCCCCAAAAAAAGCAAAGTCAGTCCTAACTAATTCAAGAAATATTTATTAATTAGCAATTAAGCTAATTGCTAATTAGCACTATGCTAGATGCTGGGATAAAAAAGGTGAACACCTATTCTCAAGAAGCTTCCAATCTAATAGGGAAATAAGGTGAATAAATAAAAATAATCATGTATATATATACATATACATAATACATTTACATATCTAGTATTTATCTATCTATTGGCTATATCTATACATATATAAATATATCCAATCTAGTAGGGAAATAAGGTGAATAAAAAATAATCATATACATATATACACGCATATATATATACAACACATATACATACGTGTGTGTGTGTGTGTGTATGTGTGTGTGTGTGTGTGTGTGTGTGTGTGTATACATGAACCCAATTTTTTTGGCATCTAAGACTCTTCAGTTTGGCTCCCTTCTGTCTTTACAGACTGATTTCCCATCACTCTCCCTCACGCACATACTACATTGAGACCCCAGCTCCCGGGCTGTCCCCCTCACCTCACGTTTTCATTTGTGGCTCCTAGGTCTGAGATGCAGCCTTTCCCCCCCTCTAACCAGTTAGCCAGCAAGCTTCTAGGATGCACCTGCTCTGTGCCAGGGACTGCACTAAGCTCTTGGGACACAAAAGGGGCAAAAGGCAATCTCATTCTTGAGGAGCCCCCCCCATGTAATGGGGGAGAGCTGTACAAAGAAGCTATGTGGAGTCCAGTTAGTGCTACATAGACAGTCACGAAAGGGATCCCTTAGAGGGTTCCTGGAGGGGATAGTATTTCAGCTGGAGCTTGAGAAAAGTCAGGAGGCAGAAATGAGGTGGGAAAGAGGCCCCTCTACCTCTTGGAATAAGCTCTGTATTGTGCCATTCTTGAGAACTTTCCTTTCCTTTATTTCTCTCTCCCCTGGCATATAGTGAGTATATAATGGGCAAATTCAATTGTTAAATTAAACTGAATTGATTGTGATCAGGCCATGGGAGAGGTCAAACATAAAGGCAGGAGAGATTTGAAAGGGGAAGGATCTCTTATCTAGGGGAGGGGAGCCAAGAGCTGGGGGGCGGGGTGGTTCCTACCTAGCTTGGACCTTGATGGAAAGGAATAGTTTCAACAAATTGAAAAGGAAGGAATTCTTTGGGGATGGAGGGAGGGAAGGGAGTGTACAAGTGCATGGAAGCAGAGAATGGGTAGGGTTACTGATTCAAGATGGCCATGTCCCTTTCCCTCCCTACCCATCATTGATAAACTCGAGTGACTTTATTATTCTTATTTATATTGTTCATATATTATTCATAAATAGTTGTTTGCCATCTCCATTAGAGTGGGAGGTCCTTGAGAGTATGTTTGCCTTTCTTTGTGTCCCCAATGGGGCAGCTAGGCTGTCCAAGTAGATAAGAGTTACTTGACCTAGAGTCAAGAAGATGAATCTGGAAGATGTTCCAGAGGTCAAATCTGAATCAGCTGCGTGACCCTGGGTAAACCATTTCACCCTGTTTGCCTCAGTTTCCTCATCTATAAAACGATCTGGAGAAGGAAATGGCCAACCACTTCCTGCATCTTTGCCAAGAATTTCCCAAATGGAGTCAAAAGAGTAGGACACTGCTGAACAACAATATTGCATCTCCATTGCTTTACACAATGCCTGACACACAGTAGGAGTTTAATAAATGCTCATCGACCCAACCTGACTTGAACATGGCTTTCAAATAAGATTGGGAAGGTAGGATTGTGGCAGACCTTGAATGCCCAGACTAAAGAATTTTTATATTAGCTTGAAGATAATGGGAGTGGGCATTAAGGTGCAGAAAGGTACAAACTCAATTCGGTTTAGTATACATGTATTAATTGCCAATTATATGCAAGGTGAGAAGCAGTAGATCAGAGATTCTCAAGTTTTTGTATCTCTTGTATGTCTTTTACAATTTGCTGAATCCTATAGGTCCTGCTAAGAATCATGCAATTATTTTTAAAAATCACAATGAAGGAAAACATTAAATTTTAGTTCTAGATTAGTCAGATCAAAGATGCATTTGTCATCCATGTTCACAGACCCCGGGGGGATTCATGGGACCCAGGTTAAGAATCCCTGGGTAGACAGAATTTTCCATCTGAAAGGCATAGATTCAAGTGTGGTTGCGTGACCCTGGAAAAGTCACTTAATTAACCTTCAGGACCAGATATGTCTGAGCTGGGGCTGATCTGCTTTGTTAGAGGAAGTGTATTTTTAGAGCGAGTCTGCTCCTAGGAGAGCTGTCTACCCCAGTGAAATCACTGCACTAAGCGCGGAAGATACAGACATAAGGGGAATAATCATCGATATCCTCAAGGACTTTCTATTTTACCTAATTAAGGGAAATGGCTTTAATGGCTGTGTGAAGACAAGGAGCTTTCCAGGGTGGTTAAACACTCTATTTATTACGCTTCTTATGTCCCTTGCAGTACCTAGCAAGAGGAGATACAACCCCCATAACTGTGGACTTGAGGAGGATTGAGAATTTCCATTTCCCAGTAAGATAACGGGAAACATGGAGAGAGAAGGAGGGATGCTTGTTATTGGGCATTACACCTGAATGGCCACCCACTTCATCTGGGACCCTGAAACTTGCTTTTCCATTGGAGAATCCCATCCCAGCCAGGAAAGTTTGGGATTCCATCAATCTCTTGGAATGTCCCAGTCTGTCTGGCCAGAGGCAGGCCATTTGGTGAGACCAGTGAACAAAAGTCGGTGCCCTGGTGGAGGGAGATGGGGCCTGGGAGGGAGGGAGCCTACCATTCTGAGGAAGGATGAAGAGCTCCTCCGTGACCTGTCTTTTGAGGCGACTGTCATTCAGGGCTGAGGTGCTGGCGGGGACTGGGTCCTCCTCGGTGGTCCTCAGGGTATAATCAGCATAGTTGATGACCTCCGGGGCAGTCACTGATGGCTTAGGTCCGTAGATGTCCGGGAACTTCAGGAGAGCTCTGGGCTGAACAGGCTCCGTGGATTTTTTAATATTGAACTGAAACACAAGTTGCCATGATTGGTTATTACATCCTTTGCTATAACTCCTTCTCATTAAATTGCAAGATCCTTGAGAGCAGAGACTTATTTTGCCTCTTTTTCATCCCTAACACTTAACATATTGCCTAACATGTACTAGATGCTCTATAAATGTCCATTGATGGATCCCAAACACTAGAGAAGAATCGACTTCTAAAGATATCCCTGGAACTTAGGAGCACAGGATTTTAGAGCCAGATCTTAGCGATCTCATTCAGAACTCCTCATTTATACAGGAAGATGAAGAGACCCTCTCTTAAGGTCCTAGAGGCAAAACGTGGCAGAACCAGGACTAGAATCCAGGTCTCCTGACTCCAAATCCACTTTCTCGCATACCAAAATGGTGCTACCCAAAGTCACAACCAGTAGAGGTGAACAGCTAAGCGGGGAGGCAGCTTTCTTTCTACCAATCCTTTTCCCTAGGACAGTCAGGCCCATGCTACTTGGTTCTCTGGTAAATTATCTAAGGTCACACTGTAAATAAACCAAACTTCAATATCTCCCCATCCAGGGCTCCCTGAGGGCTAAGACAGATCATCTCTGAACCCTGTATGGACATGATAGAATTTCAGAGACAATGGGAGCATAGGAATCCATTCTAAGGGCACCCCCCTCCCAGAGCATCCTTAACACACAGCCCAGTAATGGCCAGAAAAAATGTCAATAAATATGGGTTTAATTGGATTAAGGGGGGGGGGGCTCACTACCTTCTTTGATGGCCCATTCTATTTCTGGACAGAATGTTTTTCCTATGGGAGACTGAAATCTGGCTCCCTGTAGCTTGTATTTATTATTCCTAATTCAGTTCTCAGAAGTCTAATATTTCATGTCAAAGAATTAAGGATACTATGTCCCCCCTGTCCAAGATTCTTCTTTTCCAGGCTCAACATCTTTATTCCCTCTAGTTTATCCTTCTATTGTATTAGATTGTAAGCTCCTTAAGGACAGAGACCGTCTTTCTTTCTGTGTTTCCAGCCCTCAGCACAATACTACCACATCATGGGAGCTTAATAAATGTTTATTAACTGAATTGTAACCATTTAGTTCACCCTCTCTGGATACTCTTCAGCAAATCACAATATGAGTCCCAAAATAGCACATGGTACCATCAAGATGTCAAGGAAGAGAGTACTTGAACCTCCTTGTTGCTTAAAATGAAAGATCACAGTTTAGGGAGAAGGCAACTATCCACAGGACTTCTTAGAAAGTGTCTTAGGGCTAGTCAGAGAGAAAAGGCAAAAAGATACTCTTGGATAATTCCCATTGCCAGGAAGGTTTTCCTCTCAATAACCCAAACTTGCTTCTTTGTTTTTATCACCCATCACTCTCATTTCTGCTCTCTGGGGCTAAGGAGAACAAATCTAATCCCTTGTCCGTGGGACAGTCTCTTCAATATATGAGGGTTACAATAAAGCCCCCCTATGTTTAATCACTGTTTACATGCTGTAAAGTGGAAAGTTGACTGGACAAAGCCAAAGGACTCAAATTTGATCCACACCTCTGCTCATCGTCACTTATTGGACCTAAGAAAAATTTCTTGAAATATCTGAGCCTCAGTTTCCCCATATCTTTCAAATATTATTTTAAAATTGCATTATTGTGATCTAGAAAAATAAATACCAATAAGCATAAAAATTTCCACATACAAAGAATGGGAGAAAGTATTGTAACTATGAATATCATCACAAATAGCTTGGTTTTTTTTTAAATTAAGTATATATTAAATTTTAGTATGTTAGTTCCAAAAGCTATTGAATTTGTTTGTTGTTGTCAGTATCTGTCTTGACTTTCATTACATTTTCTTCTATGTATTTTTTTTTGTAAAGGCAATTGGGCTTAAGTGACTTGTCCAGAGTCACACAGCTAATAAGTGTTAAATGTCCGAGGGCATATTTGAATTCAGGTCCTCCTGACTTCAGCACCTCCTGGTTGTCATCTATGTGTTTTGTAAAAAATACTTTGCAGATGCTCTTTTCTTTCTTTTTTTTTTTTTTTTGACATTACTATCATTAGCTTCTCCTGAGAAATATCAGTTTATATCCTTTTACCATCTATACCTGTCTCCAATAGGAAAATAGCTTTTTTCCATATATTTGGATCAATTCCCTATATATCTTTATTTCGAATATGAGACTTTTATCTCAGAAACTTACTCCATTGATTTTTTTCTTGGCAAACATTTCCTTTTTGATTTTAACTGCACTGGTTTTATTTGTACAAAAGCTCAAAATTGTAGGGACTCTAAATTTTCCATTTTAGCTTCCATGACTATTAAATATCTACCCTTTGTTTATTCAAAGAGTCTTCCCCTGTCCATTGTTATAAAAGGTATTTCCATTCTTTTCTAGTTTGTTTGTAGTGTGATATCTCAATCATGTATATATTTGGAAAGTGTGGTATACTATGGAAGATGTTATTCTACACCTAATTTCTGCCAGATTGCTTTCCAGTTTTTGCAATAGTTTTTGTCTAGTTCTTACTTTAGAAGCTGGAGTCTTTGGATTTATTGAAAATCTTAATAGTAAGCTGGTTTCTAGAAATTATGTCAATATATTTCACTAATTATCTTTCTAGTTTTAACTAGTACTAAATAGTTTTAATGATTACTACTTTATAATATATTTGGAGATCTTGTGCTTCTAGAATCCTTTCCTTCCTACTTCTTATCCCTTTGTTCCTCTAGATGAATTTCATTATTATTCCCTTCATTCTATAAAGTAATCCTCTGGTGGTTTGCTGGATTTCATACTGAATAAGGAAATTAATTCAGGCCATGTTGTCATTTTTATTATACTAGCAAAACCCAAACAAGCAATTTACATTGCTCCAATTACTTAGGCTTATATTTACTTTTGCAAAAAGCATTTTTATTGTATTTCTATCATTCCAGTGGGTGATTTGATATGTAGAGTACAAAATATTTTATATTCTGTTGTTTTTTTCAATGGGATTTCTATTTATATCTGTTCTTTATGGATTTGGTTGTGAATATGCAGAAAGGCTGCCGATACATTTCTCTTTATTTTCTTATCCCTTGATTTGATTCAAAATGTGGGAATGACATCACCATAGTCTGGTTTAGTGATTTAGTGATTGATTTAGAGATCAATCAATCGGTGCAAAGCAAAGTCTAGGCACTGGGATTACAAAGGAAAAATCAAAACAAAACAAACAGCCCCTACCCTCAATGAGCTTAGGTCCATCATGGGAGACAATACATATACCACATGAATACAAGGCAATTTTTGAAGGAGGAGGGGAGCATTTGCAAACTCCTTTTTTCCTAGAAAGGTCAATGTTTGAGCAGTCTATATAGCATGTCTTCATTAAAATAGAGTTTGATCGGAGAACATCTGCAAATCTTTGGAACAGATTTTTTCTCCCAGAGTACTTGCTGCTAGTTACTATAAATAACATCCTTTCTTTCCCAGCTTCTGTGACCTAGCTTAGTGTAGCTGATGGTGCATTGATTTTTGCCTTTGGCTGTGATTATAATCATGGAACACAGGAACTGGAAGAGACCTTGGACAAGATCTACTACATTCTCATTTTACTGATGAGGAAACTGAACCCCAAGTTCACAGTTGATAGCAAAGTCTAGACCTGCCATTTATCTGCCGGGAGATCTGTCAAAGATCTCCTACCTCCCTGGGAAGTAGAATATTTTCATGATAAACTAATCAGTTAATCAATAAGTGCTCATGAAGCACCTACTAAGTGCCATTCTAGACATTAGGAATAAAGACAAAAATAAAACAACTCCTGCCCTCAAGTAGCATACACACTATTTCAGCAGACAAACGTACATTTTAAATTACATACAAAATAGATATGAGCTAATGGAGGGAATGAGGAGAAGACACTAATAGCTCGTGGATTATACAGAAATGATGCTTGAGCTAAATTTTGAAACTAGAAATTCTAAGAGGAGAGAGGCATTTCAGGCAAGGGTGAAAGTCAATACAAAGGAGAAGCAATGGGAGATGGGATGTCCTAGGAATATGCTCCATTGGTCAAAATTATGTGGGACTTTGGTCCCAAAGTACTATAGATGACCTTAGTACAGGCCTTCACTAATAATGAGAAAAAACCAAATAATAATAATAGCCAATATTTATAACAGGCTTTAAGGTTTGCAAAGCACTGATATCTCATTTGGTCCTATACGAACCCTATGAAGTAGGTGCTATTATTTATTATTTTCTTTTTAGAATGAGGAAACAGAGAGAGACTCAGAGGAGTTCAGTAATTTTCTTAGGTTCACAAAGCTAGTTAGTGTCTGAGGTGGGATCCAAACTTGAGTCTTCTTGTTTACAAGTCCAGTACTTTAACCACTATGCCATGTGCCTTAGCAGTGATGATTGTTTTTCATTCACTTCCAACTCTTCACAACCCTATTTGAGGTTTTGGCAGAGATAATATAATGGTTTGCCATGATTATTCCCCTGATAACAACCTCTACAATAGGTGGATGAGGCCCAAATCTTTTACTTAACATTTAGAGATCCTTACAACCTGACCTTGACTTATTTTTCCACTCTGTTACACTTTATTCTCTTTCATGCACTTTGTGTTCCATTCAGCCTTGCCTTCTTGCTATTCCTGATACCGGGAGATCAAATAGAATGATGGCACAATAGCTTAGGCAAGAGATGATGATGGGCTGAACTTAGGTGGCTAAATCAGTGTAAACAAGGGGATGGATGGGAGAGGATTATGAAAAAAACAAGTCCCAAGTTTTGGTGGCTTCACAATTGGAGGAAGGAAAAGTGAAAATTCAAGGATCACTCTGAGAATGGAGACCCAGAGAATAGTCCCGCTATTGAAAAAGACACGCGATTCCAAAAAGAGAGCCAGACTTAGAAGGCAAGCTGATCTGTTGCATTTTGAACAGGTCATGTCTGAGGTAGTTCAAAGACATCCAGCTGGAAACGTCTGGCTGTGATCTGAAGATATAAGATTGCAGCTCAGCAGAGAGGAGGGCTGCATATAGATCTGGGAGTCACCTGCATGGAGATAACTATCGAATCCATGGGAAGAAATGAGATAACCAAAAAAAAAAAAAAAAAAAGGGAAGAGAAGGTCAAGTGCACAGAAGATTCAGAGAAACTGATATGATATGAGATAGACAGAGATAATAATGAAAATACAGAGAGACAGCAAGAAAGACAGATACACAGTGATGAGGATGAGGATGATGATATTTATATATAATGCTGATTAGTGCTAAGCTATTTATAAGTATGGTTTCATGCTTATATGCAGTCTAGATGCAATTATTATTTCCATCATACAGTTGAGGAAACTGAGGTACACAGAAGTTAAGAGACTAGCCCCGGATGTCCGAAGTCAGATTTGAACTCAGATTTCCCTGAATCCAAGTCCAGCACTCTATCAGCTAGCCGCCAGAAAAAGGGAGAAGTATATGGGAACAGAGAGACAGAAACAAAGAGAGACAGAGATAAACAGAGACAATAGTGTTCAGGATGAGGGACCCCTCTCCCAAGGTGAAGGGATGGAGCATAGATCATGATCTAGCTGCAGAGACAGAACAGAGGGCAGACGGGTAGAAGAAAGATCAAGAAAAACAGTATTAGAAAAGCAGAACACGGGGGAGGAAGATTTTCAGGAGAAGGACATCGCCAACAGAATCAAAAGCATCACAAAGGTCAAGAAAGATGGGGACTGAGAATAGACCATTAGAGTTAGCAATTAAGAGCTCACCGGGAACCTCAGAGAGAGCAGCCTCGGTCAAGTGATGGTGTCAGAAGCCAGATTGTAATTCAATTTTATTCAACAGATAATTGAGTGCCTGCTATTTTCTGGGTACTTTGCTAGATGCTGCAGGGAATAGGGAAATGGGGAGAGTCCCACAACTAAGCATAGTCTAGATGGTAAGTAATTTTAAGGGGGCAGAGAACTAATAACTGAAGGGAAGGTCTTGTGGAGGATGTGGTATTTTGGAGGAGGTACAGATTCTACAATCTATGATTAATGAGGGAGGAAAGGGAGGACAATTTGGGCACAAGTATAGTGACAGGAGATGGAGTATGTGGACAGTTTGACTAGAATTCAGAGTGTAGGAAAAAAGAGTAATATCTTTTAAACAATTGTAAAGGGATTGTGGGAAGGTTTTAAATGCCAGCCTTAGAAGTAGTTATTTTATCCTAAGGGGTCAAAATTCCTCTAAACCGAGTCATCAGATATTAAGAGTTCCTGGGGCCAATGAGTTCATCGTTCTGTGGCCAGGTTGGTAAAGAGCATTTCCCAACTTAGCCAGCGTGATCTCCAGAAAATAGACACAAAGACTGTTCATTTGACACCTTTCCAGACTGGTAAAATCTGTCAAAGCTGGTGTCCTTCTGGCCTTTGACAGCTCAGATCACCACTACAATAGAAGAACAATGGGACACAGAAATAAGAGCACTGGATTTAAAGTCAAAAGACTTGGCTCTGTCTCTTATGGATTATTTAACCTCTTCTATAGAATCAGAAGGTTGTACTAGAATCTCAACTTCTAAAACTGTGGTTCATAATCCCATATGGGGTCTTGTAACTGAATGTGGGGGTCATGAAATTATGATTTATTAAATATTTGATTTGTTTACCTATTTTTTATACTATATACCCAGGGTCATGTAAAAATTTGTCAGGTGAAAAGGAGTCTTAAGTGGAAAAAGCTTAGATGTACTCTGAGGTCTCTTCCAAGCCTTAATTTATTTCCCTATGAGATTAGTGGAGGGGTATTTATATGTCTATAAATCTTGGGTCTCCTTTAATACCAGTTGGCTCTACCACTCACTATCTCTCCCAAGGACCCCTTCCCTTAGCAACCACTGGGGTCAAGTCCAAGGTCCCCCGATGTGAAGAAGGCTATTTTCATGCACATACAGATGGTAGATCCAAGGTGTTCATCCTACAAGGGGATCATGCATTCCTGAAATATACACAAATTCTAGACACACCACATGGCACCGGGCTGCTGACTTCCACTTGCTGCTGACTCATTTGCCCCTTAATAACCAAGCTCTTCTTTACTAATAACTTTAATTACATCAATTAGTCACTCTAAAAACAGCTCTTTTCTCTTCTTACTCTCCCCTCCTCCCAGCTGGCATCCCCTCTCTATCCCCTCCTTCAACCTCCCCCAAACCTGATTTATTCTATTCTCAGACTTTCGCTTGGGAGAAAAGATCATGCAATTTAAAGACTTCAGAGATCACTGAATTCAACCCCTTCATTTTGCAAAAGATGAAGGTGAGTGCCAGAGAGGTTAAAGGTCTTCCTCAAGGTCCCACAGATAAGTAGCAGAATCAAGATTTGTGACTCCAAAGCCAGGATTCTTTCCATTAACCCACCCTGATGCTGACTCTCCATCCGTAATAACATCACTGTTGCATTCAATGAACTGGAAGAGGGGAATAAATTTATCTTTAGATTTCATTCATTCATGCATTGGATCATGGACTAAATTGGAAAGGACTTAAGGACTATCTCACTTTACAGATAAAGGAATTGAGGCTCAGAGATAATTGATTGGCTCAAAGACATGTAACTAGTGGCAAAGGTCACGCAAATAGTGCAAAGCTGGGATTTGAACCTAAGTCCTCTGACTCCAAACTGGGTGCTCCATTCATTCATTTGGGGAACATTTTAAGCACCTACTGTGTGCAAGGCTTTAAACAAATCAATGGGGATACAAAAAAATGAAATATAACCTATCCTTAGGGAGATTAAATTCCATCGAGAAGAAACAACTCATTAAATAAAGGAAATAAGGAATATAGAATCAGAGGGATAGAGTTAGAAGGGGACAGAAGACCTCATCTGCTCCAACTCTCTCCTGTTATAGAGGAGAAAACTGAGGACAAGAGAAATCAGGATAAGTATAAATCTCATGTAGGGAGACACTCAAGCTGAGTTTTGAAGGAAACTAAGGATCTCAAAGGGCACCTTGGTGCTGCAGTATGTGGAGCATCAGGCTTGGAGTCTGAGGACATGAGTTTAAATCCAGCCTCAAATACTTCTTAGCTATGTAACCCTGAACAATTCACTTAACCCTTCTTGCCTCAGTTTCCTCATCTGTAAAATGAGCTGGAGAAGAAAAAGACAAACCACTCCAGTATCTCTGCCAAGAAAACTCCAAATAGGATCATGAAAAGTCAGACATGATTGAAATGACTGAACAACAACAAGAAGAGGCATTCTAAGAGGCAAAGGTGAGTAGGGAGAGTACTCCAGACCTGGAGGACAGTGTAGAGAGAATCATGGAAATAGAAGAGGGAATTTTATATCCTGGGAACATGACAAATAGATTGATTTCAGCATCTAAAGAGAGAAAGACAGGAACTAGACCATGGATTTCATTGGCAGAAGGAACTCCCAGATGAGGAAATTCCCTCTACCAAAGAAAAAGCAACATCTGTGCCATTTAAAGTAGGGTACAAGGACTATCAAGAAAATAAATCACCTTATCAGGGTCACACAGATTGTATTAAAAAGAAAAGGCTTGAACCCAAGTCTTCCGGGCTTTTAGAGGCCAACTCTCTAAGCAGTATTTTAATTGTTCTTAGACTCTTTGTAACCTCTGTTTGAATTTTCTTGGCAAAAATACTGGCGTGGTTGGCCATTTCCTTTTCCATTCATTTTACAGATGAAGAAACTGAGGCAGACACAGTTAAGTGACTTACCCAGGGTCACACAGTGAGGAAGTATTTGAGGCTAGATTTGAACTCAGAAACATGAGTCTTCTTGACTCCAGGTTCCACACTCTATCCACTGTGGTGCCATCTAGCTGCCCTATGCACTATGCCATGCTACTTATTTCTACATTTATACTATGTACCAAGCATTGTACTGAATACTTTACAGATATGATCTCATTTGAATTTCACAACCACCCTAAGAGAGAGGTGCTGTTATTATCCCCATTTTATAAATAAAGAAACTGAGGTAAACAGAGAACCTCAGGCCTTTTTCCTAGCTCTGGACCCAATGATCTTTCCACTATCCACATGTAATCAGCCTTACATGATAATCTGTAGCCAGATTGTGTAGGGCTATAAATCTCAGAATAGTTTGTATTTAAAAAACAGAACTTTTTTTTATTTTTTAATGAGAGCTTTTAATTTTCAAAATACACACAAAGATAGTTTTAAACATTCACCCTTGCAAAACCCATATTCCAAATTTTTCTCCTTCCCTTCTCCCTACTCACCTCCCCTCGACAACAAGTAATCCAATATAAATTAAACATGTGCAGTTCTACTAAACATATTTCCACATTTATCTTGCTACACAAAAACCAGATTAAAAATGGGAAAAAAGAAAAAAGTAAGCAAACAACAAGACAACAGAACTTCTGGAGAAAGAGAGTGATATGGTCAGACCTATGTTCTAGAATATCAATATGGCAGCTATATGAAGAATGGGTTGATTAAAGGTGGAAGACATTTGACACAGAGCAAGAACATTAGAAGTTCTATTTTTTCTTCCCTTTCCTTCTCTGTCTCTATCTCTCTCTCTCCGTCTCTGTGTCTCTCTGTCTCTGTCTGTCTCTTTATCTCTGTTTCTCTCTATCTCTCTATCTCTCTCTGTCTCTGTGTCTCTCTGTCTCTTTATCTCTGTTTCTCTCTGTCTCTGTCTCTCCCCCCTTCCTTCCTTCAATCATCCATCCCTCTAGTCTTTCAGTTCTGAAATCTAAGTTACATGCAAGAATTTGTTATTAAAACACCTCCACAAATAGTCATATGGTGGAGGGGTCAACAATGCCTACTATTCATGCTACCCATGTCACTGACTGGCTGAGTATTATTCATTGTTTAGATTTGTTGTTGGCTAGCCTGATGCTGACTAACAGTTCAGCCAGCCAGTGACAGAGAAGACTGGATTGTCTTTTCTCTCTTCTTCTGATTCAATCCAAAAAGCAAGTCCCCGGCAACAGTCCAGATCGGCAAAGAGTATCCAACATAGTAGGTCCTTAATACATGGTTAATGAATGAATTAAAGAATAAATGAGCAAATATGTGCATCTGCTGTTACTCTGGAAACTACAGTCATCATGATTTGGTAGATTTCCAATGTATTCACTTTCTATATAGTAAATTGCTTGCTCTCACTGGACCTGTTTTCTCTGATGAAAAGTGAGGGAGTTCAACGAGGCCCTTTCTTAAGTTATTTTTGGATGCAAATCTTTTGATCATAAAGAAGTGAGTAGGAGGAACGTCCTAGTGAAATCCTCAATTTCCCCCAGGGAACCAGAGCCCCACACTTACCCCAAGATGATTATAGAATACTTTGTGTAGAACCTCCTTTGACAAAAATTTGCCAGCTTGGGCTAAATATAAATAAACAAAGAACCTCTTGTATCCTATTTATCACTTTGAACGAGACTGCAGGAGTCAGAGAAGTCTGCTGATGGAATCCAGTCTGTCTACATCATCATCTGTGTGACTTTGGGCATATCCTTTAAGCTCTCCGAGCCTTAGTCTGCAAAACAAGAGCTTTGGATTTCATGGTCTTTAAGGTTCCTCTCAGTTTTAAAGAAAAATAGGGAATATTGTTACTAAATTATAAAATAACAATAGTAAGATCACATTACATATATATATATATACACACACGCATTCTATGTATCTCCAGACAGATATTCTTAAGTTGCAGTCTGCAGACATTCAAGGAGTCTGTAAATAGGTTTTAGGAAAACCCATGAACTTATATGAAGAAAATACATCTTTATTTTTACTAAACTCTAACTGAAATTTAATATTTCCTTTAATTACTTAAAACATTGTGCTGAGAAGCAATCCAGGTAACCAAAGGGATCCATCCCTGTGAAATCCTTGAGAATGAGCACTTTCATTTATGCCTTTTCTTCCCCAATACCTCGGACAGCTCTTGGCACTAGGCACTTAGTGCATGCTTAATAAATGCAATAATTAACTGACCATAGATATTTGATATATCTGTTACCTCATGTGATCCTCACAACTACTCTTTGGGGTAAGCACTCCAAATTTTACAATTCCCATTTTACAGACAAGGAAACTGAGGCACAGAAGGATGAAGTAGCCAGGATCACACAAGTAAATATCCAAAGTACAACAATTATCCAGGTGTTTCTGTGTTCCCTGAACTGTTTCCCCCCTATGACCCTGCCATTTTCACTGAGGCACAGAGAGGGGAAGCCAACAGCATTCTGGCTGAGAACCAATTTAAACCGTGATAGATGCTGACTGACAGCTCAGCCTGATCTCCCCCAAATTCCATAACTATTTGTGGAGTCTTTTAAATAACAAAGCCCTGTGTTGTGGCCTAGATTTCAGAAATGAAAGATCAGAGAGTTGGATGAAGAGGGAAGACAGGCTCCATAGGTAGGAAGGTGAAAAACCAGGCAGTGAATCCACATGAATCCTCAATGAATCCAGGGAATCTTCAGACTCCACATGGATGATTCCATGCTTTCCAGTTAACACAACAAGGCCGTCATTTCTAAGACACAGAACTCTGCCTAAAAACAGTCCCCGTGGGTGATTTTGAGACTTCATGGGGAGTTTTGAGGAAGGAAGAAAGCAAATGGGGACTAATCCCCTGACCTACCAATATTTTCATTTCATTGTGACTTGGAGAAAATCTCTCAGGTTTCCCACTGAAAGCCCTTCGCAGTGGGGCCACTTGTGTCCCTGATGTTTGATCAGCTGTTAGAGCTCGTCCCCATTCTGCAAGTCTGTTCCATCCTCCTGGGTAAAGATGGCCTCCCACTAACTGACGCACTGGCCCAGAATAACTGAGCCCGACTGGCCCTGCCGGCTTTGTCCCTGGGAGCCGGCCTGCTCTGCCAGTCTTCATGGTCCCTCCCCTCAAGTCCTGTCCTTCCCTTTCCTTGAACTTGCCGGGTCCTGGGAATGAGGGGCAGGAGTGAGGAGACCAACCAGGGATCTGTCCAGTGTGGGGGTGGGAGAAAGATGCTGAAATATGGGCTTGAGCCGGCCCTGGAAAAGCCAGCCGGGATCCAAGGCTATGTGCTCATTAAAGGCAGCTCACGTTTCTGTGGTGCACCGGAGCCGAGGAGCAGGGTTAGCTCATTTAATCACACACCCACTTTATTTGGAAAGCTCAGAGGAATTAGGATCCTCTGATGTGATCTAGTCAGGGGATTATAAGCTTTGAGTCAAGAAGGAACTTCACAGGCCATTGGTTCCAACCCTCTCAATTTATATATGGGGAAACTGAGTCCCAGGGAGATGCACTGACTTCTCCCATGTTCTTAGGTAGCATTAGAAGCAGATCTGAACCAGGTTTTTTGACTCAATATTCTGACACTGAGTTTGCTTTCTTTCTATTCTGCCTTATTTTATAGATGAGGAACCTGAAGACCAGGAAAGGAGAATGTTAACTCGTTGTTTATCAACAAGCAGACAAATGTCAGACATTAAGTGACTGAGCTGGGTCTTGAACCCAAATTTCTTGTGTCTGAGTTCCATATTCTTTCTATCTCCACCTGATTTTAACTGAAATGAGAGATTTTTTTTCATTTCTCACCATTAGTTTTCTATTCTATTTGATTTTTGCTTGGGCAGAACTGGAACCTCTCAGGCACTCAGTAAATATTTGTTGAATAAATGAAGTCCGGTGACTTTGCTTTATCCTACTTCATTGAACAGGAAATACCTGTCTGAGGACTAAGGCTGACTCAGATGCCTACAAAGAATGGGTCACCCTTTGACAAAGCTCTTTCCTCACAACAATTTGGTGAATTAGGCATTATCATGCTCATTGGGGAGCAGAAAGATTAAATAACCTGTATAGAATTGTAGAATTACCAAATAGAAAAGTCAGAGTCTTGGTGGAGAAAAAGTCCCAAATATGGAATTGGTCTTGGATTCAAATCTCTGCCCTGCCACTTTACTTGTGTGCCATTAGGTCAGATGTTTCACTTCACCATGATCTATTCCCTATTTATAAAATCCAAGTAGGGAAGACTTAACTAGATGGCTTCTGAGGCTCCTTCCAGTTCTAGATATATTATCCTAGTGGGACCATAGGTGAAACACTTTGTTTCTTGAGCCCCAGTTTCTTCTTCTTTAAAATTGGGGAGAGGGTGCTTTTGTAGTCTTTAGGTTCCTCCCAATTCTAGGTCTGGTCTCACTCAGGATCACAGGAGACTTGAGAGTAGCTATATTATTCCTGATTCAGCGTGCTTGAACATCCTACATCTCAATCTCCATTTCTTGTCTTTAACTTCATCTATATCATGGTCTTGGATTTCCAAAGTGATTTCCTAATTTAGAGAGACTTGGGAGAATTAGGCAATCAACAAGCCTTTATTAAGTGAGTACTATGTGCCAGACAGTGAGATAAGAGATGAAAACACGAAGAAAAGCTGCGATGTGTTATTGGATTGGGAGGGGGACCCGAGGGTCATCAACAAGGGTCAAGCTCCCAGCTGTTTGCCCCCTCTTTGGCAACTGCACCTCACATCCTGGTCTCTCTACACTCCCACAACAAACTTATTGCCTAGAGAATGTAAACATTCTTATTCCCATTTTACAGACAAGGAAACTGAGGTCTCAGAATGTTAGCCAATGGTTATCTCGCTGGTAAGTAGTTGGAAATAAATTTAGGATTTCTAACATGCTGGCCATCACACCTGAATTAACAGAAGAAGAGCCTCGTCTTTGTCCTTTGTTCTCTTCTGGCTTTGGCTCCTCCTTAAATCAGAACACAATGGCCCAACTCACCCACAATTCCTCGCCTTCATGACCAGGGCTAAGATGAGAAAAGGCCAGCACCATTCTCACCTCTCCAAACCCGGGCTGTTAGACAGGGCAGGAAGCTCAGCATCTGACTCTTCCAAAGGGTACAAAGGCACAAAGAAACAAAGAAAGAAAGAGGAGGAACTATGATAGAGAGGGGGACAGAGGAAGCTGGCTGCTCTAAGCTTTGGCAGAATCTGGAGTCAGGAGATCTTAATTCAAGTTAAAGTGTCTTGAAGGCAGGGACTATGTCCTGACTCTGTATTCCCAGAGCTTAGCACAGTGCCTGGTACATAGTAGGTGCTTAATAAATGCTTATTGACTGACTACTATTTATTAGCTGTGACTCTGAGTATGTCACTTTACTACTCTCTGGCCCATTTTTCTCCTGTTAAAAATGGGGATAAGAGTGAACAAAGGAGATAGTGCAAAAGACAGATCATGGAAATATGAGTTAACATTAGGCATGTGCCTAATGCACCTGCCATTATCACCAGTGGATGAACACACTGGGATCCAAAGAGATTTGCCTAAGGTCTTTGGCAAGTGAAGGAAGGGCAAAGTTACTCCTCATTCTCCCCTCCAAATTTAGTTTGAATAGGATAAAGGGTCTAGTCCTCTACTTCTCCCCATCACTGATCTTCTCATTGTTGCTGCTGACATTTAGTCATTTTTTCAGTCATGTCTGACCCTCTGTGACCCCATTTGGGGTTTTCTTGACCACTGAAGTGGTTTGTCATTTCCTTCTCCAGCTCATTTTACATATGAAGAAACTGAGGCAGAGTGAAATTAGCCAGAGTCACACAGCTTGTAGTAAGTGTCTGAGATAGGATTTGAACTCAGGAAGATGAATCTTCCTCACTCCAGACCAGGGCCCCCTAGGGCCCCATCACTGATTTTATCCTTGACCAGTTATGGCCAAGCCAGTCATCTCCATCTTCCCTTTCTTTCCCTTTGATCCATGCTGCTCTGTGTTCATTGCTCCTCACCATTTTCCTCTCCCCTAAGTGTTTCTGCTTTTTCCAAAGATGGGAAAGAGCCATCTCTCTTCTGACCTAATGTCCTCAGGACACTAAGAACCCTCCTATTCCCCACAAGGCATCGGGAGCTTAGTGTGCTTAAAAGGTTGTTGGGGAAAAAATTAAAAAGAAAAGGAAAGAAAAAAAAGGTTGTTGGCTGTGGAATCGGGAGAGACTTCCATTCAATCCTATTTCTGATACCTCCAGCCATGTGATCAATTTGCAATTTGCAATAAGCAATTTGCTTAACCTCTGTGAGTTTCATTTTCTTCCTATGTAAAATGTAGATAATCGTATATACTTCAAAGGATTTTTGTGAGGCTCAGATGTGTGCAAAATACTTTGCAAAATTTAAAGCAAAATGCAAAGACCTTCTAACTCTATAATGGTAGCTCCCTCCTTAACCTTCCTTCTCATACCCACTCATGACTAAGGACATGGTTCGGTAGGATCCAAGCAAACTAGAAAGTCCTCATTTACAAAGAAAAGCACAACTTTGCTTAAATTAAACAATGCTCATTGTAATTCTCCACCATATACAGTGCCAATAAGACCAAGAACAAAAGGGAAAGAGAAAACACACAGCTTGTTTTGTTCTCTGGATATTCTTGCAGCACTTTCAATATAATTGTATTTGTGGCCGCCATTGTATGCTCATTTAAATGTCCTCAAACTTGGAGTTTTGCCTGTTTTTCAGGGTTCAAAAGATCGGAAAGTGATAGCCAGAAAGGACTTACTAGTTATCTGGCCCAACTCTGTCATCTTACAGAGGAAGTCCCAAGGGTAGGAAATGGCAAAGGTGAAATGACTCTAAATCCAGAATTTCCCTTTTTCCCCTATACCACACCGCCTAGAAATGAATCCTCCTAGGAGGAATTCAGCTAGGATTCATCAGTCATTATCTTCCTTTTTTTGAGGTTATTCATGACCCCAACCCCAACAGGGTTTTCTAAAGATAATTAGTGAGAAATGAGCATAAGGGAATTGATAGTCTGATGGGAACAAGGGGTGAGATGCTCTTAAGTGCTGGGAGACAGTAAAGCCAATGTGATACTGTCTGATGAGTACAGAGGAAGGGAAACAATGGTACCACTGTCACTGGGGCTGGCTGCTCCCCTCTGTTTTTCTCTGACTTTTAGTTTTGATCTCAGTCTTCCTTTACCTCTCTCTGTGTCCTTTTTTTAACAGCATCTTCTGCCTTCTTTACCTCTCTCTCTCTAACTAGGTCTAATTAACTCAGCTTTTATGTATCTGTCTCCCTGTTTCCATTTGATTCTCTTATTCCCTTTCTTTCCCTTTGATCCATAACACACATAAGTCATCATATCCATCCATTCTGATATTCTCTCTTGTTCTATTGACTAATTAATTTCTTGCTACCTCTCCCCTGTTTCTGTAGATCTCTTTTATGTGTTCTTTCCAATTTTTCTCCTATCTTCTCATTGTCTCTTTGTCCTCATATTTTCTTTCTCCTTTCAGTCCATTTTTTTTCCATCTCTCCCCATCTTTTCTTTCTGCTCATTTCTTTTCTCCCCCTCTACTCTCTATCTCCTCTATTCTCTTTCTTTCCATTTCCCCTTTCTCTTCTTTATTTTCTTCTTCTCTTTCCTCTTCTCTTTGTCCTTTCTACCCTTTCAATTTCTCTTTTTTGTTTACCCTTTCTACCCTTTCCACTCTTCTTCTCTTTTCTATCTGCTTCTTTTTTCTTTTTCTCTCCATTCTACTGCTTTACTTTCTCCTTTACTTTCTTGCTCTTCACCATACTCTGTTTTTTTTCTTTTCAGCCTTTATCTTTATCTTTTCTCTCCCTTTCTTTTGTCTCTCAATTTGTTTCTCTGTTCCATAAATTTCCTTTTCTCTTATTCCTCTCCTCTCTACTTTCCCACTCCTTTCTTCCCTCCTCTTTTTTCTTCACTCCTCTCTCTTCTCTTCCTCTTTCATCTCATTTTATATGTATTTGCCTCTCTGTCTCTTTCAGTCAATATCTCTCTCCTCTTTTCTCCTTTTCTCTCCCTTCTCTGTTTTCTTTTCCCTCTACTTTCTGTCTCTTTGTGTCTCTTGAATATATTTTGACCAGAGCTAGTGGTCTGTTATTTTAAAAATTTCCAAAACTGTAGAAATGCTTTAGGTTGGAATAAAGTTAAAGATGTTTATTGGATCTAAGTCAAGAAGAATAATTATTATGAGGACTCCCATGTCTCACCAGGAGGAGAAAAGAAGAGTGCCACCAGGCTTCAGCTGACTCCAGCTTTGAGTACAACCTTGGGGAACAAACTGACAGCATGTCAAAGGTTTCCAAGGACGCCTTTTGGTCTCCAGTAGGCAGCGTTCTGCACATCTCCCTGAAATAACCCATGCTAATTTCTGGATGAAAAATTCATACAGCCGGCTGCCTTCCCCATTGCTAAGCAACCAGCCACAACATGTTTATCATACCAAGTCTAACATTAAGTAAGGCTGAGTTGGGAGTGAGACCAAGGTTCTGAAAGGCGATGGGTAGGACCTCCCTTCTGGCCAAACCCACCTTAACCAGAAGAAACTCATCCTGCTCCTTCCAACTCTGCCTACGGTGTGCTTTATGTGCAGAATAGCCTCCTCCTCATCTCTGGCAGAGACCTATTTCAAAAGTCTGATCTGGCCAGCCCCAAATGCCATTCTTCCACAGAGTTCTCCCTTTTCTCTCAAATCAGGAGTGAGACTTCAAGGCCTGAATCTGGAATCAGTTGGACCCAATCAGGGACTAAATTCTGCTTCTGCCACTTTACTATCTTATGTGAACTAAAAAGCCTTTGAGTCCCAGGTTCATCCTTGGTCAAGTGATAGGGCTGTACCTGTAATGGGCTGCATCAACTCAGCCCATTACATGTACCCAATGACCTCTGGATCCTTTCCAGCTCTAAATCATTTGATTTATGATAGAAAGGGCATTTTATAAACTACTGAGCACCACTTAGGTGGAAGGCCCTGTGCTAAGTAAGTACCATGGGCTCTACAAAGACATGTTTCTTGAATTTAATTGCTTTGAGCGGGGTGACCTTCAGCACTGGGAGAAATTTCTGAGGTCTGCCTCATAAATGTGCACATACAATGTGCATAATGTCAATAGAGGCCTTTTTTATTAAAATAGGTCTTTAAGAAAAGCTTTTGTAGACTGGAATACTTAGTGATCGGGCACTTCATGTAGAAAAAGTATAAGATTCATGCTTCAGGCAGGGAAACCAGAAAAAGACATTTTATGTTCTTTGTGCTAAAGTCCCTTGGTCCATGTTCAAATGTCCCTTCCAAATCTGGCCTCCCAGATCCATGTTCTAAGGTTCCTTCCAGCTCTAAAGATGCTCAATCCTAAGGTCTCTCTCAGTTCTAACACTGTATGTTCTAATGTTTCTTTTAGTTTTGACATTTTGTGTGATTTGTTCTAAGATTTCTTCTAGTTCCAATAATGAGGTTTAAGATCTCTTTTAGCTCTGATATTCTATGTCCTAACATTCTTTCTAGCTCTGATATTCTATGTCCTGTAGTCTTTTCCAACTACAATATTCTCAGATTCCTCACAGTTCTAACATTTTATGCTGCAAGTGCCTCCTAATTTTTTTTTTTTTGGAAAGGGGGGACAAGTGACGCTATTGGGATTAAGTGACTTGCCAGGGGTCACACAACTAGTAAGTGCTAAGTGGCTAAGGCTGAATTTGAACTCAATCCTCCTGACACCATGGCCAGTGCTCTATCCCCTGTGCCATCTAGCTGCCCCAGGGTCTCCTAATTCTAATAATTAATATTCTGTTAGGTGAGCTTCCATTTCTTCTGTATATGTCTTGAGTATACCTTGTTATTTACATGCTACCTCCTCCCATGGAAGGTGAGCTCCTCGAGGGTAGGGCTGTGTTTTTGCCTTTCTTAGTATTCCCAGCACTTAGCCCAACGTCTGAAGATGCTGAAAAAACATTTGTTGACGATGTTCTAAGACTGCTCTTAGTTCAAACATTCTCTGTTCTAGGATTTCCTGGAAGCTATTTGAACATGCTATGATTATATGATTCTCTGAACACTCTCCTCCATTCATGTGACCCTCCCACTAGGAAAAGAACAAGAAGAGATCTGAGCCCAGAGCCAAAGGATTCTAGGGTGGATCTTGCAGACAGGGACCAGGGTGTACCCACGTGGTACACTGCAAGATGTTTACAACTCTGTTCTGAAACTCAAGGTCAGATTTTCTAGTTAACCCCACTCCCTTCCTTCAAATCATCCCAGCAAGGTGACTTGCCTCTTTGGCTTTCCAGGGACAGAGTACACATGCATCCTCTGCCTACTCATCCCCACCCTTCCAGTTTGCCAGCCAAGGGCTCTTTCCAGTCCCTGCTAGCCAGAGGTCAAGAAGAACAGATGCAGGTGCTCATGTTCCTGTTAGTCCCAGAGATCTCTTTCAAGGAAGTGGAGTCAACCCCAGCTGTATGACTGTAGGCAGTAGTGGGAGTTTGGGGGCAGATCGTGGTGAAAGCAGGGGATGTCTTTCCAACCTTCAGGGTCTTATCCACTTCTACTTCCAAGCTCTCTCTTATGTCTGGAAGCTTTTAAACCACAGGTGTTCTTCCCTCCCTCCAGACTGTCCTTCCTACCCACGAGGGAGAATTTTCCCTCCTGGAGAGATCACTGCATTTTCCTTTGTTTAGGACTCAGTTTGGTTCCTGACCCACATACATTGTTGGATTTGGGTTTTTTTTTACTCTCCATTTACACCCCACACACATATGCTCCACCATCTCCCAAAGCCCTTCCTCCACTTTTCCCTCAGAATCCTTTATTTCCCTCTTAAGACTCCTTACAGTCCCCAATGCTCCCCCCAATCCATGATTCCCCCTATGCTCCTTGCAGCTCTCTCTCATACCCCCTCCCCATAGTCCCTAATTATCTCAGTCCTTCCTTGGAATCCTACACTTCTCCCATCTCCCTATTTACCCCACCCCCCAATCATCCTCTCAATCAGTCCTACTCCCTTCTCCTGTCATAACTCCATCCTTCCTCCCCTAATTCTCCCTCCTCACAGCACCCTCACCCCACTCACTGAATCCTTCATTCTCAAATCCTCCCCCTCCTCCTGGTATTAACCTCCCCAATCCTGTTACAAATGTTCAGCCCCCTTCTCCCTTCTCCATGTTCCCCAGTCCCTCTCCAATTCCCCAGTTGTACTGTCTCCTGTCATGTCCCTGCCACTCCAAGTCAAAGCACCCACTAGAACCCCCCACTTCCCCAGAGGCTTCACTAGCCATCTCCCCTCCCGCAGGAACATCACTCCTTTCCCCTTTGGGAGCCTCTACTCTACTCTTTCAACACCCCCCCCCAGTGCACTCACCCCCCAGTCTCCACTCTCACCCCCTAGCGTCCACCTCTCTTTAGTCCTCTTCCTTCAATGCTCTCCTGCAGGATTCTTCAAGAGACACCTAATCCTCCCCCAGAATTCATCAATCCCCAACTCCCCTCTTCATTGATCTTCACTCATCCTGATCCTCCCCCAGAATACCCTGCTCTCCCTCGACCCATAGCCCCCCTCTCAATCCCTTCCTCAGTATCCCAGTTCCTCAATCTCCTTTATCATGCCCCCATCCCACCCCTCTATTTCTCTGTATCGTCCCCCCTTTGCTGCCCTCGTGCCAGCTGCAGCCCCCTGCCACCCTTGGCCCACGAGGTCACACCCCCTCCCCAGGGGGTCAGTCCCCGCCCCCCACTCCAGGGGCAGACAGATGGCCCCGCCCCCAGACAGGGGAGGGGGCGCGGTCGGTTCCCGGCTCCCTTCCGCGTGCGGTGGAGGCGCCCGGGTACCTGCTGCTGCTGGGCGGGCCGAAGCACGCCGGACGTCGCTTTCTCAGCATCCTGGCCTTGGTCCTGATCCTGGAGTCCGTGCTTGGGGTTCAGGCGGCGGCACAGGCAGGTGAAGCCGCACAGGGCAAGGATGCTGGTGGCCGTGCCCAGCGTGGCGCCCAGCGCGATGATGGGCACCGACAGCACCATGGTCCCTCCGGGCGCAGCAGGGCAGGACTCTGGGATCCCAGTCCGCGCGGGGCAAGGCTGCAAGCGGGGGGGCCCTCCTCCCTCGTCCTCTTCGGCTCCCCTTAGGGCTCAGGACCTGTCCCGGACCCGAGCGCCCCCGAGGCTCCTCTCCCCGCGCTCCCCGGGGCCGGGCGGCCCGGGAGGGGCAGGGGGACGTTAGTCCCTGCGGGCTCGCTCCCCGGGGTCCAGTTTGTGCCCCCTGGCGCCGCCCTCCGCTGCCCACTGCCGGAGCTCAGCGGCCCCCTGGCCTCCTCTGGAATCTGCAGCTCTCATTGAATCGGGCAGACAGAGACCAGAAGGGAAGGGATGGAAGAGGAGGGAGGGGCGGGGCTGGGGCTGGGGGTGGGTTAGGGGTTGGGGAGGGGAGCAGCCACTGTGCAGTGGAGACAGGAAGACGTCAGAGATGGGGAACGGCCTTTCCGCCTCCCCCCAAACCCCTACCTCCCGCAGAGCTCTCCTCTGCCTCCAGGTTCACTCCCACCTCTCCCCTCACCCCCCCCCATAATACTCCCACCGTATCACGTCAAGTTCTCTCAGCTTCCCAGCCCCCACTAGCCCATAGATCAGAAAATCACCTCCTCACTCCTGGAGAATAAATCGGAAATCCTTAGTCTTAGAATTTTCTTTCATCTTGGATCTGCAGCTTCCAGAGGCAAAATATTATCAGCCTGCATGGTGGACAGACCCCTCAATTAGTAGTAGTCGAGAGCCAAGTTTGATCCTGGACAAGTCATTTTTCTCCTCTGGTTCTGTTTACTCATATGAATATGAAAAAGTTGAACTAATATAAGACAATCATTTATTTTGAGCTGGGGAGAGCGTTAGAGGTCATTTGTCCAATCTTATTTTATATATGAGGAACTGAGGTGGGGGGAAGGAAAAAGATGTGCCTGATGGATACTTAGATTTTCCTCAGTCTGGAATGGATTTGGACCCTGGGCCACTGATTCCATAGCTCTTTTTCATGCCTCTGGCTGCCTTTTCTCTGTGTCTCTGTCTCTATTTCTTTTCTCTTCTGTCTCTCCTAAATCCTGGATCGGGAACCCCCCTCTCCCAACAGCTGCTCTAAAACTCAGCAGATCTCCAAGAAATTGAGATTCCCCAAGAGATGATCTGGAGTATCCTTGGTTTCTGTGTCCATCACTGCAGAATGCCCATGGAAAATAAAATATTTCATTAAACCTGTCATCTCTGATCCTCCTCCTGTCTGAAATTCTCTCTGAGAACAACTGTTCTCAAAGGTATCCAGGACAGATGATTAAGGCAACATCTGTGAACAGGACAGGCTCTTGTACCATAGGGTTACAGGTCCCGGTGTAAAAGAAAGGATTCCCTCTCCTTTGGAACATGTCACAGAGAAGTTAGTTATCTTTTCCCAGGTCACACAGCAAATCCTTGGCAGTCTGTTCTTTCCCTAGGCCACCCCCACTCTCCTCTTACTCTTCTACTAGCTTGGGAACAGGGTGATGTTTCCTTCCCTGTTATTTTTATCCAGGCTTTTGGTGAGATTTTTCCCCCAAGAAAACCAATGAACTGTTTTCTTTGAAAACTGGATAAATCTTATTGATAGAGAGGCAGTTGGCAGAGGGTGCTGAGCATCTGGGAATACCTGAATGCTCTGTCTGAAAACAACCTAGAGACAAAAGCTGCCAGGCTAAAAAAGGAAAGGGGAGGGGGAGAGGAGAGAAAGACTGACTGTGGTGAAATGTCAGGGTTAGAAAATCAAATATCCAGAATATTATAACTGGAAAGGGGCTGAGAACAGAGAATGTCAAACCTGAAAGAAACCTTAAAACAGAGAGAATGTGAGAAGGCAAGGGGCCTTGGAACCTAGAACACAAAATTTTAGAGCTAGAAGGAACATGGAATGTCAAGACTGACAAAAAATCTTTAAATGTAAAACAGAATATCAGAACTCAAAGGGACTTGAGACAAAACTTAGAGTAAGAAAGCAGAGAGAGTTTTGAATATAATAGAATATCAAAGCTGGGAGAGACCTTTAAAAAAAAAACTTGGGTTGCCAGCTTTGGAAAGAACCTTAGGATTGAAATATTAGATCTGGAAAAACTCAGAGATCATATTGTTTTTCTCTTTGATTTTTCAGATGAGAAACTTGAGAACAAGAGAGGGAAAGAGACTTTTTCCAAGTGACAGAAACAGGACAAGAATCTGGGTCTTTGAATATTGAATATTTGAAATTTAGACCAAATTAAACAATGCTCGTGTTTTCTCTCCGATGAGCCACTGTACAATTCTGAGTGGTAAAAATGCCTCCTATTTCAAGGACAAAGACTTTCAAATCCAGAAGATGGTTTCATTCTTTCTTTCTTCCTTTCTTTTTTCTCTTTCCTTCCTTCTTTTTTCTTACTCTTTCTTTCCTTCATTCCTTCTTTCTTTCTTTCTTCCTTCCTTCCTTTCTTTCATCCAACAAATATTTTTTTTTGAATGAATGGATGAGTGTCTGCTTTAGTCCAACTTTCTCGTTTTATGGATGAGGGTAGACTAGACTACACCACCATCTACTATGTATCAAGTATTTTACATATATATTGATCCTCACAATGATCCCAGGAGAGAGATGCTATTATTATCCCCTTTTCACAAAGGAAAAAACTGAGGAAGAGAGAGGCTAAATGGATCACACAATTAGTAAGTGACTGAGAGACTGGATTTGAAAACTAGAGAGGGAAAATGGTTTGCCCCAGATCAAATGTGTCTCAACTCCTAATGACATTTATCATAAAAAGATATAAAACTGAGTCCTTGCTCAATAACTAGTATCCTTGTAAATAGCAAAGCCTTGCATTATTAGTTGGCAAAGTGTTCCCCATAGTACAGCCTGATGATGGTAGATCGAAAAAGTGTTATTATCACTATTTTATAGATGAGGGGACAAGCTTAGAGAGATGAAGGATTTCCCCATGGTCACATTGTGCCAGAAGGAGAATGAGAACCTAGATATTCTGACTCCAACTCCAGTATTCTTTCCACCCTGTAATAATAGCCTCTCCCAGCAATAGAGAAATCTCACAAGCAGGAGATTTACTAAACGCTCTCAGAATCTTTCCATTGTTTGGAATCCAAGAATACTGGAGGAGATTTTTCTCCTGCTCCTTCCCCAAACAAGGGGTCTGACTGGGCAGGAAAAGAGCCAGAGATGTATGTGACTCTCTTCCGGGTTACCCAACTTGGGAAAACTCAAGCCTTCTCCAAAGCTGTTTGTCCTCCCTTAACACAGAGATGTCCTTGCACCTCAACGAGAGGAATCTGCCACCTAGAGGGGAAGAAAAGCATCTCCCTTGTCCAGAAACTCTCAGGAGGAGGTCATATAGTCCGAGTCCTCATTTTACAGAGGAGTAAACTGAGGTCCAAAGTACCTTGCCCAAGGTCACCCAGTAAGTAGCAGAACTATGTATGATTCACATTCAAACCCTCTGACTTTAAATACAACACTTGTTACATAGCAGCACAACATTTTATATTTATCTTAGTTAATTTAGCAAAAAGGTAGCGCAGTAGACAGAGCTTGGACCCTGGAGTCAGGAAGACGAATTCAAATCCAATCTCTCATTCACTTCCTAGCTGTGTGACCCACTTAATCTCTCTCTGCCTCTGTTTCTTCCTCTGTAAAATAGAGATGTTGTGAGGATCAAATAAGGTAATATTTGTAAAGCACTTGATACTTAGTAGATGTTATGTTTGTTGTTGTTATTCAGTCATTTTTCAATCGTGGCTGGCTCTTCATGATCTCATTTTGGAATTTTCTTGACCCAAACACTAGAGTAACTTGCTGTTTCCTTCTCCAGTTCATTTTACAGATAAGGAAACTGAGGCAAACAATGTTGAATGACCTGCCCAGGAGCACATAGCTTGTGTCTGAGGTTACATTTGAACACAGGACCTTTTAAGTTCAAAATCAGCACCCTATCCATGATGTCATTTAGCTGTCCCTGGTGCTATATCAATTTTAGCTATTATTATTAAAATAACTAAATTATTTAGATATTAATTTATTTTAATTACTTAATTTAAATTTTATTTTAAAATTATTAATTTAGACTTTAACTCAATTAAGCATTCTTTTCCACACCATCTCTTTTAAAATGGGGCAAAAATTTTTGTCTCCATTTTACAGGTCCAAAACCCAAGACCACAGAAATAAAGTGGTTAGATCATGACACATTAGTAAATATTAAGACTAAAGTGCAAAATAAAACTGTTGGATCAAAGGATTTGGAGTAGAGGGCTGGGTTCAAATCCCACTCAGTCACTCATAATTTTTGTTTCTTTTGGAAACTCTTTACTTCCATTGGCTATTACAAATTTTCTTATTTGTAAAATAAGATGGGTTACACTTGTTTTATTTGACTCTCAGAGGAAAGAAATGAAGGTAATGGGTAGAATTGCCAAAAAGAAAAAAAAAGGCTAGAAAAGGTAAATTGAGGTTGCATATAGAAAAAAAAATTCCTTCTAAATAGAGCTCTCCAGAATCAGACTAGACTACCTCAAGAAAGAGTAACCTCTTCCTCACTGCTATCTTGAAGCAGTGAAAGGATCATCATTTGTTCAGTGTGAAGGAAAGACCTTTCCTTCAGGACTGGGTTGCTCTAAACAATGTCCTTCTTGAAGGTTCATCCAGCTCTGAAATTATGGGAGTCTAAGTAATCTCTAAGTCTCTTCCATCTCTAAATACAATAGAATGCTCATTCATACATAGTTTTTTACAATTTCCATCAGTGAGATGTTTTGATGTGGTGGAAGGAGAACTTGACTTCAAAGTAAAAAGTCCTGAATTTGAGTTCTGTTTTTTTTTTACTTCCCAATCAAGTCATCTTGGGGAATTCACCCCCCATTAATTTTCTCATTTTCAAAATGAGAAGTTTGGACTGGTTGATCTCTTCCAGCTTTGACAGTTAACTCAGAAGCTTCCTAGTCCTACCGAACCAAGAATCCCTTCTTCAAGATACTTGACAAGTGGTAATTCAACCTTCAGTTAAAGACACCTAGAAATAAGGAAATCTCCTATTTCCTAAGGTAACCCATTTTAGTTTTGAATATCTTTAGTTAAATACATCACTGAATACCTGTGAACAACAGCACCATCCTTCTAGTATTTTAGGTTCTTAAATTTGGAGCCATCCTTGATTCTTCTTTCTCCCTCTATCCTCATTCCTAATCATTCATCCAGTCTGGTTAACTTTAGAACCACATCTACCTCTCTGGCTTCCCTCCCTTTATCTCCACTGGTATAGCTATACCCTAGTCCAAGCCTGAACTATTGAAACAGCCTTCTCAGTGGGTCTCCCTGACTCCAATTCCTCTACTTTCCAATCCATCCTTTCTCACAGTACCAAACTGATGTTTCTAAAATGTAGCATCAAATTACTAAAGCTTAAAACTACATTAAGGAGTAGAACCAAAAGAACATTGTACACAGCAACGAGATTATGTGATATATCAACTGAGTTGGACTTGCTTCTTTTCAACTATAAGATGCTTCAGGGCAATTTCAATAGTCTTATGATGGAGAGAGCCATCTGCATTCATTGTCAGGACTGAGTGTGGATCACAACATAGTATTTTCACCTTTTTGTTGGTGTTTTGCTTGCTTTGTGTTTTCTTTCCCATTTTTTCACTTTTGATCTGATTTTTCTTGTATAGTATGATAAATGTGGAAATATGTTTGGAAGAATTGCACATGCTTAACATACACTTATTACTTGCTATTTAGGAGAAAGGGAAAGTGGGGAGGGAGATAAAAAATTTGGAACACAAGATCTTGCAAGGATGAATCTTGAAAACTACCTTTGCCTATATTGTGAAAAATAAAAAGCTATTATTATAAAACAAAAGAACCTAAAAAGCTACACTAAGGCTTTTGGGACAGCCTCTGCATTCATTGGTCCCTAAGATAAAATACAAAATCTTCCCAGAGCTACAATATGACACTTCCCAAGTTTAGCATTTCCCATCATACAATGTGCATCCAAATTATCTCTCACCTCTCTATCTTTGCATAGGCAATCCTCAATGTCTGAAAAGCATTGATAATTTCTAGGATCCTTTACCTCCTTCAAAGAAACCTTGTGAATAAAGAGTTCAAATGCAACCTCTCACAAGGAACCTCTTTCCTCTTGATGCTACTTTGTATATTTCTTTGTATTTACTGATCTCTGAGCCATCTGTTGTCCCCTGTGCCCAAGTAGAATGAAAGCTCTTTGGGAACAGGTGTCCAAATGTGTGTTTATTGTTGTGATTGTTAAAAGACACTTCATAAATGATGAATTGAATCACGTCCTAAGTATGGAATACATGTATTATTATTTCCACTTTACAGATGAGTCAAATGAGGCTCATCCAAAGATCTTGAACAGCGCGGTCATCCCTTCATTTATCCATTCATTACTAAAGAATAATATAACGGCAAACATGAACACACACATACACACATTCATAAACACAACTTTCCCCTTAAGAAGCTCAGAAAGAAGCAAGGAACACACAGATTAGTGAATACAAAATAGATGTCAATACTGACATTTTTGGTAGGGAAGGGGACTAGCAAGAGGGGAAAGAGGATGAAGGGAGATGATCGAGATCGGCTTCCTCTAGGAGATGGCATCTTGTATTCCATGAAGTATTGGTGAAGATTGAGAATATTCCAGCCACTGTGAAGGGATCCAGCCATTCTGGAGAGCAAATGTTCAAATGCTCAACAAGTCATCAAACTGCATACCTTTGATCCAGCAGTGTCTCTACAGGGCTTATATCCCAAAGAGATCTTAAAGGAGGGAAAGGGACCTACATATGCATTAATGTTTGTGGCAGTTGGGGCAAGAAATTGGAAACTGAGTGGATGCCCATCAGTTAGGGAACGGCTGAATAAGTTATATTATATGAGTGTTATGGAATATTATTGTTATATAAGAAATAATCAGCAGGATGATTTCAAAGAGACCTGGAGAGACTTACATGAACTGATGCTGAGTAAAGTGAATAGAACTAAGCGAACACTGTACATGGCAACAAGACTATATGATGATCAATTCTGATGGACGTGGCTCTTCTCAACAATGAGATGATTGAGGCCAGTTCCAATGATCTTGTGATGAAGAGAGCCATCTGCACCCGGAGAGAGGACTGTGGGAACTGAGTAGGGATCACAGTATAACATTCTCCTTTTTGTTGTTGTTCACTTACGTTTTGTTTTACTCATTTACTTTCCTTTTTGATCTGATTTTTCTTGTGCAGGAAGAGAATCGTATAAATATGTTTACACATATTGGATTTAACATATATTTTAACTTGTATAACATATTGGATTGCTTGCCGTCTAGGGGAAAGGGTGGGGGGAAGGAGGGAAAAATTTGAAACACAAGGCTATGCAAGGTCAATGTTGAAAAATTATCCGTACATGTGTTTTCAAAATGAAAAGCTTTTAAAAAAGGAAAAAAAATAATCATTAAAATTTAAATAAAAGAGAGTATTCCAGCCACATGGCCTGTACAGAGGAAGTACCATCCAGGGTAATGACAAGGAAGCCAGGTTGACTAGAACAGAGAGGGATGGGACCAGGCTTTTGGACTCTAGGTTTGGGGTTCCTTTCAAACCCTCCAACCCTCCAGGAGAGAGACAGGCTCCCTGGAATAGTCTGCAAGAGACAGCTCCTCAGGATCAGGCCATAGAGAACCTTAAATTAGTTCATGTCTATTTGGTGTTTGGAGCCCTTTGGGGACCATACTGTTGCTAGTGATTTCATTGTTATCATTAGTCAGTGGGCTGTAAAGATGTGATTTCCCCCCTTTTCCCCTTACTAGCCGAATTGCAGCTTTCAGGAGGCCATCAAAATACATTAGCCTTTAAGTGAACCTAGAGGGGCTGCTTAATAGGATTGGAACAGGAAGGCCTCCCTCTGTGAAGTTTCCTCCAGAGCTTCTAATGCCTTTCCATCCCTGCTGCTGCCTGGACTAGCTTTTCCAGCTCCCAGGGACCAAGAAAGCCCCCTCCTCACCCTTTCAGAATACTCTGATTCATAAACTCAAGTCTTCCTAACCCCTGATCCAGTGCTCCAGCCACAGCTTCACCTTAATAATACCAGCATTATGGGATTGTTGTGAGGCTCAAGGGAGATGATATCTGTTCTTTGTAAACTTTAAAACTACATAAAAATCAACTATTTGCATTTCCACGCCTTCTTTTGTTGTTTGCTTGCATTTTTGTTTTTCTTCCCAGGTTATTTTTACCTTTGAAATCCGATTTTTCTTGAGCAACAAAGGAACTGTATAAATATATACACATATATTGTTTTTAAGATATACTTTAACATGTTTAACATGTATGAGACTGTCTGCCATAGAGAGGAGGGGATGGGGAGAAGGAGGGGAAAAGTTGGAACAGAAGGTTTGGCAAGGGTCAAAGCTGAAAAATTACCCATGCATCTATTCTGTCAATAAAAAGCTATAATTTAAAAATCAGCTATTTTTTTACATTTTTGATAATGTTAAAATGCTCTAAAAGTGTCAACACTCATAATGTTTTAAGGCTGTTCCCAGCTCTGATATTCTGTGTTCAGGGGTCTAGGACCCCTTCCGGCCATGCAGTGCCTTAGGGGCCAGAGGTCCATTGCTGCCCTTCCACAGGACAGTGCTCACCCCATGCCAAGAACGCTCTCTTGCCTCACATCATCCGCCTCCCAGATTGCTCACAAGCCTTCAGTTCTAACTCACATCCTTCCTTCTGAGGATGCTCTCCAGTTCCCTCCCCCTGCTAATGACTTCCTTCTACTCTGCATATATCTCGTAGGCACAGAATTTTTTATATATCATCTTCCCCAGTGAAATGTATTTTCCCTGAGGGCAAACAATGTTTATTTGCCTTTCCCAGAATCTCAGAATTCAGCTGTGTCTCCTGGCACATAGTAAGCACTTAATTAATGTGTGTTGACTGACTTTCTCTTGTGTGTGACTTTAAGCAAATCCCTCTTAACTTCTCTGATCCTCTGATCCTTTCTTAGTCTATAGACATTCATTCATTCATTATTTATTAAGCATCTACTATAGAATAAGTAGGATGGATTATGAAGCCTTTGAGTCTTAAAAGCTTGTAAAGACTTTAGTGATGTCTTACAGCTCAAAATCTATGACACTATGTTCCAAGGTCCCCTCCACTCTGACCTGTGTTCTAAGGGTTCTCCCAGCTCTGACCTTTCTTCTAAGTTCTAAGAGCCCTCCCTCCCAACTCTGATATTCTATGTTCTTTTTTCTCAATAGTATTTTATCTCTTCAATTACATATAAAGATAGTTTTCGGCATTCATTTTTGTACGATTTTGAATTGCGAATGTTTTTCTCCTTGCCCCTATTACTTTCCTCCCTCTCCAAAATAGCAAGCAAAAATGATATAGGTTATTCATGTACAATCATTCTAATCATATTTCCATTAGTCATGTTGTGGAGAAAAATCAGAACAAAAGGGAAAAACCATGTGAAATAAAAAGCAAATTTAAAAGGTGAAAATAATATGTTTCAATCCACATTCAGTTATCTCTCTGTGGATGCAGATGGCATTTTCCATCCCAAGTCTACTGGAATGGCATTATATGTTCTAAGGACTCTCCCAGCTCTGATGTTCTCTATTCTAAGGTCTTTTTCAGTTCCTTTATTCTGTATTCTGTGCTTTAAATTCTCTTTTCAGCCCTGACATGCTATAACTCTTTGAGTCAACCATGACATCCAGGTTTACAGGTCTCATCACTGCCTGCCTGTAAGTGTGGCTGAAGTCAGGTTCATTTTTGGGGGGAGTCTTGCAGATGGCCCCGGGAAGAGTTTTCATGGGCAATTGTTACTCATGGTCAGTTTCAAATTGAAAGTGCTTATGACAAAATAAGACGAAAAGCCCTATGGGGTCCTCAGTGATTAATTCTCCAGATCTATCCCTTATCTGGTCAGCCCAGGGGATGCCCCAGTGACTGAAACATACTCCAGGAACTCCTGGTCCTTCTTTGCAAAGACCTTGGATTTCCCCAAGTAGTTTTACTCGATTAAGGGATTTCCAAGGATGGAGACTCTTACCCGCTTCTATTCAATAAGAGTTTATTTATTAAATGCATTTAGTTTCAAAGATTAAAGCAAGGACCTAGAGCAAAGTCCATTACCCAAGAAATACTTCTTATTGAGGATGATTCAAGTAGCAAGCATCTTTTTTCAGAAAGAAAAAAAGGAGTTCTTTGGAGTATTTCTATTGCAAACTGACTTATATGTTTCAGAATCCCCCAAAAAGAGTAAGAAAGAAGGGGAGGGGTATCTCTAGGTTCTTCCTACATCCAAGGTACACTCCTTGACTGGATACAGGAGTCCTGGGACTCCTGGTCACTATTAGATCCTTCAATTGCTGGTGTTCTTCCTCCCAAAGAACTTTACATTTATTCTACATACATTCTTATATAAGTATTTCTTGTCTTTCCTGATAGAAAATGTGTCCTCTGGGAGCAGAGATTGTTTTATTTGTTGTTCTCGTGTGAATCAATTGATTCATTGATTATTGGCCACTATTGGCCATTGGCCAGCAAATCCCAGGCAAATATTCTAACCACAGTGGAGAACAAGGAAGGGATCCAAGGAGTCCTTCCTACCCATCAATGGTAGTTTCTCATAAAATCCCAAGGTGGGTCCCTCTTCCAAGTCTCTTAATTTTTTTAATGCATGAGATCACAGAATGATACAAGATTAGATGCAGAAGGGAACTTAGAACACAGAAGGTCAAAGCTAGAGGTGACTCTATATAACACACATAGCAAGAACTAGGTAGACCAAAGCATATTCTCTCTTCTAATCACTTTGGCAGATTATCTCTTTCTTATGCACAACATTCCATCTTTTGTACCCTCAATTTACAACTGGAATGTAGCTAAGTGGTACCATGGATAGAGCTGGGCGCTTAAACTCAAATACTTTCTAGCTGTGTGATTCTAAGCAAGGCACTTAATCCTCTGCCTCAGTTTCCTTAAATGTTAAATAGGGATATTTGCATCTACCTCGAAGGGTCATTGTAACAATTTATATAAAGCACTTGGTACACTTTCTGGCATATTGAAGGTACTCAGTAAATATTTGTTTCCTTTCTTCCTAGACCTGGAAAAGACTTTAGGGCATAGAATTTTTCTGCATTTTCTTATAATTTTACAGAAATATTGATATCTTTGGCTTTTACATAATCTCACTTTTTGGATATCTCTCTCCCCCTCCCTCTATAGAAAGTCATTCCTTGTAACCATAAATAAAAAAGAAGAAAAAATAAAGTCAGTTCAGCAAAACTAACAGACACCCCAACCAATTCTGCTGAATTCAAGCTTTTTCTTTATAATCATGCGGTATTGATTTCATTTTCTTTCCATTTATATTGTTATAGTTCTTGTTTATATAATTTTCCTTTTTCCATTTCACTGAAGGTCCATTCACGTGTCTTTCCATGCTTCTCTAAATTCTTCATTTTAATCATTAGAATATAACATTTTAGAGCTGAAAGTAACACAAGAATATTAAATGTCAGAGTTGGAAGAGGTCTTAGATCGTGGAGCAGATTGTAGCAGCTAGATGGTAACTGAGATCACAAAATGTAGACCAATTAAAGGGATCTTTCGGATTTATAACAGCACTTCCTTAGGATAAAAGGGCAACATTGAGGTAAAGAAGGTGAGAAAGGAGAGAAAAGTTCTCACCTGATTCACCTGGATTAGATAGACAAATTAAAAGCTTTATGGTCCATGGGAGCCTCAGGTCTTTGTGCTGATCACCTAGCAAAGCCCCCTCCCTCTTCTATCTGGGATTCTATTCAACACCAGCAGCAGAAACACCCACATATCATCAGCTGGCTTTTCTTCTATTTAAACTCTCAGTTGACCCTGCACAGCATTAACCAATTAGAGCATAATCTCTGATCCAAAACCCACTGATATGGGATTCTCTCCTCAATGGTATGGATCTCTCTTCTTGGGTAAGATCTAGAACTCTCTCTCTTGGTTGGGCCAGGTGATCTCAGCTTCTTCACTCTGTATTGTTTGACATATATTCTAATGTATACTTTCTCCAAGTTTTGTTTTGTCATGACTTGAACAAACCATATTTTTGCTGTTTACTATGTATGCTCATTGTGGAGTTGTTATTTGTTGGGAAAGGGATCAAGTCTTAGATATAAAGCTTGGAGTCATGCTTCTCCCCACTAACGACAAAGCAATAGTTTGGACTCATATCTCCTAGAGGAATAATACTTAAAGAAACAGTTAGAAATAATTCTAGGCCAGTTCTCTATCTCTCTGGAGAGCAGGGCGACCTCTGACTCCAGCTTCTTCCTTCTCTTCCTCTCAGGAATGAAAATCCTAAAAAAGTAGGGTTGGGAAAAAGAAGCTGCAGATGTATCTTCTGCCTCCCTTCAAGCCATACAATGACGGCCATATCTACATGCTAGTCTCTCCCTGTGATAGTCTATCCAAAAGAGGCTGGGATGACTTAGAAGGCTTAAAATTATTCCAGGTGAATAGTGGATATTTAGTCTGGTGAAGAAAAGACAGAGGTAGAGCCATATTGGTCATCTTCAAACATTGAAGTATTATCATGTGGGAGAAGATTAGTCTCATGTTTTTAGCTGCCCAGTGCCTCAGACATAGTAGGCACTTAACAAATGTTTGATTGCTTGAGTTCAGGGAGTATAAGTAGGAGAAAAGAGTAGGAGCTTTAGAAAGGCAGAAATTGCCTCCATATAAAATAGAATATTCCCACTCCCGGATAGGACACTATATTATAAATATAAAATAGAATAATCCCACGTCCATTCAAAGTTCGGAATGGGTGATTTTATGAGTAGTGAACTCCCTATCGTAAGTATCAGGTGGAAGATTGGAGTTGATGGTCTCTAAGTGTTTTTACCAACTCCATGATCATATGGTTCCACAAAGTTTTTATTTGATTAGTGGAGGAGTAAAGACTAGACTCCAGGTTTCCTCAAAATCACTTACATATTAAAGGACAGAGACAGGATTTAAACTAAAGTATTCTGGATTTTGTCTGTTATTACTCGTGTGATTTCAGATAAGTCATTTAATATCTGTTTCCTCTTCACTAAAATGAGAGATTTGAAATAAATGACTTCTAAAATGCCTTCTAGCTCCTAGTCTAGAACTTTATAATACAATGGTCTGCTTAAAGTGCTCACTACCAGCTGCTGAATGGCCTTCTGAAAGTCTCTGAAAAAAGGAATTTAGTGTTTGTGATCTAGAGCAAGAATGCTGTGCTGCATTTTCCAGATGCATGCCCTCCATGAGGCAATAGGAACAGAAGGGGACTGGGGTGAGGCTGTTGGGCCACCAGGATACTCAACTTCCAGAATCCTAGTGAAAGGAGTAAGGGAGAGCCCTGACTGCCCTAGTTTGTAAATGTCTAGGCCCTGGTCAGCTTTGATCCTCCACATTTCTCTGCAGGAGCTAAAATGTCCATCCTAGTGGATGGGATAGCACGTTCTGCTCCATTTGGAAAGCTAATAGAGGCGGTTCTTGGGATGCTGGGAGTGATTTGTTTAAACTTTCTGCTGGAAAACTGTGGGTGGAGAAATGTTTGACTTCGATGTAGATCGCCTGATCTGTCAGCCTTCAGTCAATGAGGGGGCTGATGACTCTTTCTGTGAGATCTAAATGACAAAAATGAGGAGGAGGAGGATGACAACTAGCATTTATCAATATTTGATTAATTAGTATTTACCAATTAAACTATCATTCATCAACAATTAATTACTTTGGTGTTCATCAATTAAACTACTACTGATTAAGATTTAATTAATTGATTTAACATTTATCAATTAAACTGACATTAATATTTAATTGATAAATATTTGCCCGTTAAACTAATGTTTATATAGTGTTTTGATGTTTGCAAAGCATTTTACAAATATTATCCTGTTTTATCCTCACAACAAGCCTGTGAGGTAAGTGTTATTATTATTCCCATTTTATAGTTGAGAAAATTGAGACAGAGGTTAAAGAATTTACCCAGTAAGTAAGTGTCGAAGGCCAGGTTTGAAGCCAGATCTTCTTCCTGACTCCAAGTCTATAGTGTTCACCCACTGTACAGCCTACTTGTCTCAAGATTAATAAATAAAGAACTGGATGAGCAGACGCAAATGTGCATTCATTTCTCCTGCCCACTGGGTAGGAATGAGAGACAACATGACATGGTGGGTCAGGTTTGGAGTCAGGAAGAGTTGAATTCAAGCCCTGACTTTGACATATTGTCCGTATGACCATGGCCAAATCCCTTAACCTCTAGTTTCCCTGGGAAATTTGTTTGAAACTGTAAATTATGGTTGAATTGTGATCTCCATCATTGGAGAAAGTTTCCAATCTGGCTGTTCCTTATTCAGAGAAATCCACAGATCACTACTTCATTTTTAAAAAAAGAAAAAAAAAAAAGGTAGGACACTAGATTTGATCATCTGCAAGGATCCTTAGAGAATCTATTTGCTTAAAAAAATCTCCTTGACATGACTTGAAACATTTCACCAAGGGGATTTCATATATGCATATCTGCATTCATATATGTACACACATTATAGATAATGCAAATCTACATATACTGCATTGTGTGTGTATCTGTATATTAACATATATATAATATAAAATATATTGTATATTTGTATGTACATGTGTTATAAGGGAGAGGACTTGGTTCATTGTTCAGGCTGAAAATCTGCTGAACCATATACATTTCAGCAGCTAACATTGCCCACAGTCAAGACAGTTTAGCCAAAAACAAGAAATCAAGGAAGAACCCACTTCCTGAGAGAGAATTGTTCTTCATCGGGGAAGATTTCAATTCTATCACTGAGTAGCTATAATTCAGAACAGATTGTTTAACCTCTCCGGTATCCCAATTTCCACATCTAGAAAATTATTGTAGCATTTGCACTATTTACTTCAGGGGGATGTAGAGATGAAGTGTTAGAGTCCTTAATGTGCTACAGAAAGACAACCCATTTGTGTGAACGGAAGTTGTATTGAGGTGGTTTCCCTAGTCAAAACATTAATTAGTCAAATGCGAAGAAATTCAGCATACTACTTAATTACATTATTGTATTATAATTGTATTACGAAATGTAGTATAATTCATCAATTCATTTAATATTTACCACACCAATTCCTCCTTGCATAGGCAGAAAATACAAATGGAAGCTAAATGTCAGTGTCTGAAAAGTTTTAGTTTATTTGGATCATTTCTTTTTAAATTGGGAAGAATATTGGCTTCAGAGACAGGAGTTGAGTCTGGGTCCCAAATCAGCCATTTGGTACATGGCAATTGTGATGATGATGATGATGATGATGATAACAGGTAGCATTTAAATTATACTTTACAAATGTTATCTTAATTATTTTCAACCTTGGTAGTTGGACCCTATTATCCCCATTTTACAGAAGAGAAAATAGGCAGATGAGTTTAAAATGACTTGGCTCAAGATCATGCAACTGGTAAGTATCTGAAATGGGATTTAAAATCAGTTCTGTCCTGACTATAGAAGTAGCTCTCTATACCTTGACTGACTAAATGATAAACATACAATTGTTTTCTTTCTCTGTGCCTCAGTTTCCTCACCTGTACAATGAGATTAGACTAAATGAACCTGGAAGTTCTTTTCAGTTCTTAATCTATGATCTTTTGGCCATAGGTAATATTAATGATCCCTTCCCCATTCTAGAATCCTAATTCTTTGGGTTTATTTCATTATCTATAAATGGGACTAATTCAACTTACAGCTCCACCTTCCTTTGCATGGATGTTACTGCAAGTCTGCAAGGGCTGGGAAAAACTAGGCTGTGATTAAATGAGCTAACCCTGCTCCTCGGCTCTGGTGCACCACAGAAACGTGAGCTGCTTTTAATGAGCACATAGCCTTGGATCCCGGCTGGCTTTTCCAGGACCTGCTCAAACCCATATTTCAGCATCTTCCTCCCACCCCCACACTGGACAGATCCCTGGTTGGTCTCCTCACTCCTGCCCCTCATTCTAAGGCCCCTGAAAGTTCAAGGAAAGGGAAGGACAGGACTTGAGGGGAGGGACCACAAAGACTGGCAGAGCAGGCTGGCTCCCAGGGACAAAGCCGGCAGGGCCAGTCAGGCTCAGTTATTCTGGGCCAGTGCGTCAGTTGGTGGGAGGCCATCTTTACCCAGGAGGATGGAACAGACTTTGCAGAATGGGGACGAGCTCTAACAGCTGATCAAACATCAGGGACACAAGTGGCCCCACTGCGAAGGGCTTTCAGTGGCAGAAGAAATTTTCTCCAGGTTATGGTCCGGTAGAAATATCAGTAGGTCTGGGGAGTGGTCCCCATTTTTCCCAATCCCAGCCTCCCGGCCCTTCTGCCATGAAGTCTCAAAGTCATCAGGTGGGATGGTTTGGGGTGGGATTCTGTGCCTTAGAAGGGATGTTCTTGTGTGTTAAATGGGAAGCATAGAACCATCCAGGTGCGGTCTGTGGACCTTGGACTTAATGCCCGGCTTTGCCATTGTCAACTGGACTGGAACCAGGAATGGCTGAAGCCGGACAAAGCAGGTAGAGACAGAGAGTCAGGACACAGACACAAATTTAATTAGTTTCCAGGTGAGAAAAGTGCTTGCAAGCAGAAGTCTGTCTTCCTAAGAGGGGGCTCACCATGCTGGGGCACAGGCAGTGCTTTATACACCGTGACACAATCGTTCCGAGCTGCTCCCACAGCAGGCCCACGCAGGGACAGTGCAGGGGCTCCGGGGTCCTGGGGGAAGCCTCCAAGTTGAAATTCTCACAAATATACACAGACCAGAGTTAGCATGGTGGGAACAGGAGGGCAGCACCTGGACCAGTTCAGTTAGCTGTTACAAGAAACAGGGATTGTGAGCATGTCAAGAGACATGATAGATGTGGCTCTCGGGTTCCTGGGAAACAGGGGGAGCTAAAATTATATATTTTTCAGTGAACACATGGTGCTGGTTAAAGCAATGTACTTTGCCAGTGTGATCATCCGGAGAGCAGAGGATTGTTGTTATGTCAAGGCACAGTCTGTTTGCTGGGCGTTGGCTTTGGGAAACAGCATCTCCAATACTTTCCCACCATCTTCCTTTGGGATCTGGGCATATCTCTCTGTCTCTGTCTTTCTATCTCTTTGACTATCTGTCTCTTTCTGTCTCTGTCTCTCTGTGTGTCTTTGTCTCATTGTCTCTGTCTCTGTCTCTTTTTCTTTGTCTCTGTCTCTCTCTGTGTTTCTCTGTGTGTGTGTGTCTTTGTCTTTGTCTCATTGTCTCTTTCTGTCTCTGTCTCTTTTTCTCTTTGTCTTTGTCTTTGTCTCATTGTCTCTTTCTGTCTCTGTCTCTTTTTCTCTGTCTCTGTCTCTCTCTGTGTTTGTGTGTGTGTGTCTCTCTGGGTGCCTTTGTCTTTGTCCCATTGTCTCTTTCTGTCTCTGTCTCTTTTTCTTTGTCTCTGTCTCTCTCTGTGTTTCTGTGTGTGTGTGTGTGTGTGTCTTTGTCTCTTTCTGAATCTGTCTCTTTTTCTTTGTTTCTGTCTCTCTCTGTGTTTCTGTGAGTGTGTGTGTGTGTCTTTGTCTCATTGTCTCTTTCTGAATCTGTCTCTTTTTCTTTGTTTCTGTCTCTCTCTGTGTTTCTGTGTGTGTGTGTGTCTTTGTCTCATTGTCTCTTTCTGTCTCTGTCTCTTTTTCTTTGTCTCTGTCTCTCTCTGTGTTTCTGTGTGTGTGTGTGTGTGTGTGTGTGTGTCTTTGTCTCATTGTCTCTTTCTGTCTCTGTCTCTTTTTCTCTGTCTCTGTCTCTCTCTGTGTTTGTGTGTGTGTGTCTCTCTGGGTGCCTTTGTCTTTGTCTCATTGTCTCTTTCTGTCTCTATCTCTTATTCTTTGTTTCTGTCTCTCTCTGTGTTTCTGTGTGTGTGTGTGTGTCTTTGTCTTTGTCTCATTGTCTCTTTCTGAATCTGTTTCTTTTTCTTTGTTTCTGTCTCTCTCTGTGTTTCTCTGTGTGTGTGTGTGTGTGTGTGTCTTTGTCTTTGTCTCATTGTCTCTTTCTGAATCTGTCTCTTTTTCTTTGTCTCTGTCTCTCTCTGTGTTTCTGTGTGTGTGTGTGTCTTTGTTTTTGTCTCATTGTCTCTTTCTGAATCTGTCTCTTTTTCTTTGTCTCTGTCTCTCTCTGTGTTTCTGTGTGTGTGTGTGTCTTTGTCTTTGTCTCATTGTGTCTTTCTGAATCTGTCTCTTTTTCTTTGTCTCTGTCTCTCTCTGTGTTTCTGTGTGTGTGTGTGTCTTTGTCTTTGTCTCATTGTCTCTTTCTGAATCTGTCTCTTTTTCTTTGTCTCTGTCTCTCTCTGTGTTTCTGTGTGTGTGTCTTTGTTTTTGTCTCATTGTCTCTTTCTGTCTCTGTCTTTTTCTCTGTCTCTGTCTCTCTCTGTGTATTTCTGTGTGTGTGTGTGTGTGTGTGTCTTTGTTTTTGTCTCATTGTCTCTTTTTCTCTGTCTGTCTCTCTCTGTGTATTTCTGTGTGTGTGTGTGTGTGTGTCTTTGTTTTTGTCTCATTGTCTCTTTCTGTCTCTGTCTCTTTTTCTCTGTCTCTGTCTCTCTCTGTGTTTCTGTGTGTGTGTGCGTGTGTCTTTGTCTTTGTCTTTGTCTCATTATCTCTTTTTGTCTCTGTCTCTTTTTCTCTGTCTCTGTCTTTCTCCATTTCTCTCTCTGTGTCTCTCTATCTCTCTTTCTCTCTCCACTCCCATCCTTCTCCCTCTCCATTCATTCATTCATCACTGTGATCTTTCATTTCTGATATCCTGAATATGCAGGAATTTTTTATTTAAAAGATTCCATAAATAATTAGAGGGAGACCATCCCTACGATAGTTTAAATTAGTTATTAGCCAGTCTATTGTTGGCTCTCTCTCTGTATGTCTCAGTAAGAATAGTAGGGCCATAAAATGAAAAATGCACAGACTGACTTCTAGACTTCAAGTAGAGAAGTCCTGGATTCTAGTTGGGCCTTGGCCATTCACTGGTTGTGTGGCTAAGTCACTTCATTGACTCTGTAAGAGACTGGTCTGAGATGATGGGTGTAAAGCACCTGGTAAATCCTAAAGACTTGATAAATGTCTATCACTCAATTAATAAGCATCTTTAATGTATGGGACTCATTTCCTCCCACCGCCCCAGAAGAACACGTGTAGATATTCTCCTCTGGTTCCTAATGGACCGCGGGGCATCTCTGGGAAGCCAGCTTTCATCCATGTGTAACTCACTGCGAAGAGTGCCCTGATTGGTTGCTGAGCCAGAAAGCTAACGGCTTGGAGCACCAACCTAACCACAAAAACTGGTTTCTACTAATAGTTATAAATGCTTCCCTCCCAATTTCTCTATTCTGAAATAATGTGGCTGCTCTCCCCACAGAGCGTGGACTCATCCTGGGCTTATACCGGGCTCCCTGGCTAGTTTTCCCTCTCTTATGTCAGAGTAGACTGGACCCAAGGAAAGAGTCAGCATCAGAGAAAGAGGCCATCAGAAAGACCCAGCTTGGATGCTGGATGGAATAATGTCCATAGAGCTGAGATGTAACATGGCCACTCAGCAGTCTTACAGGGTTTTGGGGGGGTTTTCCCCAAAATGTTTAAATAATTTACTCCCGACTACCAAGACCTGTAATAATATGCTAAGATACTGAATCCTGTTTAAATCATTCTGTTAATGCATGCTAAGATTCTTGTGTTTATCATTGCTTCCTGCATATATGAACTGTCCTCTATCTGAGTTCTACTGTACACTAAGTACCTCTTTTCCACTCTCATTTTGAGGAAGATGCTATATTATAGCAAAAATAGAACTATTCTTAGCACAGTATCAATGGGGGTTTGATAAATGAATGATTACAGGAATGGAGGGATCCACTCCCTTTACTAAAAAGTCAGGTTTCCCATTTCTGGATTTAGACAAACCTTAGCTGAAAAGTGCCTCTACTCTATATGACAGATTAGGCACCTACTATGTTCCAAATCCTGTACATAGTACAGATAGTTCTTGCTTTATGTAAGTGAACCCTTCTGCAAACCTCTGTGCAAAGTTTTTACAACTGATGTGAGTTCCTCTCCTGGACTTCTTTCTCTAGCATATCCAGAGAGCCTTCTCGTCTTTTATGAGTTTTCTTCTCTTTTAGAATATAAACTCTTTAAGGGAAGATACTGTCTTTTATTCCTGTCTCCATGAGTATTCCCACAGTTTAGAACTATACTTGGCATTTAGTAAGTGCTTAATCAAGACTAGTCGATTTAGGAGGGGGCAGATTCAAAAGCCCATTCCTTTCACACTAAATCCTACTTCAAGCTCGTGGTAGCAGAGAAACACACAAGTTTCTTTACTGATTTGCTCCCCATCCAAAATAGACCTTTTTTGTATTTTTAATATATTATAAAGAAAGGGTTCTCCAAAAGCATTCTGGGCAGAATTATAATTCCCTAGGCAGTTGTGGAACATTGGTTCCTTTGTATGATCCTGGATCCTGGAAGGGACCTTCAAGGTGATCTAGTTTAAGAGTCTCTTTTCTGAAAAGACAATCAAGACCCCAAAAGGGTAAATGACTAATTTTCCCTTGGTTCCAGAGCTGAACAGTTAATAAGTAGAGCTGAAGAATCAGGAATGTATGTGGTTACCAAAAAGCATCTACTTAATAAAAGATTAATGAATGAATCGGTGAATGCACCGATTCATTCATTAATCATTTATTAAACACTATCACTTAGCAAACTTGGATTGCAGAGAGACCTTCTTCTTGCAAAGAAACTGCAGAGGACAGGGAAAGTAGCCCCGTTTTGTCTGACATTGGCTGATAAACTGTCAGTCAACCTGAGTGATATAGCAACTTAAGCTCTGGCTGGCTGTGTTGGTGATGATTGACAGCTCCACCAGCTAATGATATGGGTGAAATCAGAAGCAGGGATGGTCTCATTTCAGATTCAAAAATCTTGTGTTTGACCTAGATTTCTTAGGTACTACGAGAAAAAGAATGAGAGAGAGACAGAGACAAAGACACACACAAAGAAACACAGATTGAGGCAGAGAAAAAGAAATAGACAGAAAGGAGGAGAAGAAAGAGAATGAGGAAGAAGAAAGGAAGAGGAGGAAGAGGAAAAAAAGGAGGAGGAGGAAGAGGAGGAGGAGAAAGGAGACAAGGAGAAGGAGGAAGAAGAGATGGAGGATGAGAAAGAGAGGAAATAGAATGAGAAGGAGGGGAAGGAAAGGGAAGAAGGGAAGGAGGAGGGAGGACGGGGAGGAGGAGGAGAGGGAAGGTGAGGAGGAAAGGGGAAGAGAAAGAGGAGGAGGAGAAAGGAGACAAGAAGGAGGAGGAAGAAGGGAAGGAAGATGAGAAAAAGGGGAAAGATTGGGAGGGGAGGAGGAAAAGCAGGAAGAGAGGAAGGAGAGAGGGAAAGGGAAAGGAGGAGGGGAGAGGGAGAAGGAAAGAAGGAGGGATGGGAGAGGGGAGAGAGAAAGACTTAGTTTCATAAATACTGATGCAGACAAGATATAGATACATAGATGGATAGAGGGTGTCTTCATGCATCTTCTACATCTTCTACATAGCTGCCAGATTGGTATTACTAAAACCCAAGTCTAGGCACACCACTCCCCTGCTCAAAAAGTTCCAATGGCTCCCTATTACCTCTTAGATAAAAATAAAAGTTCCAGTTGGGAGTATTTTCAGCCCATCTCAGTCTGGTTGCAGTCTGCCTTTCCAGAGTTGTTCCATTATCTTGAGAAACTCTACTTTTTAGCCAAACTAGCTTCGTTCTTTGTGATAACATTACACATGTCCCCTTTTCAAGCTTTCACACAGGCTGTTCCCTGTGTCTGGAATGCATCCCTCACTTTGTGTACCCCTTAGTTCAAAGGCATCTCCTACAGGAAATCTGATCCAATCACCTCTTTTTGACTCAGTTTCCTTGTCTGTAAAAATAAAGGGAGTTGAACTAGATGGCATCTTTCCAGCCCTAAAACTATGATCCTATGAATTTATGCTCCTCTCAGTTGATAGTGTCCAATCCAAGCACACATGCTATAGTCTACAGAAAATCAACTTTGTCTTAAAGACCTGAGTTCAGGTCTTGCCTCTGACACATAAGGATTGTGTAGCCCTGGCAAACCATTTAGGTTCTTAATTGCATAGTCTGGAAAATTAAAATTCTGAGCAAGCTGTCAATATGCATTGGTAGAGGAGTTTCCTCACTGATGTGATAGCATCTTATGCTAACGAAATCATATGTTTAAATTAATTAGATATTTCCTTTTAACTTTTTTGTGTATTTGTTGTTTCCTCTCCATAAAATGAAAGTTCTTTAGTATCAAGAACTTTTTCATTTTTATCTTCATCTGTCCCAAGTGTCTGGAACCATATTGTTGTTATTGTTGTGGATTATCTTCCATTCTTGAAGAAGACCAATGACATGAGAAGGGTGATTTCTTGACTTGCACATGAATCGGTCAGATGGAGCTGCACAAAGTCATGAACTTCACTTTCTCCTCAAAGTAAATGGTGTCTAGTGTTAAGACAAAAGTCTTATAGAATTCGACATTAAACCACGTTGGACAAGGTCTCTGGACCTCAATTTCCATTCCCAGAGGGGTGTAGGGAACAGATGATCTCCAATTCTCCATTTGAAATCTAATAGTATTTGTATATGTCACACCTAGGATTGGGGCAGCACTGGACAGTTCCCTCCTAACCAATTCATCCAGGGTCACTTAGCCTTATGCAGTTAAGCAAAGACACCATCAGATTCTGGCTCAACATGCAGAGTTTCAGGATTCATCATCGTTAGATAAACTTACAGTTTTTCAGATTTGAACTCAGGTTTTCCTGAGGGAAAAGAAACAGACAAACAGTACTAGAAAGAGGGAGGGAAGGAGAAAGAGGAGAGGAGAAAAGCATAATGAGAGACAGAGACAGAAAAACAGAGATACAGAGAGACAGAGATAAAAATAGACAGCAGGGACACAGAGAGACAGACAGAGAGAGATAAAGGAAGAGACAGAAAGAGAGAGAGAAGAGGAAGAGACAGAGAGACAGAGAGAGACAGAGAGAGAGAGAAGAGAGGGAGAGAGAGAGACAGAAAGAGACAGACAGAGAGAGAAAGAAAGACAGAGAGAGAGAGAGAGAAGAGAAGAAAAGAAAAGAGAAGAGAAGAGAAGAGAAGAGAAGAGAAGAGAAGAGAAGAGAAGAGAAGAGAAGAGAAGAGAAGAGAAGAGAAGAGAAGAGAAGAGAAGAGATGATAGTATGTATACCTGCTCACAGGGGCCTTCTTTGCCATAAAGAACTAGAAAGACCAGACCAGAGGGTCAGGAGCCCGACAAGAAGGAGCAAGGAGGGAGAATTTCTAGTTCCAGCCCCATTAAGTAGCCCCTCCAAGGCCCTGAAATGCTCCAGTTGGAAGCAAATATAATTTGATGGTCTCCTGAAAGCCATAATTTAACCAGTAAGGGTACAGGGTGGGGAAATCACATCTTTACAGCCCACTGAATGCTAATAACAATGAAATCACTAGCAACAGTATGGTCCCCCAAAGGTTCCAAGCAGGGAGCAGACATTAACTCATTAAGCTCCTCAATGGCTCTTTGCAGAGGAGCTGTCTCTGCCGATGACTCCATGGGGATGGTCCCCTCCCTAGGTAGCAGTGAAAGGAACTAGACCCAGAGTAAAAAACCCTGGGTTTCTACCTTCCAGTCAAGTTCCCCCACACCTGGACATAAACTGTCGCCTGCCCCTAGAACACTCTCCCTTCTCACCTCCCTCTCTTAAAAATCTCTTGTTTCCTTCAAAGTTCAGCTCCGAGGCTCCCTCCTGTTGGAGGTCACCTTGATTCTCTCCCTCCTCCCTTTTAGTGCTCCCCCATTCAAATCACCCTGTCTTTATTTCCTACATTCCCAGCTAGATAAGCAGATATGCCCGTGCCTTGTCTCCCATCACAGAAAGGAGACACCTCGATGCTAAGAGACTGTATCCATTTTTGTCCGTATTTACAATGCTTGACCCATAGTAGATCCATAATAGATTGATGATTAATTCAGTAATACTTATTCCCTGCTTGATGTTGGACAGGCTCCTAATCTCTCAGGAGTTGTTTCCTCATTTAAGTTTAGACATAAGTTAGAACATCTTCTAGCTCAAAATTCTATGTCTAGAAAGGTTCTTTGTGTTTATGACTTCTGTTTAATGTAAAGGAGACAGTGGTCTCCTCCCAGAAGCTTCTAGGAGAAATATTGCAGTAATCCTGAGGCCCCCAGACTTTAGGAGTCCTATTGTTTTAATAATCGGTAAATGATCCTAAAGTCTCCTGGCTGTAGGAATACTATAGCATAGTCCTAGAACCTTTGCTGACTGCCGATAACAATCTGTTGGTCAGTGATATCCGGGTTTCTGAGACAAATGGTGAGGTATCAGACCACTCATCAGTTCTACCTCTGGGACATAAAATTAGCATGAAGGACCAGATCTCTCTTTTTATTTTATTTTTAGCTGAGGCAATTGGGGTTAAGTGACTTGCTCAGGGTCACACAGCTAGGAAGCATTAAGTGTCTGAGGTCAAATTTGAACTCAGGTCCTCGTGACTTCAGGGCTCATACTCTATCTACTGCACCAACTAGCTTCCCCAAGAACCAGATCTCTTTGTCTTTTCCTATAAATTTGTCTTCTTGCTCCTAGTTTTTTGCCAAATCCTTTTGGAACTTAGCCTGCTTCAACTGGCATTGCAATTACAATAAACTTTGCTCCTTGACTTGGAGATGAGTTCAAGCCTATAAATTCTTTTGAGATACCTCACAACCCCAGTCTGTGACCCCAACTTTTGGGGTCTCCTTTTGAACCTAAACAAAACAAAGAAGCCTTCAGGAAATTTTTTTTAATGAACCCTAACTTACTGTGTCAGAGTGAGACCTGCTCTAATGGCTGGAGACCCCTTTTTCTCTGCTGGTTGGGGGCAGAGAGTCTGCATATGAACTAGCCACCAGCTCCTCCTCACTCCTGTTTCTCTCACCCTAGAAGCATGAATCAGTCCTAAACCTTGACCTATATCCTAAATCTGGGCTCTTCTTCCCTGCCCCAAATATCTGATCCTGCTTGACCACAGCCCTAGAAAAACACACCCTACTTTTCCCATGTTGGGCCTCTGGTCCCAGTCTGAGCTAGCACTGAATTTGGGATTAAGAGTCTGATTTCAAATTCTGGTTCTGATACTGCACCCATGCCTGTATGATCATAGTCACTCCTCCTTTTAAGGCTTCAGTTTATTTATCTGTAAAATAGGGAGTTGTGTCAAACTCAGATAGAAAGAAGGAGGGTACCAGTCTCTACAAAAGAATTTCTGTTGACCGAGATGGTTTTAAAATGCAACATTATTATATTTTTATTTATTTATTGTTGAATAATTATTTTACATTATTCTATATTCAAAATTATATTACAATATATTAAAATTATTATTTTATTAAAATTTATTGTTAAACATTCCCCAACTACCTTTTAATCCGGTTTGGGCTGATCCAGAACATCAATAATCTGCATGTTTGACACTTCTGACCTAAGTGATCTGTGAAGTCCCTTCTAGCCCTAGAATCTATGATTTCAAGATTTAACACAGTCCCTGGCACATAGTAGGTCAAAGAATGTTTATTGATTGATTGATGTCTATGAGATCTCTCCATAATGTTCAAGTTGGGTCTCTTAATTGTGATGGTGGAAAAAGATTAGGAACTCCAGAATCCAGACTCAAGAGAGCCCTTCAACATGGATCACTCCCCAGCGAGGAGGCATTTTTAAATCAATTTTAATTTGTCACTGGTATATGGAATATAGTAGCATTATCTTGGTTCTGATATAAAAACCACCTTGGATAGTTTTTTCCTGAGATAGCTGCCAAGACTGGGGCCATCTTCCTCATCTTAAATTCTCATCTATTTATTAAGTACCTACTATATGCCAGACACTTAGCTAAGCTCTGGGGTTACAGAAAGAAGCAATAGTCCTTACGCTCAAGGAACCTACAATCTACAATCTTAGTCATTTCTTTGTCTGTCTATCAAGTCAGATTGTAACTCAGCTACAACTTATAAGTCATAAATAGATGCCTGAAACTCTGAAAGGTTAAGCTCATTTAGAGTCAAGGATTAAATAGCATTTATATCACACTTTAACGCTTATAACGCACTTTGCATGTTATTATCTCATTTGATCCTCACAAGAATCCGAGTGGTGGGTATTATTATTATCCCCATTTTACAGATGAGGAAACTGAGGGACAGTAAAGTTAAATAATTTGCCTAGGGTCACACATGTGAAAGTATTTGAACTCAGGCCTTGTTGATTTCAGACCCAGCACTCTGTCCAGTGTACCACAATGCTGTTAAAGGCAGAATTGGGGACCCATTCTTTCAGATTCCAAATTTAGTTCTCTTATCTACTATGCAACATTTGACCCAAATTTCTGTGCAGATGGAAACAGACAAGGAGAAAATTCTTGAGAGGGAAGGGGCGGGGGAGAAGGGAAAATCTTATTTTCTATCTTAACTCTGTCTGATATTCAAAGTCTTTGATGTATGGAGATTTCCTGACTTAGTGGTGAGTTCTATCTAAATTCATGACAGCAACCCCAGGGATGAATATCTTGATGGACAAGCCCTTTGGCTTTTAGCTCCCGCAGTCTTCAGCATCATCCAGAAACTTGATGTGGAGGCAATTTTTCAGCAGCAGCTGAACTGATTTACTAATCGGTTTCAAAAGATTTCTCCACTTCAAGTTGGGGATATTTTCATTCTGACTCTGACAATATTTGACTGAGTCAGGGCAGCATCCTTGAAACCTCTTGGGGTTATATCCAACTTTCTTAGATTATTAGACCTTTTCATTTGTTTTAGTTTTCTTGAGGGGTGGGGATTGATTTGGGGTTGATTTCTTTCCCCCTTTCTTTGCATTCTCAGAGTCAGGAACAATGCCTGGTACAGAGATAGTTGACTGACTGACTGTAGATGCTGAAACATAGCTGCCCAGAGCTAAGGTTAACTTTTGGTTTCCCTCCTTCCGTCTCTAAGGACCATCCTGCCTGATGGGAGGAGGGAACTGCCAGCAGTGGAAATTGTTCCTTAATTTCGAATTTGAGATGTCTTTTTCCAGACAGGTTCGCTCATCTGAATTCTTGGTGATAGTAGTCCAACATACAATTCAGTGAGTTATAATCTTAGACTATTAGAATCCAAGATTTGGTCATGGGACTTTAAAATGAAAGGGAACATAAAGATGCGTCTAATCCTACCCTCTTATTTTCTTAGAAGGAAATGTCCTTCTCAAAGTCATACAAGTAGCATAGTTGGGATCAAAAGACAGTTCATTTTCCTCCAAATTCATTGCTCTTTTCATGATGCAATGACTCATATATTTACAGATGGGGAAACTGAGACCCATAAAGGTACCAACAAAGTCCCAGACCTGCCTGTCACTAGCCGTGCCATCTCAGGCAAGTCCCTTTCCTTCTCTGTTTTCTCCTTTGCATAATTAGGGAGTTGTAATTTCCCGACAGGTTTTCTATTCTTATTCTACAGTCCTATGAACCTGAGAAGTTTCCTGCCCAAAGTTACACAGATGGCTTGTGCCTTAGCCTGGTCTCCTGACTCCCAGGACAGTATTCTCTCTTTCTACTATACCCCATTGCCTCCCCATGGGCTTCCCTCGGTAGCAGCCTTATAGTAAGAGCAGAGGGAAGGGGTTTCAGAAAGAACAGAATGTATCATGATGAATGGATATTCAAAGGAGTGAATGTACATTGACAAAAATTCACTCCCATCTCTTTGACTTAGAATACTTTAGTTTGGGGCTCGTAGGAGAGATTCAAGGAATGACTTTTAAAGAAATCCCAAAGCTAAATGGAACTCATCTCAGAGGAGCCAGCACAGGTCGGTGAAGTCAAGCTGGTGATTCTCTAGCCCAAGACCAAGGAGACAGAAGTAAGAGGAAAGGAAAAGATTTGCTCCAGAAGGAGCTGGGACTTATGGACTCTAGTGTGGATGACAAAGGGAGCTATTGCATGGGGGACCCCTAACCTTGCTGAGTTGGCAACTGTTGCTCTGGGAAGAAGACAAGGAGGAAAAGGATAGAAAGGAAAATGAAAGGGAAATGAGGAGGGAGCACTCCAGGAAGGAAGGATATCAATTGTCCATGAAGGATGCTCATCAAAGTTCTATGGAATGGAATAATTTAAGAACTGTCAACCTGAAGTGAGCACAAGAGCTTGGGCATCATTTTCTGGGATCTGAAGAGGGACCAGGAGAGTTCTGATACACAGGAGCCAGTCTCAGAAAGTTACAGTTCGGGTTCCCATCATTGCTTGTTATAAGTGGCTGGGATTTTAACAGCCCTGGAGGAGGGCTGGATCACTGGCTTTCATTGTTTTCTTTGGAAGCTGAGGGATTCTCTTTATTTTTATCGCCACCTAAGTAAACATGTTCATGTTTGAGCTTTTTCAACTTGGGATTTATAAGGTAATTAAGAAGAGGGTAAAAGGTATTTTTGGCCATATCTCTTACCATCTAGGAAATGAAGAGAATGCAGAGATTCCCTTCATCTAGGGCTCTCTAATACTCCAATGGCCAAGGTACTGATTTCTGGGTGGGGAGCCTAATCCTGTATTCCAAAGCCAGTCCATGGACTTGATCTGGCTGACCTGTGCAGGCAGCTAGAAGGCAGGCAGCCACATCTAAACCCAAGGCACTTCTCCCATCTAATGACTTGCTTTATCTTGGTAAACTGACTCCTTCTCACGCATGTTAGTTTTGGGATTCAACTCTGGCTCAGTAAATTTGTAGAAAGAACATCAAGGTTTGCAAAGTAATTCACACGATCATATTTAATTTTTACAGCAATGCTGTGGCCTAGTTTTTATAGAGATTTTTATCCCTATTTTGAAACTTTAGGATCAGATTTATTGCTTAAGAGGACATAACTAATAAGAATCAAAAGCTATATTTTCTGGCCATGTTGAGGAGAAAGTCAGATTTCATTGAATGCCAGAAGAAATATGAGGACAAAGGCAACGTATGAACAACAAAGTGAAGACTTGACAGGGAAGAAGGGATTGAGATCTTAGATTGACACTTTTTTAGAGTTTTCCCTTCATGGAGTGTTCATGTCTACACCACAGGATCCAAAGCAGCAGCTCTGGCTTTCCCCATCATCATTTGCTTCCTAAATACCCAGTACATCTCTTCCCTTCCCCCCCCCCCCACCGCCATGCAACCATACCGCCATCACTACCTTTTGCTCTGCCATTCCTCCCATCAGCATCATATTGACAGGGCTCCCAAACTCTTAAATACACCCTGGGAATTTTAATGAGATGCTCTTTGAGAAATCATGGCCTCCTGCTGCCCTCTAGTGCCCTTTATTGTGAATGTCCTTCCAACATTTCTCTGCATCTCAAAACCAGGTAAAGGAAGCTGAGATATTGAAGGATCAATAAATAAAGAAATTGACTTCTCTTCCCAGCCCTTTGGCTTCCTCCTCGGTAATTTATTGCTGATCACTTAAGTAGCTGGGATTGATTCAGAAATGGATTTTGAATTAGGAAGGACATGAATTCAAATCTTACTTTAGACACTAGCTGTGTGACTCTGGACAGGCAAGTCAGTTAAGCTTTTTAAACTTCAGTTTCCACATCTATAAAAGGAAAATAATAGATTAGATGTTATAATAATCACATCTAATTCATGGAGTTATTGTAACATTAGAAGGAGATAACATGTAAAAAGTTTCATAACTTTTTCAAAACTCCTTAAGTGCTCTTTTTATTTAATTTATTATTTATTCATTTTTATTATTTTATTTTTTACTATTATTTATTTAATATTTTTATTATTATTTATTAAATAATAGCTTTCATTATTTAATAAATTATTTATGTATTATTTTATTTTTTACTTAGTAAATATTTTATTATTTAATAAATAATAATAATAATAATAACTTATTGTTATTATTCCTGAATTCATGAACTATGGGATGCCAAGAAATTCAAGAAGAAAGTCAGAGTTTATTGAATTTGCAAAAAATCAGTGATGCATTGGGAGAATAGGAAGTGACTGAGTGAACAAGACTAGAAATAAAGGGAAGATGTGAAAGGACAGAAAAGGATCTTGGGGACCATGATCTTTGAGATAGAATTTATTCGGGTGATGGGAGGGTCCAAAATGTGAGTCTCCAGGTGGATGACTGAACTAGGTAGCTGAGACAATGGTCATGGGAATAGAAGGCACTGATGGACTTGGAGGTCAGGGTGAGACAGGAGCCAGGATAGAAAGGAAAACTGTTATCCAGGTATTGACCTGATTAATAGGAAGGACCAAAGAGATGTGGAAGTCAATAGACAAAGGAACAAGTATCAGGAAAGAAATAAATTACAAAGGAAGTAATATTACCATACAATGGAGACTCTAGAAACAGAAGTAAGGAGTAAGAAGGGGCAATTCTGTTCTGTACCTGTATAATCAGGGAAATGAAAAGTGAACATGATGATACTGGAGAGAGTTGCAAGGAGAAAGCCAGGTTTCAGTGACCACTCTGAAGTGTGAAAGAAAGGCAAGGGATGAAGGGGAAATTTTTAGAAATAAGGTAATGCTTTAAAAAGCAAAATGGAAAGAGTGATCAGAGAAGGATAAGGGGAGGAGAGAACTAGGGCTATTATTTTCAAAGCCGTCATGTATGTCTATGCTTCTTTATGAATTTATTCCCTTTTTGTGCACTTAAAAATATCTAAATGACTTTCTTTTTCTTTCTTTCCCTTTCCTTCTTTTTCTTTCTTTTCTTTCTTCTCTCTTGCTCTCTCTCCCTCTCCTTATCTCTCTGTCCCTCTCTGTCTCCATCTGTCTGTCTCTCTCTTTTTCTTTCTCTCTCTCTTTCCCTTCCTCCCTCTCTTTTCTTGGCAATACTATTGCTACTTTCCCTCTCCCATACAAAAACCTGCCTCTCATACCAGGAAAAAAAAGAAAAACACAATTTTTTGTAACAAATAAGCATAGTCAAATAAAGCAGATCTACATATTTGCTGCATCCAAAAATGTACTTGTCATTCTGCCGTTTGGGTCCATCACCCCTCAATGAATAGCAGCCTTCATCTTAAGTCCTCTGGGCTTCTCATTAGTTACTACATGGTTCAGAGTTCATTAGTCAATATTGTATTTATTTCCAAAGTCACTGTCATATAAATTGTTCTCTTGGTTCTTCACACTTCATTTTTCATCAGTTAATAAAATATTTCCCCAGTTTTCTCCAAAACTATAATTTTTATGAATTCTTTTGACCCAGTGATGTTCTATTATATTCATATGTCATGATTTATTTTGCCATTCCCTTTTTGATGGATATGTCTTACACTTTTGATTTTAGTTCTTAGCAATAACAAAAAGACCTGCTACAAATGAGTATGTGTATATGTGTGTGTGTGTGTATGGGTCTTTTTTAAAAATATTTTTAGATTATAAAACTAAGTTGTATCAAGGATATTCCTAATGTAGTGACTTCTCAAAACTATTTTTGTTTTCCATAATGACTGGGACAAATCATAGTTCCACCAAGTGTGTAGATTACACTGCTTGTTTCTCTGTAGCCTCTCCAGCAAATACAATTTTCCTTTTTGATAATTTTGCAAATCTAATATATGGGAGTATAAACTAAAGGTTATTTTAGTTTGAATTTTTCTAAATATTAGTGATTTGGATCATCTAAAAAAATTG